>NC_069660.1:269565362-269882362 GCF_027244095.1 Hemicordylus capensis
AACTGGCTTTAGGGCTGGCTGTGGGGTTGAAACAGCCTTGGTTGGCCTGATGGATGACCTTTACCGGGGAATCGACAGAGGGAGTGTGACTCTGCTGGTTCTTCTGGATCTCTTGGCGGCGTTCGATATCATCGACCATGGTATCCTTCTGGATCACCTGGGGGAGTTGAATATAGGGGGCACTGCTTTGCAGTGGTTCCTCTCCTATCTCTCGGGTAGATTCCAGATGGTGGAGCTTGGTGACAGTTGCTCCTCAAAACCTTTTGCTCCTTTAAAACTGTTTTAAATTGTTTTAAATTGTTGCCCTGATTTTCAGGGCTTTTAGCTGTTTTATTGGTTTGATTGTCTTTTAATAGTTTGATTTTAATTGTTAATTTGTATTAATTGTTTTTATCATGCTGTGAACTGCCCTGAGCCATTTTGGAAGGGCGGTATATAAATCAAATCAAATCAAATCAAATCAAATCAAATAAATAATCTGTGATCCCCTCTATTAGGAGTGTGCAAGTCAGCTCGGTCCAAGATGGGCTTTATTTAGAGCCGGCTTGGCTCAACAGATTCAGAGTCAAACTGGACCAGCCTCCCGATCCAGACTAGGCCTCCAAATGAATGCTGTTTACTATAGAAAAGAACACTGTCATAATGTCAGAAGTTGTATTCTCTGCAGTAATATGAAATAAATGTTAATTCACATTTTTAACATCTACATGAAACGGCTGGGGGAAATCATCAAGAGATTTGGTGCAGGGTGTTACCAGAATGTTGATGACATCCAAATCTATTTCTCCATGACAACTTTATCAGGAAACGCATAAATTCCCTAAATGCCTTCCCCAAAGTGGAAATGGGCTGGATGAGCAATAATAAATTGAATCCAAACAAGATAATTGTGTTCATTGTGGGGGGTCATAACTCAAAAGATGAGATAGATTTTCATGTTCTGGAGGGGCTTACACTCTCAGAGAAGGAACAGGTATATAGATCCGGGAACTCCTGGATCTAGTCCAAGCCTCTCTCTGATACCTCAGATAGAGGCAGTGGCCAGGAGTACTTCCTATCAGCTTTGGCTGATAACTTCAGCTGCAATCATTTCTGGACGTTAATGGCCTCAAATCAGTGGCATACATGCAGGTAACCTCTAGGCTTGTGTACTGTAATGCACCCTATGTAGAGCTACCTTTGTATGTGGTCCAGAAACTTCAGCTAGACCATAATTCAGCAGCTAGATGCTACATTAAAAGCAGTACACTGGCTGCTGGTGTGTTTCCAGGTAAGATACCAAGTGCTGATAATCACCTGTAAAACTTTACACAGCTTAGGTCCAGTGTATTTGTCCAAACCTAGGTTTGGTCAAGCTGTTGAACCAGCAGAGGGCTGCTGTGAACTAAAGACTCATATACTCCTGGTTCCTTAGTTCAATTATGTTCATGAGGAGGCAGTAGGGCCAGTCTCTCCTACTTCTAAGTAGTCTCATCATGAGGGAGGCCCCATGCTACTAAGTGAGCATGCTGTTGGAGTTGTTGTTCTGGCCTGGTGCATCAGCACCTCCACTGCCAGAGACCAGGGGGCAAACTGGTGGGGGGAGGGCTCTGAAGATTGGGCAAAAGCCCCACTGTGGGGTGCCAGGTCTGTAGCTCTTCTGGTCCCTGGACTCTTCTGGGGCAGCGTCCAGTTCTAGACCAGAGGGAGCTGGGAATCGGTCCTTAGGATCAGATGTCCAGGCAGTGGTGGGCTCCTCCTCTGATGTGGTCCCTTTGAGATTGATGTCTAGGTGAACCCTAACAGGATTTAAGGGAACACCTTGTTCTAAATAACCCCCATTGCTTATTAATATAATCTGGGGAGATCCACCTGCATGTTCCATTGGCTTGTTTGGTGGCAACTCAGGATTGGGCCTTCTCTCTATAGCTGCCCCCAAACTTTGAAACATGTTCTCTGATGGGGTAAAAGATCTAACATCTCTAGTGGCTTTTAGGAACCCATTTTAGGAACAGGTTAAACACACCTGTTTAACCAGGGTTTTGGTTGAAGTTTTAGCTGTTTTTCATTGTTTTTCAATGTTTAATTTTGTTTTAATTGTTTTGTTATTTTGTCTTTTGTTGTAAACTGCCGTGAGATTTTATAACTTGGCAGTTTAAAAATGAAATACATACATACATATTTGCATACATACATACATAAAGGATTTCCAAGGTCCAAAGGCCTGTTGTCAGATATCTGTTGCATTTGGTTGGAAGGAAAATAACAACACCAATCCTAAATGCACAACTGTGAATAAAGACTACAAATGGGGGTAAAGGTAAAGTGTGCCGCCGAGTCGGTATCAACTCCTGGGTGACCACAGAGCCCTGTGGTTGTCTTTGGTAGAATATAGGAGGGGTTTACCATTGCCATCTCCCGTGCAGTCTGAGATGATGCCTTTCAGCATCGTCCTATATTGCTACTGCCCGATAGAGGTGTTTCCCATAGTCTGGGACACATATCAGTGGGGATTCGAACCGGCAACCTCTGGCTTGGCTTGGGTAGATGAGGACAAACTCCAGGGCAAAAAAATGAGAGAGAACTGTGGCTTAGATACTGCGCAGCAAGCTGCATACCCAAGTAGGATGTGGACTTGCTGCTTCTGCATCACTTACCAGTCCATTGTCCACCTAGTGCAGGTGGGGGAGGCTCCATGCTAACAAGACTGTGCATCGAAGCAGCTGCACATGACTTCCAGCATTCCCAGTGGGAGTTGGGTGTAGCTGCTCTTGTGCACAGTGTTGTTAGAAGAGAGCCCGCCCCCGCCCCCGCCCCCGCCCCAGCCTGCTCTAGGAGTGGCAACAGACTGCTAAGTGCCGTGGAAGTTCCAAACTCACTTCCTGCTTGGGAATGTAGCTTGCTACGCAGTATTATCTAAGTCACTGTTGGGATCACCCCTGTCCCATGCGAGGTTTCACATCAAACAGGCTTGAAGCCATCATGCCTATTTAGGCCACTAAAGAGAGGCAGTATTCCAGGTTCCAAAGAAGTCTTTATCAGCATACAGTGGAAGGACACAACTCTGTTGTGGTGCAGAAAGAGAACAGAGAGTGCTATGGGGTAGAGAAGAAAGAAGTAAATATGAGGATAACAGACACTGACTTAAAGAGCACATGGTGAATAAATGCTGAAACAGAAATGCTTTTGCACAATCCTTGTAATAGCGCAGCCTAGTTCATGCGTACTAATTAATACAAATGTAAAATTTGACCAGGAGGTTTATACCTCTCTCACTGCTGAAGAAGTGTGCTGGGGCCATTTTGAAGTGTCAGTGTGAAATATTAACATCGAGAAAGCCACAAGTGTCTGTGTGACTTTGAAATTGTTTGGAAAGGATTCCTGAAAGACCACACACACTCCAGTAGCTGCACCACCTGTCATCATTTCTTGCCAGTTACTGTTCTGCTACATTAAAAGGTTCTCAATAAGCTGATGCTGTATGCCTCTGGGCTGCTTGATAATTTTACTGCGACATATTCTATATGCTCACAGAAGACTGTAAATTTTAATATTTTGTGGAAATATTACAAATACTAATACATTTAGTGGGAGTAACATATACAGATTGTTTGCATCCATCACCACACAGTGAATCGCTGTAGATGTTTGACAATGGGTCTACCATTCTGGTGACTAATGGTGCATGCAGACTGCCATTTTGTGAAACATAATAGGCCTATTCCTGTGTTATGTTCAGCACTCGTACAATGAGCTCAGGGTGTACACTGGCACAGATCTGTACACAGGTACCATCATTCACATGTTCTGCTGAACACAGGCACAGCAGCACACTTCCTATCTGTACCATGCATTTGAAGGGCCTGTAATGACAGATGAGCTGGTTTCTAGGAACATAGGAAGCTGCCATATACTGAGTGAGACCATTGGTCTATCTAGCTCAGTATTGTCTTCACAGACTGGCAGCTTCTCCAAATTTGCAGGCAGGAATCTCTCTATCAGGGAGATGCCAGGGAGAGCCAGCGTGGTGTAGTGGTTAGAGTGCTGGACTAGGACCGGGGAGCCCCAAGCTCAAATCCCCATTCAGCCATGATACTAGCTGGGTGACTCTGGGCCAGTCACTCTCTCTCAGCCTAACCTACTTCACAGGGTTGTTGTGAAAGAGAAACTCAAGTATGTAGTACACTTCTCTGGGCTCCTTGGAGGAAGAGTGGGATATAAATGTAACAACAACAACAACAACAACAACACTGCTAGCTTAACCACCCATTCCAAGCAGCATCAGGACTGTGTTCCAAGTCCACAGTAGCCCCAGGACCCAGCATTCTGGACTCACAACGCTGTGCATCATGTGGGCCAGTGTCAGTAATGGCACCGTTTATGAACTACTCTGGAGTTACTCAAGTGACAAAAACAGCAGTGCAGTGATCACCTAACAGAGACTTACAATGGACATAATTTACATGTGAATATGCTCAGGATAAATCCATAAGAATAGTCTATTTATTATTATTTATTCACACAGTCAGACAGGTGTTATTGATTGGTTTGTTTTATCCAGACATCGAGTCCTTCCCAAGGACCTGGGATGGCTGAATTTTATTGTCAATGTTGTTGCTGTTGTTATAGATATCGTCGCAGAATATAGGCTGTTCCCAGTAAAGTTGCTTTTTGTAATTGGCTGGTGGTGATTTCTGTGGCCCCTATGGTGTAGAGGTGCTCTTCAAGGTCTTTTGGAACTACACCCAGGGCGCCAGTTACCACTGGGATTCTTTTGGTCTTTTTCTGCCACAGCCTTTCAATTTCAATTTGTAGATCTTTGTATTTGTATTTGTATTTTTTCTATTTCTTTTTCTTCTCTTCTGCTATCCCCTGGTATTGCTGTGTCGATTATTTTAACTTGCTTTTCTTTCTTCTCAACTACAGTTATATCTGGTGTATTGTGTGGCAGATGTTTGTCTGTTTGTAGTTGGAAGTCCCATAATATTTTTACGACGACGACGACGACGACGATGATGATGATGATGTACTGTACTAGTGTCCATAGTGGCAAATATAATGCCACAGTAGCAGGCGCGGGGGGATAGAAAAACAAAAGCCAGTGCTCCCCAGGTAGTGACATTTTAAATCTTGGTTTTATTTGGGGTACAACATGCTTTATGAGTATCTCAGGATTCATTAGGTTACCGAGGAGCTTATTCCTAGAGCTGGACGATGATTTTACAACTCTGTGAGAGATCAAGCAGAATGAAATTGTGACTCATTGTTCGTGTTCTTGTTTTATTGACCCCATTCTGAACTCTCCCTGCATGTGCCTCTCTCTTCCTTACTCTGCTGAGAACGATTAAGGAACATTTTTGCTCATCTTCTTTTTCGAAGGGCAGAAGAAGCAGCCTCATTGCTCGTCTCCAGCTCAGGCACCAACGGATTATTCACCTGCACCTCATCATCTCCTCCGCCTTCATTTTTACTTCCAAAGGCTGACTTCATTAGCTATGGCCCGGATTCAGGAAAGCACTTAAGAGTATGAACCACACAAGGACGTGATTCTATGAATCATAGTTTCTCTATGGGCTGAGAACAATAGTCAAATGGCTAGACCTCTTTATTTCAGTGCCCCCTCCTAGTTTTTAGCCATATGTTTGTTTTCTGAAGCCAGCAAGCACCCAGGATATAGTCCACAAATTGCACGTGTGTCTGAACAGGAAGCTATGGCCAACTATAAGTGACATGAGAAATCAATTATCAAACCACTGGTTAAAAACAGTTTGCAGAGGGAAGAGGCTAATTCTTTCCCAGCACCATCTCCTCAGCTTAAATAATTCCATCTTCCACACAGGGCTGTTATTTGCCACAAAGCGAAGGGGGGGATCAGGTACCCCTATTGTACCTGTCTGCACAATTTATGACTTATTAATTTGGGGAATTTAAAGCACGGAAATGACAAAAAAGAGAAAAGGGTTAACAATCCCATCTCCAGCACCTCAGCCCCAATCTAAATGGATTCCCTAGCTGCTTTTAACCAAATAACAAGATGTAGGAAACTGGACCAGCCACAAAAAGAACCCGGTTCCAATCGAGCTGGTTCAAACCGGTTCGAAAGTTCAAGCCGCATGGCGGCCACCATTTTCTGCTTCTGTTGACATAAATCCTGCCCTTGCTATTGGTTTTCTGCCACTGTCTTCCGACAGGCTAGTGATTTCCTTTCTCCTGGTTGGCTTGTTGTCATGCATATCAGAGTGTTGTCAGGGCAACTCTGCCCCAATAGGTTGTGGAGTAGAGAAGAGAGAGGGGAAAGCAAAAAGGAGGGAGTGTGTCTGAAGAAAATGCTGGCTGTGTGCCTGGCCTGCCTTTCTGGACCTGCTGCTGCTACTGCTGCCTCCTTTGCTGGACCTGCCTTGAGCCTGCCTTTTTGCTGGGCCTAAGAGACAGACGCTTATCAGTCTTTTTATTTATCTCTGCTTTTGCAATACTAATTTTTTTTTGTTTTCCTAAGTGTTTTTTCTTTCTGTTCTTTTTTTTTTTTTTAAGGTGGGTGGGTGGCTGGGTGGCCCATCTCCTTGCCCCCATCTTCCCTTTCCCCACTGTTGAATGTCAGTGTGTGTTCAGCCTGATTGCCTGGAGCTCCTCATCAGATTACAGCTGAAGACACTGTAAGAAGATGTTAGATTGGTGAGTCCCTCGCCCCCGCCCCAAACCTCCTTGCCTTGCTTAGGTTAGATTCCTCTTTTAAATAGGATCTAGTTTGGTGAAAGGACCTGGGAGGGATTCAGGTTGGATTCTAGGACTAAGTTAGGAGGGGACTGGGGAGGGTTAGCTTAGGCCACAGTAATCCCTTCTCTCTTGCTTTCCTTAGACATAGTTACCCCATTGTTGCTTACTCCCATCAAAAAGCACAGACTCACCCACCCCCCGCAAATAAAGCCTGCTTATTTATTTGGGTTTTCCCCTAGCTTGTCTCGTGTGCACATACTGCAGTGCTATAGATAGCACTGTGTGTGTGGCACAACATAAATAGACCACCAAGCCCCGGCCCCATATCCCCTAAAGGCATTCCCCCCCCCCCCTCCAAAGAGCTAGGCCTTTAATTTTAAACCCAAAAGATGTCCTCCAGGAGGGTGCAAGGCACAGCTATGAGCAGTGTGCCCAGAGGGAGGGGTGATGATGCTGGTTGTAGGGGTCATAGTGGGTGAGAGGGGCCTAGTTCACAAACTTATGAAAAACAGTTCCTCACACACCCATATTTGGATTTCCCAAGCAATGCCTTATTTCGCCCTTCGACAACATTTTGCTCTTGGACAACAATGAAAAAGCTTTAGTCCAGTAGCGGCTCATCGTTTTGGCAAATGTAGCACATGTCAGATTCAAAGAATCCAGATAATTTCATTTCCCGTGATCCCAGTTAAGAAATGACATTTCTGAGCATATCATTTCAACCTCAGCAGACTGCTCAGTTAGTAAGATAGATTCCTTCAGCTTCAGAAGCAAAGGTCAGGGTTTGTCCTCCCTCCCTCCCATTATTTAATTCCAAGCCATGCTCCAAATTCTAAAAAGAGCACTAACAAAAATTCAATCCTGCCTTCCTTTTACAAGAGGATAGAACTTTTTTTGCTAGTATTATTTTTAGCCTACTTTCCAACAGGCTTATGAGATCATCCGGCATGCACTGTGTGTGTGTGTGTGTGTGTGTGTGTGTGTCCCTATCAATTTCATAATGCCTGGACCAATATGAACCAAATAGTAGGGATGTGCAAAAAATTTCGGGCACAGATTGATCTGTGCCCGAAATGAGCAATTTCGGGTGATTCACCGAACCGAATCACCCTTGATGTCCTCCGATATTTTTGGGGGCCAAGTCGAATCACCCAAATTTCAGGGCCAAAAAATTCAGGTGATTCGGCTCATGACCGATTTTGGGGGATTTTTTGAAGTTTTAGTGACTTTGGGGCAGTTTGGGGGCATAGCATGGGATCTGGGCAAAAAGAGTGGGGTGGGGTGGTAATGCCTAATGGGTGCAGGCTACCACCCCAATTTCAGGGGGATAGGGCAAAGGGCTGATTTTTGGGAAATTTCTGAAGTTTTCATGTCTTTGGGGCAGATTGGGGCAGAAAGTGGGGTGGGGTGGTAGTGCCTAATGGGTGGAGGCTACCACCCCAATTTCAGGGGGATTGGGCAGAGGGCTGATTTTTGGGGAATTTTTGAAGTTTTGGTGTCTTTGGGGCAGATTGGGGGCAGAAAGTGGATCTGCCCCAAAAGAGTGGGGTGGGCTGGTAGATAGTGCCTAATGGGTGGAGGCTACCACCCGTCCCCAATTTCAGAGTGATTGGGCAGAGGGCTGGATTTTGGTGAATTTCTGAGGTTTTTCTTCATAAGGTGCAGTGTGCTAGATTGATATTCATAGTAAATGAGAGTGTGAAAAAGTGAAAGTGGGGTCATGAGAGTTCTTTAATTGAAAAAAATCTCATTTGCTATCATTGAATGAGAATTCACACCTCAGAAGTTTTTCTGAAGGGATGTTATTCCCTTATTTTCTGAGGTGTGAATTCTCCTTCAATGATAGCAAATGAGATTTGAACCAAGTTTGCTACAGCTGTAGAGAAACATACTGTAGTTATGGGTCAAGGGTGTGGTTTGTAATGATGTCATCCACCCTCATTCAAGCTGGCAGACACGTGAATGTTTGAGGTGTAAGTGGAAACCAATTTGGACCAAATTTGGTACAGTTGTAGGGACACACAGGGACACCTCAAACACATAGTTTGTGATGATGTCATCCACCCCAATTCAAGATGGTGAACACATGAACATTTGAGAAGCAAGTGGGTTAACTTGTGAACTGCCTAACCAATTTGGACCAAATTTAGTCCAGTAGTAGGGATAGTAACAGGAAAGTAGGCAGATTAGTTCTTACTAGAACTTGTTGAGTACTTGCAAAAGAACTCAAGCTTTTATGAGAAGGAAACCTTGCAAAATCTGATGCCTTGTTAGGGAAAGTTCACCCATCCCTAATCCCACTACAAGTTTCCTGGGCTAGAAATGAAGATGAAGATTTGGCTCATTCTATGCAGCATACAATGTATTGTTTGGCCACAGATATTTGGCTCTTTATAACTGCCTATTTTGCAAACATTGCCCCTATCATTAACTGTGCTTTGAAGCGATAAGCATACAATATGTGTGAATGGAGACACTATATGTCATGATAATTTACCACAATAAGCATGCAATTTGGTAAGCTGGTCATCTTTATTATCTTGTTAAGTATTGAACAAAATTCTATCCTGCTTCCCCAGACTTCTGATTAGATGCAGAGGTATAGTGAGATTTTTCTTATATCAGGATAAAGAGTTGGTAAATTACATTGACTGACATGATGAGGAAGAGTACTCAGAGTAATCCCATTGAAATTAAGTTAGGCAATGCCTAATTTGCCTTTTAATTTCAATGGGACGACTTGAATAATTTTCCGCATTGTGTCAGCCATTTTGGTAAATTACAATTTGGTAAATGCAGATCTAAAGGGGCCCTTTCTTGGTAACATTCTGCTTTAGTCCTGTACGAAAATCAACTGGGTTTTGTATCAATATATTTTAAATGAATGAATCAATTCCTAATAAAATATTCAGACACAATGAGGTCATTCTCACAACCTAGTGGGTGACGGGACAGTGGGTGAGCAGCCCACCTTCCCAGCAGATGATCGCTGGGACTATCTGGGTGCATGCATCACCCAGGGATGTCATGGACATCAGGGAGCACGGAGGTACAGGGGCCTCCGAGGGGCCCCAGAAATCCCACAATACACTGCACAAGTGTACGGTGCATTATGGAAATCCTCCCAGTAGCCAGTCAGTGTGTCAGCACTGGCTGAAAGCAAGTAAATGTGGCTGAGTGCTCACTCCCTTAACCCATCTAAGAGGCGGGCTCCCTAGGTGCTCTTGCTGCCGAAGCAGCACCGGGAGCCAGTCGGCTCCCGCAGGTTCTCACAGGCAGCCTCAATGTTGTATGTGTATGTAGGTGACTTTATACATATACATATTTTTGTGTGCATGACTGTACATGTGTTCGCTTTAATTAAAAGTGAACCTGAGTACAGGCCCCACCTTGTTATTTCATCTGCACTTATTGGTATACCTTTCATAAGAAGTGAAATCATGGCTCTTTTCTTGTCTATATTCACAAGGCTTCTGTTTTCATGTTTCTTTTGTATGGCCATAGGTCATATATACATTTTTCTAAGCTGCTTGCTTTGGGAGTATCGGTTCAATTTTGTATTCAGTTCTATTAATCTGTAAATTCATCAGCCCCAATATTTAAGGAATATTCAGAGTTCACCTTCTTCAGTGGATGTTATAGTAGCTTCAATGATGTTGTAAATTATGTACTTCCTCATTTTTCCACACTCATTTTTCATATATTTTGTATTATTCTGCTGAGGTTTGGTAGAATTCCTTTATTTTTATTTTGGCTGGCACACATTAGAATTGCTGAAACAGCGCTATATAAAAACGCTAACTATATCTGTAATTCTCTAAATAACTTTTTATTCAATTTTTCACAACATAAGATACACACACACACACAAAGAAAAAAGAAAAGAAAGAAAAACACACACAAAAAGACAAGAGGACTTCCATCTCATCATTAGAACAAGTATCAGTTACAATACCCAAGTCTTGCCTGTAATTTAATCGTTCTCCCCACCGTTAAATCGTACGAAAGTCAGCTCTAGGGCATTTTTAGAACATTTTTGTTACCACTCAAAAGCCTGATAGAAATCCATTTTATAATATGTTTTTAGGTAAATAAGAAGAGGGTCCCACTCCCTTTTAAAGGCTTCAAATTTATTTCTTAATAATGCTGTTAGCTTTGCCATTTCTGCCAACACTTTAAGTATCCAATCGTCTTTACTTGGGCATAGGATGTCTTTCCATTTGTATGCAAATGTCAATCTTGCTGCTGCTGTTAGATACATAAAGAGGATCCAGTATTTCCTAGGCAATGAGCTATTATCAATGCCTAATAGTATTGTTTCTGGGCTCTTAGGGAAAGTCATTTTAAACACTTTCTTAAGCTCATTGTATATTAAATCCCAATAGCCTTTAGACTTTTTACAAGTCCACCATAGGTATATAGGAACCCTCCTCTTTTTTATACTTCCAACATTGGTTTGACATATTTTTGTACATTAAAGCCAACTTCTTAGGAGTTAGATGCCATCTGTACATCATCTTAAGATTATTTTCCTTTAAATTAGAACAGGCAGTGTATTTCATGTCTTCTATCCATAGTTTCCCCCATTTCGCCAAGTCTATATTGTAACCAAAATCCTGAGCCCATTTAATCACTGAAGTTTTCACTACTTCCATTTTTGTACCTTCCAATAATAGCAGATCATACATCCTAGAAACTAGTTTGTCTTCCTTGTCACACAACTGTTGTTCAAATTCGGACTTTGATTGATTAAGCCCCTTTTTACAACCTTGCTTGAATAAGATGCTAATCTGGTCATACTGAAACCAAGAAATATTCCAATCCTGCATAAGAACTAGTTTTTTAAGTTCGTATTTTGCACCTTGGGGAGCAAGCAGTTGTCGATACGTAGGCCATGTCTGTTGCATATTTTTCTGTTGTCTAGATGTAACTTCCAGTGGAGATACCAAAAGTGGAATTTTTGGTTCTAACACAAGTTTGTTTTTCATCCATACCATATATAAGTTTTTTCTAACATAGTGATTTAAGAAATCTTTATTTACTTTTACCTATATCTATAAAATAAAATAGATATGCATGCCAACCATATCTTATATCGAATCCTTCCAAATCTAACAGTTGGATTTTTAAATGTAATCCATTGTTTCATCCAGTATTGGTTCAAAAATGGCATATTGGTTCAAAATATAACTTAAAATTCGGTAACACAAACCTTCCTCTCTTCCTGTCGTCGGTTAGGTTTTTAAAATTTATTCTTGGTTTTTTGCCCTGCCAAATAAAGTTCTTTACGTCTTTATGCCATTGATCAAAAATTGACATTGTATTTATTATTGGTATTGTCTGGAAGAAATATAGCATTTTAGGAAGAACATTCATTTTGATATCAGAAATTCTTCCACTTAACGATAGATTCAGTCTATTCCATCTACATAAGTCTATCTTTATTTCCTTCCAGATTTTAATATAATTATTTTAAAACAATAAGGCATTATTTGTTGTAAGCATAACTCCTAGGTATTTTACCTTTTTTTCCACATTGAAAGTAGATCTCAAGACAAATTTTTTCAATATCTTCTTTGTTCATATTTTTAATTAATACCTTTGTCTTATCCTTATTTATATAGAACCCTGCCAGATTCCCATATGATTCTAATATTTCCAATAATGTATCAATTAACTCTAAAGGATCTTGTAAAAACAACACTATATCGTCTGCAAAGGTCCTTAGTTTGTATCTTTGTGTCCCTATTGACAATCCTTGTATTTTGGTCTCTTCCCTTATAATCCTGCACATAATTTCCAAGACCAATATAAATAATAATGGAGACAGGGGGCAACCTTGTCTAGTACCTTTTTGAATACTAAAATAATCTGTAAGTTCTAAATTAACCTTAATGTTTGCTTTTTGTTCAGAATATATAGACACAATCACCCTTATATAATTAACTCCAAACTCTACAATTTCCAGGGTTTTCAACATAAATTGCCGTAGATGTTATCGAAAGCTTTCTCTGCATCCAAAAATAACATAGCCAGTTGTTTATCATTATGCTTTTTGTAATATTCTAATGCATTTAAAACAGTTTGCACATTGTCCTTTATTTGCCTTTTTGGTAGAAATCCAGCCTGATCTTCATGAATTAACTCTACCAAGACCCCCTCCATTCTTTTAGCAAGTATAGAAGCAAATAATTTATAATCATTATTAAGTAAGGAGATTGGTCTATAATTTTTAACCAGTTTTATTTTGGCCAGTTTTTAGTATTAATGTAATAGTCGCTTGCCTCCATGAATCAGGGAACCAACCCTTCATCATAATTTCATTCATTGTCCATTGTAATGGTTGAGACAATACTTAACTAAAACCTTTTTGGTATATAGTAGAGAGCCCATCTGGTCCTGGCGATTCCCCCCACCCCCCTTTGCTCGCTTAATAGCATCCTTAACTTCTTCGCTGGAAATTGGAAGATTCAATATTTCCTGTTGTTTAGGGTTTAATTTTGGTAAATTCCTTAATTGTAAAAATTGTTCTACTTTATCTATATCAACCTTTCTTTTTTTGATAAAACTCCTTATACTATTTATAAAATTCTCTTTTAATTACTGACTGCTGATTAATAATACCACTGGACGTACTCAGACTTGTTATATAATTCTTCTGCTGTTCAACTCTTAATTTCCAGGGCAGATATTTACCCGGTTTATTTGCCTGTTCAAAAGATTTCTGTAATTCAATGCAGGAAATAGTTGGCTTTAATCTTTCCTTTATGTGAAATATCTTTCTAGTCCTGTTTAATTTACAGTATAACCCCACCATCCTTAAAGGTCTCAATAACAATGAGCTCTTTCTCACGATTGCATGAGAGGACTTGAGGGCGGGCGGCAGGGAAGGTATCAAAAGCTTGCCTTCCCCACAGACGATCCAGCTGCTGGGTCTGGGCAAATCAGTGTGTACGCATCACATGCCCAGATGCTGCCCCAGGCAGTGCGGAGGTGCGGGAGTCAGGACGCGTCATCCTGGTCCCTGGAATTCCCACAATGCACCACATGAGTTTGTGGTGCGTTGTGGGGATCCTCCTGGCAATGGCCAGGAGCCTACTCTCGTGCCATCGCAGGCTGAGAGCAGCCGGCGCTTGCACATGAGCAGCTAGCCCAAGTTAAGGGCAACTTGCGCCCTTAACCTCAGCTAACCAGTGGGCTCCCTAGGCAGGTTTGCCACTGCGCCAGCTCTGGGAGCCATGCAGCTCCCACAAGTTCTCACTGGCAGCCAAGCCTGGGCTTAGCTGCCCTAGTCCAGTCTTGGCTGCTCATGAAAACAGCCTCAATATCTCTTAAACGGCACTATGATTCACATTTATTAACGGGCCATGATTTAATGACCCATTTTTATTCCTGTTTTTGCTTGATGAATCCTCTGTATTGACCATTCATAAATATTACATTAATGTGGTGTGCATTTCATTCATATATATTCTTGTATTTATAATATTTATAAAATGTCATCACTTAAAACATAGCTAGTGCTTTTAAAAACTATTCCACAAAGAGTGTGATGTGTTTTATGTGTCTGCTCGCTTAGCCATGCTAATGTTCGGGAGCCAGTCAGTAGTAGGATCTTAGATTGTGCTGGCCTGCCAAGCTGTGTGGTCAGAACACAGCTGTGGAAGAACAGTTGCTGTAAATTTTCCTTTGCAGTGAACTTTCTGTGTCTAGGTCACAGCAAATGAAATGAAATGAAATGAAAAATAAAATAAAATAAAAGCACTTGGAGATTTGGGAAGTTGCTAACACCAAATCAAATGGTGTTCCCTGTGCCAGCCAAATCCAAGTGGTAGCTCTGAGATTAACTTGAGATATTTGCATGGGGGTGGGGTGGACTACAGATGGCTATGCATATTCCCAGCCATCATGACAGCTGCTTCAGGAGTGAAAGAGACAAAAGCAGAACAAAAACAAACCATTTCAAATTACAGTGCTGCTAAACCACCAAGCAGTTAGGATATGGTCAAGGATTCACTCCTACACACTTTCCCTCAAAGTGTCAAATGTCACTGAATATTTTACTTTGGAATACTGGCCTGTAAAACTGTAAACTGTAGCTTATTTCACCACTGAAGTTACTGCAGCCAGTCCTTTCCCCACCTAAACAAGTGTTATAATGGCCAGAGAATAAGAACTCACTGCCCTCTAGTGTTACAAGATGGACTATCAATAATGCAAATAATTTCCACTTGCACAAACTAACTTCAACACAGCTCAGCACATCTCATTCTGTTGCTGCTGGATCCTCAGCTCTGTATCAGCGTTGACACTGGACACTGGGAATTCTGCTCCATGTGCTGGCATAAATATTGACACCGCAGGCCAGGAAAGCATAAACATGGTGGATTAAAGCAATGCACCGATTTCATAAGCTTCATTGCCCTGTGTCAATCGGAGTAAGATACTGGGGGCAACAGGAATTTGCTAGAGCTAGGATGTATTACATGGCAAATCAAATGGGGGGTGAATCTGGCACATGAGGAAACACTAGTCAAGCTACACAGCAAGCAAAAAGGTAGTATATCACAAAGAAGACAAGGCTAGAATTCTGCTATCTAAAGTTGCTATGCTTTGTACAGGCAAATTGACTTGTGGGAACTTTCAAATGAAAATTCTACTTTTCCTCATGTGAATTTTGGAGGTGGAACAGTATTAGGTGCTCATTGGATGATCAAGACTATGCTATTTAAGTTGCCATTTATAACTATCACACAGGTAAAGAATAACACAATGTACGATACCGTTAAAACAGATAGCTTATCTGATTAAAAAGAAGTTATTGAATAATGCTGTTAGGCACAGACATAGGTATTTTATTAAGGTTATTCATGAAAGAGCATACCATACAATTTCAACAGTGGTTAATGTTTATATAGACTGAAATATTACAATATCCAATACATAATATTTTATACCCTGTAATTTTTATTGAGCAAAGCCAGTCCTTATAGTAAATTAAAGAGAGTTATGAAGGAGTCTTGGCGCAAATTGGCCGTTTCAAACCAACAAGCTGGATTAGAATATTGGTCAAATGAATACATATCCAGTTTCATTCTTTTTTCCTTGGTATTTCAGTATTTATATATTATGTTATACTGTGTTATCAGGTGACTCCATTCATAATAAAATTCATAAGCCACTTTGGAAAATCTTCTCATTCCTTTTGCTATGTAATCTACTTTGTGAATTTTTTGGTACAAAAGCAATGTATAAATATTCTTAATAATGATAACTTGGTACCAGCACATAATGTGGGATAATGACTTGGCATATGTCAAATTGTTATCCCACATTATTTGACAAGGTGGCAATTTATCATTATTAAGAACAGTTATATTTTGCGTTTCCACCAAAATATGTGCCTTTTGCAGCTACACACACACACACGGCACAATCCAGCCAAAGAAATGCAATTTAAGTCTCATTGATTTCATGGATATTAAACACATCTTTGACCTTTTCCCACGGACCTTAAAAGATACTTGGCATTGCTTGGATCATACTCAGAATATGGTGTTCAAAACAACATAATACCAAAGCAATGAAAACCTAAATATTGCTTCAGAAACTTAAAAAAATAATAATCAGGACATTGCATTTCAGAATTACAAAACTCTGTCTTGATTTAAAAAACACACAAAACAATTAATGATCTAATTTGGCCTTTGGATCAGACCACTAGAGAAAGCTATAAGGTAGGCTAATCAAAGGCTTCATTTGATTATTAATGTCACCGGTACTTTGGCATTTAGTGACAAAGATAAATCAGCTCCCACTCATTTCAATGGCACTTGCACAGGAGTACCTCCTAGAGGATCGTGTCTCAAAGGAAAATTAAGAATTCAGTTGTTTGCCATTTACACTAGACTGCTCTTCTGCCCTTTGCTCTTGGGAGGTTTGTCTTCTTGACAGTCAGACAACTGAAGCAAATTTCATTTAAACATCTACTCTCTATTCACAACCCAGTAACAATTTCACATCACTTCTTGAACTCCAAGACCTCATCCTACATTCTCTACTTAGCATACTTCCTTATGGACTATATTTTCAGAAAAGTCCTTGTGACAGTAGCAGCTGGTGCGGGAAGTGAGAGACACCTTTAAGTGTAAATTAATAATTGCTTACCTCTGCCACCAGCGCACCTGAATGTGCTGTTCAGCACTCCCTGCTGCATGGCAGCCATGTGAGTTGAGGGAGCCAATCCCCCGCCAGTAGCCATGTGAGTGCATTCAGGTGTGGCAGTAGCAGAGGTAAGCACCTATTAATTTACACTTAAAGGTACCTTTTGCTGCACCAGCCCCTACTGCCTTGTGAAGGAGGTTTGTGCTGAATGAACATTCAAAGAGTCTTACTTTTGTCATACTAAGCAACTGCTTTTCTTCTTCATTCCAAAGCAATCAGTTTATTTTGTGGGCTAGTTTGATCTGAACCGATGAGCAAAGAAGGCAATACTGCTATCATTCATAATTGCACTGCATATGTATAAATACACAGTTAAGAAGCTATGCTGTTATATTTTACATGGTTAGGAACATCTTTGTATAATGATCTGAACATTTATGGCTGGATAAGTTAGTTGCTGAAACTTCAGAACAGTAGATGAATAGATGTTATGACCTGTGACCTCCATGTTTGGACAGTTATCAGTACAACTGGCAGCAGTTAGTGGGGTGGCTTTCTGATAGGAATCACCTGCCTCTATCATGGAATGATCAAGGGGGAAGAAAACCAGCCTTTATTAGTAGCCATCAGAAGATGGTTGTAGAGTCAGGGAGTATCTCAGTTTCAATGGTGCTGGCTGCGGCGACTCCTGCCTCCACCACCACCTCCCTGCTGTTAGAAGTAAGGGCAAGTTTTCCACTCATGTCTTAATAACCCCAGAGTGGCAGCTGGACATACCTTCTACCAAACCATCTTCCTCTTTATGGTTGGATATAGCTCCAAAAGGCTTAGGCAGATTTGCATTTTACTGCTTTCAGCACTGTATCCCATTTGCTATTCTTATGCTCCAACTGCTCCTTCCGAAATTTGTGCTGGAATAAATCATTTGTATCTTCATCCTCAGCCTCAGATATAATCTCCATTTTTTGTAGGACCAGTTTAAGAAGGTCATGCTGTTTCTCCATGAGTACTGCAATATCTTTAAGCCTTAAACACATAACATACAATAAAATTATTAATAAGGTTATAAGAGTTAGATACTGTTTATTTTTCATTTTGAAAGAATAGCTGTACCAATCCAGGGCAAGGGGGAGATCTGGGGGAAAGCAACTAGTGGTGTTGTAATAGATGTATTTTTTTGAAGCGTACATGATGCATTTTGAGCTTGCTCCTCTTTATTATAAGTATTTTACCATCTTTCATAACAAAAAGATTCTCTTCAATTGTCTGCTTTGCCTTTTTATTCTTGAAATAACCCTTTTAATAAACAGCAGCAACTACTATACCTCTTGAATTCTAGATTTTATAATCCAGGATTCTAAAACAGTGTTGAGGCATGGTCCTTCCTATTCCTCTACCTTCCCCTCAGGCATTTTTGGTTGTCTTGTCTAGATCATAAAGTAGAAGTGGTGCCATCTGTATGCTGTATATCTTCGAAACAGAGGAACTCTTTGGTTGTGCTCTCTTGGCAGAGGCCAAGAGAGTACAACCAAAGAATTCCTCTGTTTCGAAGACCTTTCCTTAACCTCATTGCTTTGTCAACGTTAACCTTGAACTGCCGCTTTTCATGATTTTGGAAAGGGTAACATATGAGAAACTCTGCAGCGGCCTGATGAAATACATTCCCCTGACTCAGGTCAAGCTAACAGTATATAGTTTATTCTGCAGAAGTCGTTATATAAGGTCATTTGTCTCATCCAGTTGTCGCAGAAATATACTATGGCAATTGTCCAAAGATGTTTCACTAAATATCTTTCACTCAATGCACAAATGCTATATGGGGTCCAGATCTGTTCCACCTGCAACTTCAAACCCATGGAAGTTGTTAAGTGTAGATTCCTTCATGCCTTATTCCAGGTGCCTAGATGTGTTCCAAATGCCATCCTACACATTTGAGGTGGGTTTAACCACAGTCGAGGCCCAGGGGTGGCTTCACACATTTAATTACTGGCTCAAATTATATTTTTGCCATCAGGGCCTGGCCCCCCTGGTATTGAAAGATGAGTTCCATTCTAATTGGTGTAAGAGCATTCATGATAAATTGGGCAGATATGGCCTCTCTCTACAATATCTACTTTCACTGGGACATAACGCCATCAAAGAAATTATTAAACAATATGTTGTGGATATGAAAAAGCAATCTAATTTAAGTCTTGTTAACCTTAGTAGCATTCCAGATGGTTTCTCATACTACCTTCAGCCAGCAGCATACCTTACAAATCTGACCACTCTAGACCAGAGGAGAGCGTTCTCGCTGACACGGTTTAATGCCCTGCCTTCTGCCATTTTGGAGGGCAGATTTAAGAGAATACTGCTCAGGAACAGGCTATGTCCATGCAGTTTGGGCAGTATCAAGTCCATCTCACATGTGCTTTTATACTGTTCATATTATAGGAACATTCACATTGCCTGGATTGAACCACTTATTTAAAAAACATGCCAGATCAATCAGACCTTTCTTTGAAAGATACTTCCTTTCTTCTGGCAGACGAGCATACAGTAATTACAACTGGGGTAGCAAGATTCTGTGCTGCGGCATGCAAACTGAGACAGGAGCAGTTGATTAATTGTAATTGAGACCTCTGTGTGTATATGTTTTGATACTCTATTACCCAGTCCTGTTTTTTATTTTATTTTACTTTAATTTTATTTTCTATTTTATTTTTTGATTGCTGATCACTGACTGTAATAATAAATTCAATTATTCATTCTTTCACGCAGTGGTGAATATTGTCTGCTGCATGTTTCAGACAGCTCCCTTGAAAGCAAAGGCAAGGTGCTTAGGCATCAAGTATACCAGAACACCACAATACTTTGCCAGAACATCACAATAACTCACAATATACCAGAACAATATACCAGAACATCACAATAACTCTCTCATTAACAAAAACATCATTATCTTTGCTACCAAACAATAGCAAACACAATACCTGTACTTCTGTTTCAGTACTTCTAGTTCCAAAGATTTGTCAGCATTTTGATTATCTGTTGCTGTATCATCACATCCAAAGCAATACTGGAACACACTCTGAAAAAGAAGCAACAAAATGAGAATTAAGAGCTTAAGCTTTTTCTTAGAAGGAAGCAGAATAAATTCAATTTATTCCATTGAACTGAATAGGGAAATACTTCACCCAAGAAAACAAATGCCACCAATCATTTCTTGGGGGACAGGAGATGTGATTGGCAGATCATTGGACCCAGAACACAGGACATCTGTATACAGCTTACCATAAATCCACAATATCTTGGCCTATTAGGATAAATTGTGATTGATTCCTGGTCAACCCGAGTAAGAAACCAATATGGTATTTTTTTCTCCAGGTTTGTGTGAAGATTGACCTAAACATAATAAATACTTCTCTTAATACAAATTGCTAATTTTACAAAATTAAAGAACTGTGATTATGCAGTTTCTATCACAACAGGGCACTGTACTAACTCTCTGACATAGTGCATAATGTTCCACATAAAAATATTTCTGCTTCGGGAAAGAGGAAGGTTGTTCTCTCTCTTCTGCTTCTCACTGGTGCTTGCCACTAGGGATGTGCCCAAAGACTCTTTGGCACCAGCGGGGGTAGCACTTTAAGGGTGGGGGAGAGAGTACTCACCCCCCCCGCGCCGCGTTTCCCCAGCCGGCGCTCTTCAAAGTCCATGCCCCTCGGGGCGGCAGCGTTCCTCCCTGCCGCCCCGTTCCCCTCGTCAGCCGGAAGTGGCGAGCGCATGTGCGCCTGTCATGCGCACGCCCGGGTGCTCGCAACTTTCGGCCACTTCCGGCCGACGGGGGGAACGGGGTGGCAGGGAGGAATGCTGCCGCCCCGAGGGGCTTGGACATTGAAGAGCACCAGTGGGGGAAACGCGGCGGGGGGGGGATGAGTACACTCTTCCCCCGCCCTTAAAGTGCTAGCCCCGCTGGTGCCGAAGCACCGAATCCCGCCCCAGCACCAAAACGTTTCGGAGGTCTTTACAATGGCCTCCGAAACGTTTCGGGCACATCCCTACTTGCCACTGCTACAGTGCTGCCAGAATCAGTACTGGAGGAGTTGGAGTGTGTGTCACGCAAAAAGCACCCCTCTGTATGATATAGCAGACACACCAAGCTAACAAGCAAACATTTCAGCAAACATTTATGATGAATATGAGGCAAATATTTATATACCACTTTTCAGCAAAAAGTTCCAAAGCAGTTTACATAGATATAAATAAAGAAAAATGAAATGGTTCATTTGTCTCATCTAGTTGTCTCAAAAATATACTCTGGAAGTTGTCCAAAGATGTTTCACTAAATATCTTTCACTCAATGCACAAATGCTATACAGGGTCCAGACTGTTGGCACGAGCAGGTAATTAGCACAGGCAGAGTTTGGCAATATGCCTCCAGGCCAAAGAATCAAAAAGGCTGAATGAGAGTGTTGCTGACCGCTCCCTCTGGAGTCAAACTGGCTGGTAGACCCATCAAAAGAAAAAGCTGTCTTGGGCGCGACACTCCTGTCCAAGTGATAAAGTATAAGTGCTCAGTAAAGACGTACAAACACTGCCATTCCCCAAGCCACCCCATTAGCCCGATCAAGTGAATGGTAAAGATAAGGGAGAAATGCTCATCAGCAAACAACAGATTTGCATTCCTTGCACCTGGGACACTAGTTTTGAGATGATAGACAAACATAAAGCCATTTTCATAACAAACATATGCCTAGCCTGAACTTGTTTTTGCCCAAAGGACACACCTGGACTGATCTAGTCCACTTTAACAATGGACACTTTTGTTATGCTCCACTTAACTCACCCTCCAGCGTGGAAAAACTGCTTGATTGACTCAAAAACTGCCTCATTGCATGTCTGCGAGTACAGCTACCTTGAACAAGCCACATGGAATCAGAATCCGCTCTACTAGAGACTCTCACAAGGCAAGCTGTGGTTGCTGCCCCTTGCCTCTTCCCCATTTCTTGCCTTGTCCTGCACCCTGCTCTTGAGGAGGCGCTGGGCCGGACATCATGCACCAAATACGCTAGGAATGATAGACCATCTATCTTCACTTCACTTCCACTTCAGCCATCTATCTTCTGGGCTCCCTGGCCTTTCTGCCCCTCTCCTTGCTCCTCTTTCCAGGCACTTTTGGTAAAGACCCTTAACTAAGCTCTCCATTACTTTCTGTAAAATGCTAGCCAATTTATTGAAGTTCCTAACCCAAACTCCCTTTGCCTTCTCTAGATATCTTATTTTACTTTGAATAAAGCTTTGAAACTATAACTTCAGCCTCAATGTATCTCGTATTTGTATGGAGTAAATCAAACTATTTCTTGATTTGAGGGAGAAATAGCTTGTTCCATA
This sequence comes from Hemicordylus capensis, assembly GCF_027244095.1. Taxonomy (NCBI): domain Eukaryota; kingdom Metazoa; phylum Chordata; class Lepidosauria; order Squamata; family Cordylidae; genus Hemicordylus; species Hemicordylus capensis. The sequence continues at coordinate 269,587,593 of NC_069660.1, forward strand.
TCAGTTTGAATTAACTGGGGATGGGGGTGGGGGATGAATTGAATTAACTGGGGATGGGGGTGCCACATCATTACTCTTAATGGCGATCAAGTCTATCAAACAATGGTTTATATAGTTTTTAACTGATTTTAATGTTTTGATGTGATTTTTATTGTTTATTGTATTTTAATGTTAGTAAGTCACCTTGGGAGAGTTATGAAAGGTAGTATAGAAATTGAATTATAAATAAACAAACATGTGCCACTCACCTGCATTGCTATTCTTTTCAGTGCAGCAAATTTTTGTACCTCTGCAATGTCCCCAACAGCCAAACCAATCTATAAAAAGGCAAAGCAGAATAACCAGGTCAATTTTCATGCATTTTAAACATTTCAGTTCTATTTCTTATAAATATTGCTTATCAATTAGATTAATTATTCCTAAATATAAGTACTGGATCATTAAACTGAAAAGCCACCATACTGCACACCTCTACACACACTTATGTCTACTAAAGTAAAGGATTTGTTCACACATAAATCAACGAAGTATTTAAAACAATACCATATCTATATTATCTAATTATGCTCATAGCATGTCAATTAATTAGTTTAGTTATGTATTCTTACAGTTGTAGGAACCATCTTTTAGTAAGAGCTGGTGCAGTGTGGTTACTGTAATAATGGTTAGAATCAGACCAGGAAACCTGTTCCAGTCCCTGCGTGAATGTCACTGGATGACCTCAGACCAATCACTTTTTCCAGGCTGATTTACTCACAGAGTGATTGTGAGGAAGAAAGGAGGGACACTGGCTGACAGAAGTAAAATTACTCAAAGTAGTCCCAATGAAATCAAAGAACAAGTTAGGCAATGCTTACTTTATTATACTACTTTATTACTATAATAATAATATTCCTCATTCTGTCAGCAATTATGTATGCTGGCTCCTTTAAAGAGGACTGGAAATAAATGAAATAAAATGTCATTAACAGTATCTTATTTCTGTGGTTTTGAATGGACTAACTTGATTTAAAAAATAAGTAGCTGACATTGGAGCATAGGAAGCTGCCACATACTGAGTCAGACCATTGGTCTATCCAGCTCAGTATTGTCTTCAGAGACTGGCAGCGGCTTCTCGAAGGTTGCAGGCAGGAATCTCTCTCAGCCCTATCTTGAAGAAGCCAGAGAGGGATCTTGGAACCTTCTGCTCTTCCCAGAGCGGCTCCATTCCCTAAGGGGAACATCTTACAGTGCTCACACTTCTAGTCTCCCTTTCAGAAAAAATAGTCAAAGGCATTGCCTAACATGTTCTGTTAATTTCAGTGGGACTATTTTGACTAATTTCCCTCATCGTGTCAGCCAGCAGATTTTGGACCAAGACCAAAATACCGCTTTTGGGGTTTTTTAAGGTTGATTAACCTGAGCTCTAAGCAAATGTAACATAAAATCTCCCGTACATTTTTATCATCTATAAGCCTGTAAACTATAAGATATCACAAAGTTTTCTAATACAGGTTTAGTTTTCATAACTCTTGATAATCTGAAAAGCAAGCCAACCTAAAAGGGCCTGGCCATGGTGCGGATTGTACTCTTGTTGCCTTTCAGGGGCAATTCACGGAAATAGCGGCTATAACTTAGGCCAGCGTATTAAAAATATGCCCAGGTGACTGTCACTATTTCGCATAAGCCGACTCTTATTTTATGTTTTCCTGCTTGTATGTGGAAAGGCAATTGTGACAGTGATTTTGACTGCAAAAATAGCCCACAGAGAAAAGGTTAAGTACCTCCTCCCTGAGCACGGCTGCTGCAATCACATTCCAAGCCCCTGCCCCTCCAAGCCTGCAATTCCCTTTTAAAGAGAGGGGGGGAAACCACTGGAAATCAGCCACACACCTCCCAGCTTCATGTGCAGTTTGGCTCTATAAAAGTAGCCTAGTAGCTCAGTGTTGACTGCTGCTATGCAGAAAGCTAGGGGCGGCAGGAGCCAATTGTGGTGGATGCACATTCACGATTGTAACCATCTTCTTGAATATCACCCCCCTTGATTTCAAAATAGTTAGGATTGCATTGCAGTTGCAATGTCTTGTACTGTTTTTGATGCAACATTGCAGCGGTTCGTAAGAACAATAAATACAAGAAGAAATGTAAGATTGCCGATTTGTCTGTCTACACCAAACTAAAAGGAAAATGTTGTCTTTGACTAAATATACACAGTAATCTGCTCCATCCATAAACACAGTGAGGCTATTGATATGCACGTACAAAACTGGGCTAAGGGAGCCTAGCCCAGTTTTGCACAGGAGCCCAGGTCGGTTTTGCACACGTGTGAACTTCCGGGATTGGGTCCAATCCCAGCGGCATCACAGTAGCAAACGCGCCTTTGGAGCCACCCTTCAAAACGTGGTTAGAAGAGTGAGCACTTTCCTAACCCTGGTTTTTTTTAATCGTGTGTCAGCAGTGGCTGCAGGCAGTTGCGGCTGTCAGACTCAGGGAGGGGGGTCCCCATAATCCACCGGACACTTGCATGGTGCATTATTAGAGATCCGGGGGCGGAGCGATGCGGGGCAGCCCGTCCTGTCACGTTGACCCTCAGAGCTACCGGCAGCAGCCAATTTGCCCACCCAGGGATGGCATAATGATCATCTGTGGGAAGGTAAGTACTTTCAGGCTTCCTCCCCACAAACTGGATAGCCTTTTCTCACTGCTCATGAGAAAGGGCTCAGTAACTGTTTCTCCATTACATTAAATTATAAAAGAAAATTAAAATCTATACAAGCAATATGTGGTCATGTCACCAGGCTCTATATTTAATGTATTTAATTCTTACCAACAGGTTCATAAGAAGAACTGGAATTAGTAGAGTGAAGATAATGAGAATAAAAAAACTCAGGAATGGATAAGGCAGTGTGTTGGCGAGTAATGGTTCAAGGAAGCCTTCATGGTAATTGATATCTCCTAACATCATGGCAAATGTTTGCATTACAGAAAGGTATGGAGTCTTGTATGTTTGCTAGAAAGGAACAAAAGATGAAAAGAGAAAGATGAAAGACATCCATCACAGCACCTTGAGGCAATATTGTACTTCTGTTTGCAGGCATTCTCATAGGAACCTCTGCTCCTCCTTCAGATCAATAGAAACAAAACACCATTTTCCAGCTGAATTGTCATTCCTTTTCCTTTTCCTCCTAGACAGAAACTTGTCTTCCATAGCTATTAAACTACTCTTAACAGAATTAAGAGACAATCCCATTGACTGTTGTTGGAATTATGTACATGAGTTACAGGGGCTGTATTCCCATAATCATGGTGATCCTGGTAAAACAGTTAACTGTTTAACCAGGACTGCTGAGCCTCACAGAGCTGGTTGTGAGAATGCAGACTTCCTGGGCAATCCTGGTCCAGCCACTGTGGTTAAACTGCATTTAACCACTTAATTATTTAACCAGGATTGCTATGATTGTGAAAATGCAGCCAAGATAATTTAAGAAAGCAAAGGTACCATGATAGAAGTAAAATTAAATCCTACTCCCAAAATTTATGAATAAGAAACTAAACACATACAAGATTTATTAAAATGATGTATTGGGTTTATTTTGTTGTTTGTTGAAAAATAGTTTTGTTTCTATTTTATTAATATTTATTTATTTATTTATATTTATTTTAAAATCACACAATGGTGACATTTCCAACCTGTGTACCAAGAAGAACATGGAAGCTGAGCCCAAAAGCTAACATCAAGAAGAAGAAGACAAACGTGATCCGGATCAAAGTTCTCAAGATTTCCCAAAACATCACAATATAGATTCCACAATTTTCAAACCTAGGAAAATATATGGAGAAAGCATGGCTAACAATCTTTCCATATGAGGAAAACAATAACAGGTAGAGGTACAATTGTTCTTCCATTAGTGGAAATAACATTATAGTTCTGTGAAGAACTTCTACATTTTAAAAAGTGATGGATATATATTTCCCCCCTCTTATTTATGATTGCCTCAGTAATAGAAAGCTAGGCATTTCATATCGGAAACAGCATTTCATCCAGCAGCAGCAGCAAGCTCTCTTGAGTCCATCTGACTGTACCTTCTACCCTTTTGAATCTTGAGTTCCTGAAAGAGCATGACCTCTTGGGCAACTATGATAGTCCTTGAAGAATGAATGAATGAATGAATGAATGAACAGACCCCTTGTCAGTGGAAAAAATACTGTATCTTCCCACAAACCATGTATGGCTACCCCTCACTTTGATGCCTTTCAGAAACATTCAAGGTCTTTTACAATTTCCCTTTGTGATAAAATAAGGGAGCAAATAAGGGAAAAATAGTTTATCATCCCTCAAGAAAAGGGACCTATCTATATCTGCACTGTATCTGAATCTATATATGAGATCTCAACAAAGGTCAATATAGTAATCTTAATGGTTACATATTATTCAAATTACTGGTTCCAAAAAGTTAAAAATAAGTTCCAGTTATCAATAAATAGGTGTCTGGTTTCTCCTTCTTCTCTAAACCCAATTAAATGAGTACTCTATCCTTTTCTAAATTAATCCTCAGTGGATAAAACATTAGTTTTTCATTTAGATATTTCAAATCTGTTAACAATATGTGATTCACTAATTCTTATTAGTGTTTCAAGGGTCTTCTATTAGTGATTCAAGGGTCTTCTATATTTCATATAACTTAAAAGACAACTGATTTAATAGTGGCTCTTGGTCGTCTTATTTCTTTGATTATTGTTTAGTTATTTATAGTGATCAGACACTGTGTGTGTGTTTAAACCCTGACATTTTGGTAGAATTCCATTATGAACATTGGCTGACATTGATCAGCTCCACTTCTGCAAGGGATGGGTAAACTAGATATACTGCAGCCCTGTCTAGCAGGACAGCAAATGAATGGTGTCATGATTTTCGCTTTTCTTCTCTCCCTGAAAAAGTCTTGTTCATTCATTGAAATACATCCCTGAGGGCTGCGCAGCTGCTCCTTGCTAGGGCGGGGTTTTGTTCCACCCTCCTAAGGCTGCAGAGAGCTATTGTTCTGTGAATACAGGACACACTGATTTAGAGTCCATTACAGACACCCCTATTTACATAATTAGTCATGACTGAATCTGGATGGTGTCCAACAAATTTAATAATTCTGTCCTATTACATAATATGGATCTAATGCGAATTCAAAAAAAATTTTTAATTCATTCTTCCAGGATTAGTATGCATTTTTACCTTTGAAGATACAGCAAGAAGTTCATCCAAGACAAGAATATAGCAATTGCACCACACTCCCATTGTAAGCGAGCTGGAATAGTACTAACTAAAGATGATACAAATATGATGCTTGTAGTATATATTGTCCAGTCAAGGAGATTGGAGTAATCCAACAAATACCTAAGTTTCTAGAGTATAAGAAAAATAACTATTAATACTGACTAAAACAAAAAACATGACTGTGTCATATAAATATTGTGATGTAGAAATAACACATTGAAAACATCTTCAAGAAATATGAAAACAAGATCACAACATACACACACAAACCTGCTGGAAAAGCTGTATCATTTCTTTGCAGATTCCAAATAAGCTCATGATAAAAACCAAGCACATACACACTTTTATGAAGTATGAATCCTGAAATTAAAAAAAAAGAAGAATATTATAAATAGGTAAATGTGACAAAATATTATTTAATACTATTTAATAGTATGAACTCTGCACAATTCTATATAAGGTGGGGAACTCTAGTACTCCAAGCCCCACTCACCAAAGCGGAACATTATCTCATTTTCTCCCTACCAAGTGCTGTGAGTGTCAAGGAGTGCTCAATGAGATCAAGTGGTGCCTACACTTGGGATGCTTCAGTCCAATATCTCCCTCCTCACTGTGCTCCTAAAAACCGTTGTCACCCTAGAACAGAAAGGCAGTAGGAGGCTGAGAATCTCCCTAAAGTCTCCAGCCTGAAAGGAGATACGGTTTCGTTTTGCCATGTACTTGTTGCACTTACCATGACTTTTTGTTTCATAAAGAACCTGGTTCCACCTGGTTCCAACAAAGTGATGGTGCCAGGCAAACCTCACTGGAGAGGTTGATCCAGAAATGGGGTGCAACCACCGAAAAGGCCCGCTCCCTGTAGCCACCCACCTCACCTTGTTTGGCCGGGACACTTGGAGCAGGGCCTCCAAAGAAGATCTTAAGGTCCAAGTCAGTACATATGGGGCAAGGTGCTCTCTCAGGTAACCCAGTCCAAAGCAATTTAGAGCTTTAAAGGTTAAAACCAGCACAGGTTAAAAATTGGACCCAGAAATGGACTGGGAGTCAGTGAGGCTGACAAAATACAATAAAATTTATACCTTCTTGGTATACATTCCAACTGAGCTTCTATTATTGTGGTTTTGAATCAGTTCTATGCTTTCTGGAATGATTTGACGCTCCTGACTTTTCCTTTCAACTTCCTTTTTACCTGTCTCCTCATTTCTGAGAAGTTTCTTCTTCTGAAGTCCAACACATCTGTCCAACACATCTGTGTAGGACTTTCTTGGCAGTACTCCTCTCACATATAAGCTGAATTGGATCACCCTATGGTCACTATTTCCCAATGGTTTTACAACTCTAATATCTCGCACCAGGTCCTGGGCACCGCTCAGGATTAAATCCAAGGTCTCCTTCTCTCTGATTGGTTCCACGACCAACTGTTCTGAGGCACAGTCATTTAGCATGTCTAACAATTTAGCTTCTCTGTCAATACCCGCATGTGAATTTGCCCAGTCTATGTGAGGGTAATTGAAGTTACCCATTATTACAGCTCTTTTTGATGCCTCTCTGATTTTCTTCTCCAACTCCAAGTCACTCTCAGCATTTTGATCCAGAGGGTGAAAGCACATCCCTAGTAACACATTTCCTTTCAGTCCTCATATTGTCATCCATAATGATTCTGTGGAGGACTCTGGCCTGCCAAGATTTTCTAGCTGGTTGGATTCTATCCCTTCTTTAATATACAGTGCTACTCCACCCCCAATCCTCCCCTCCCTGTCCTTTCTGTATAGTTTGTACCCAATGGTTCTCACCGTTCCACCAGATTTCCATTATGCCCACTATCTCTATGTTTTCATTAGCAACCAAGCACTCCAGCTACCCATCTTGGCTCAGAGGCTTGCTTGCTTGCCCCGACACCCTCTGGGGACTCCTGACAGCTCGTACAGAAATGGCAACAGCTTAACATTTTCTTGTGAAAAGGCTCCTGCTTTGAAGTAAACCATTCATATGAATCACATAACACAAGAATGTTTTCATGCCTAAGAGGCCTGTTTATAAATGTAGGTTGGGGTAATTACACAGAGCACTTCACTTTGCTATATGGCACATGACTTGCATAAAGAACTCAATGTAGAAGGGGCACCATTGTTGTGAACACAAGTTAGAGCACTATGTAACTTGTACTTTTAATTTCAATAGGACTACTTTCAGTAATTTTTCTCATTGTCAGCCAATGAATCTGTGTAACAGATTTACCCTGAATTCTCTCCACAGCATGTGAAGATACTGACCCTAAAGCCATCAAGTGTATTTGTATACCACTTTTATGTATACAAATAGCCTCAAAGGAACAGAGGTAGAAATGTTATCTTACATACAGGAATAAATAATATACATCAGCTCTACCACTTCCGCGTGGTGACATTTAAGACACTTTGGTGGTTGTATCCCTTTTATGGAATAGCCTCCCCAGTGAGGTTTGCCTGGCTTCATCACTTTGTTGTTTTTTTTAGATGCCAGCTAAAGACCTTTTTGTTTACTCAGGCCTTTTAAATTTTGATTTTTAAAATTGATTTTTTAAAACTGATTTTTTAAAAGTTAATTGTTTTGTATTGGTTTTTTTCTTGTGTTGTGATTTCTTGTGTTATGTGTTTTTACTTGATGTTTTAATGCTATGTTGTGAGCCACCCAGAGAACAATTTGTTATGTGGTGGCTAACAAATAAAGTTGATTATGATTATGGTTATTAAGACACCATAATGTCGTGTAGCCTTCTGCATCAATGCACCAAATCTAATGGGTCATGCCCATGATTAAAGATTGTGCCATCGAGTCAGTTTCGACACCTGGCAACCACAGAGCCATGTGGTTTCCTTGGTAGAATTCAGGAGTGGTTTACCATTGCCGTCTCCAATGCAGTATGAGGTGATGCCTTTCAGCACCTTTCTATATTGCTGCTGCCCAATATAGGAGTTTCCCATATCCTGTGAAACACACCAGCAGGGATTTGAACCAACAGCCTCCTGCTCTCTAGGCAGGTAGTAAAAATATAAGGATGATAAAGAAAAAAGAACATAAAAATGTATCATCATCATCATCATCACTTTAAGATAAAAAGAATTACACACTTGCAAATAACGTCAGATTATTGTATGTGCCAATTTTGTAGAAATCTTTGCTAGCCCCATAAGAACCACTTTGCTGGCTTTTTGATCTAATCCAAAATTCTGTTTCCAACAGTGGTCATCCAGTATTACTTCATCCTGAAGTCCAAAAGCAGACCATGCTCTCCTGCACTATATGCTCCAGCATCTGGTATTCAGAGGTTTACAACTGTAACTTCGATGGCTAAGACACACTGGTAGATTCATTCTTCATTTCAACCCAATGTAATTTAAAAAGAAATACCTTTTTCTCAAAAGGTCCTAATAGATGAGTTCCATTGAAAGACCCTTCTGGCCCTAAGCGGGTGATCAGCAGGGTTAGAGGTATTAGGCCAAGAGAATACACAGCTAGATTCAGAAGATGTGCTCGGAACCCATAGGCCATCCTACAAAGCAATATGTCATTAAGTAGCACTTTCACAATACTATACAACAATTCCATTTTCTGTTTTCACATGGATTTATAGGGTTTTCTGTTTTCACCATTTATAGGGTTTCCCCCCAGATAAAATTTAACAGCTACAACCCTTAAAAAATATATATATATTAGTAATATGTGTTCAGCATTTTAAAATGAGTTTTTAAGCTGCTTTGTATTGTATTTTGTATTTTATTTTCTTCTTTTTTGTCTGTTATGATTTAATGACAGACAACATTATTACAGTATTTTTATTGTATGTTTTAATCCTCTGTTGTGAGCCGCTCAGAGAACAAATTTTGTTATGGGGCGGCTAACAAAGTTTTCATTTCCGCTTCTTCTTCATCATCATCATTACTATTATTATCTTGTTTACAAAGAGACAGGTGTTATTGACTGGTTTGTTTTATCCAGACATCGAGTCCTTCCCAAGGGCTGAATTTTATTATCAATATTGTTGTTATTAATAATAAAATTCAGCCATCCCAGGTCCTTGCGAAGGACTCAATGTCTGGATAAAACAAACCAGTCAATAACACCTGTCTGACTATGTAAACAAAATAATAATAATAATAATAATAATAATAATAATAATAATAATAATAAAGGCCAAAATAATCCCAGTGGTAATTAGCGCCCTGTGTGCAGTTCCAAAAGACCTTGAAGAGCACCTCAACACCATAGGGGCCACAGAAATCACCATCAGCCAATTACAAAAAGCAGCTGTTCCCAGTAACAGCTGTTCCCAGTAAATGGGAACAGCCTATATTCTGCGACGATATCTATAACAGCAACAACATTGACAATAAAATTCAGCCATCCCAGGTCCTTGGGAAGGACTCGATGTCTGTATAAAACAAACCAGTCAATAACACCTGTCTGACTGTGTAAATAAATAATAATAATAAAATGAGATGATGATGATTGTTATTTCAATTTTTCCACTTACCTGATAATCTGGCTCTCAGAAAGGGCATACATAAAGTGGTCAGCATCTAGACTATTATTATGACTAAGCATCAGTGAGACAAGTTAATCATGAACTACTTTAGTCCCACTGAAAAGAGGCACCTTTTAAATGTGGTGATTCTCTTTATTTAGCAGGGGGAGAGTAACTGCCCCTATTCACCCCAGCACAGTACCTCCAGTAACTGTTGCTGGTGTTTATCTTATGTTTCTTTTTAGATTGTGAGCCCTTTGGGGACAGGGATCCATCTTATTCATTTATTATTTCTCTGTGTAAACTTCTTTGGAAACTTTAGTTTAAAAGCGGTATATAAATATTTGTTGTTGTTGTTGATGATGATGATGATGATGATGATGTTGATTTCAATGCGACTTAGTCTGGATGCTGCCCAGTTATTGCTTATCTGAAAGCAGGTGCGGAGCCAGCCAAGCAGCAGCCTGGGTCTAGTCCCACGCGGCGGCCCCTCTGACAACGTCTCTTGTGCGTGATGTCACGTGCACGGGACGTGCGCTGAGAGAAATCCCCTCCCTGCCCAGGAGCAATTGTTTGCCCATCCTTTTCAAGCAGCGTTTGCTGCCTGAAAGCATCTATTCCCCTTTCTCTCCCTCGAGGAGAGAAATGGAGAATAAATGCTTTCAGGCAGCAAGTGCTGCCTGAAATGATAGGGAATGGCTCACTTGGGCTCTTCGGAGTTCGAGGTCACGCCCCCTTTGCGTGTGACATCACGTGCAAAGGGGGCATGGCCTCGAGCTCCGAGCGAGCCCTTCCCTGTCATTTCAGGCAGCACTTGCTGCCTGAAAGCATCTACTCTCCCTTTCTCTCCCTCTCTTGTGAGAGAGACAGCAAACATTTTTCTATGCCTGGTGCTGAAGCACTGGCAGTTACAGATTCCCAGCACATATACGTACAACAAAATATATTTTTGATTTATCTATCTATTATATTTCTATAGCACATATTTATTAAATAAACCTCTTGGTGTTTTACATCATATGCAAAATATTCATATATAACAGTGTATGTAGGTTGAGAGTCGTAAGTGTGCTAATAATTACAACCAAGATCCCCACTATCAAACAAATTTAACTAGAAGAGTGTTCCATTGATCTAAATAAGACTTATTTTAAAGCTATGTGGACCTTAAATGGAGTTACATGGAAACGGGTGTCACTGAAATTCATGCAATTTTAAAATAATTAATGTTTAAGATTCTGCTTGCAATTTGATATAGCAGCTACAGACTTCCTGTAAACACATTGTGTACCCTTTCTATAAACTGTAAATCCATCCTAATTAGAAAATAATTTTTAAAAATTGGGAATTTTGGAGACATAATTAATTAAAACTACCTACCATTTCATATATAAATATTCTCTGCAGACAGGATGACTGAGTAGTTCAACACGATTATGACGTACCATGGACTAGAAAACAAGATCAGGATATGTCAATTTACATAGAAAATCTTTTGCAAATTTACACTACAGCTCAGGGCTATTTGTTAACTATATGTCAAATGAATAAAAGCAGTACTGGCTCATTGTCGTACACCACTTGAGGTGATTGGCAACAAACCAACCTGCCCGGCCACCCGTCCTGTCCCACTACCACAACCAGCTCAAGCACCAGCCCTCTTACCACTTGGCCATTTGCCAAGTGTCTGGGGTGTGTCACTGCTGGGGTGTGTCACTGGGGCTGGCTATTTGCATGGCGCAAGAGAGTGTGGAGTCTATCTCTTGCAGTGCCAGTTGGCCTCTACTCACTGCTGTGCCAACTTTGTTCTCTCCCTCCCCCTCCCCCACTGTCTCTTCCCTCCAGCACCAAACCTGTCCACATTTCTGGACACATCTGCTGCCACAGGGAGGAGACGAGGGAGAGAGAGGGAGAGAACTAGCACAGTGGCAATAAGAAGCCCGATAATACTGCTGGAGGCATGCTCCATGCTACCTCGTGCCATGCAAAGTCAGCACGGTGCCCCAGAAGAGTATGGTCCAGCAAGGTGAGAGACAGAACAGCAAAAAAGCCTGTGGGGTGGGGCCAGAGAGACAGGAAGATATCTAGATGGGGGAAGTCCAGAAATGGGTTGGTAGAAGCAGAATTGAATCAGTGGCAGCAGGCAGGTGAGCTGACACCTGTGGTGGACTGTGGGACACTGGCACCCTAGCTGCCCGAGGCTGTCCCCTCACCTGGTCTCATGAGCACCCACCCCCAAGCCACCCTGAGTAAAAGAAAACATCTGAGTATATTACACTGTGATATATTCCAACCTTTTACATTCTCAACATGTTTAAAAATATGAAACACAATCAGAAAGCACATGTATTGACATTAAAAGAAAAAGTATATTCTTCATGAAAAGAAAAAAAATGCAGAAACAAGTTTTATATTTCTCAACAGTTGACTAAAAGAAAAGCCCATTTGAGACGAAAAGACTCTGCTGGGAGGTTGGGATTATGTGCCAGGCTGTGAGGTGGAGACGCTGTAGGCCTGGGTGGAGAAGGCGACCGTTCTGCAGGGAGAGGAGGTGAGGGATGTGCAGGAAGCGGTGATAGCAATGGTTGGATAGACAAAGGAGTTGAGGAAACCAGGGCCTCCTGGGCCACCATGGGGCAATGAGGATGCATTGCGGGCAGTCCTGGGAGATCTTCTGAAGGACTCGAGGAAGTAGAGGAATTGGAGGGAAGGTGTAGACTAGGCGTTCCATCCAAGGTAGGGAAAATGCATCCACCAGAGAATTGGGTCTGATCCCGGACCTGGAGCAATACTGGTTGCATTGCGCATTTGCCTCTGACGCGAAGAGGTCTATTTCTGGGAGGAACCAGCGGTGGAAGAGGGAGCGGAGTGTGGGGGGATGTAGTTGCCATTTGTGTGATGTTGTTAGAGTCCTGCTTAGCCTGTCCGCTGTGACGTTGGCTTGTCCCTGTATATGGACCGCCAGGGCCGTGATGCTGTGGTGAATGCACCAGAGCCATAGTTCCATGGACAGGAACAGGAGGGAGCTGGAAGTGGTGCCGCCCTGTGTGTCCAGGTAAGCTTTGTTGGTAGTATTGTCTGTCTGAATGAGGACGTGGGAGCCTTGTATCAGGGGAAGGCAGGCTCTCAAGGCTTTGAATATGGCTAATAGTTTGAGAAAATTGATGTGGTGGGCAGCTTCGGTTGAGGTCCAGATGCCGTGGATGTTGTGATTGTTGGCGTGAGCACCCCAACCATCCATGAGTGCATCTGTGGTGAGTAGAAGGGCGGGACGAAGAGGGTGGAAGGGGGAGCTGATGGTAAGGTTGATTGGGTCTGTCCACCACAGGAGGGAGTGCATAACCCGAGGCGGAAGCATTAGGGTGGTAGCGAGGGAGTCCTTGTGTGGAGAGAACACTGAAAGGAACCGGTGCTGGAGCGTCCTGGCCTATAGAATGGCAAGAGGGAGGACGTGGGTGGTGGAAGCCATATGTCCTAACAGGCACTGAACTGTTCGTGCTGACTGGATAGGGTGGTAGAGTAGGTGGGCTGACAAATACAGGATGGCCTGAGTTCTGCGCTGAGGCAGGAAGATTTTGGATTGAACTGAGTCAAAGAGGATTCCCAGAAATTCTATCGTTCTGGAAGGGGTGAGCTTTGATTTTTGGTAGTTCACCTGAAGGCCCAGGATGGAGAGAAGGGTGATGACCGTGTGGAGGTCTCTGAGAAGGGGTTGTGGGCCACCACGAGCCAATCGTCAAGGTACGGAAAAATCTGGATATTTTGTTGTTGTAGGGCTGCCACCACCGGGGCCATGCATTTGGTGAACACCTGGGGTGTGGATGCCAGTCCAAAGGGGAGGGCACGGAATTAGTAAGTGTTGTTTGCTATTTGAAAGCAGAGGAAACGATGGTGCTAGGGTCTGATGGTGATGTGATAATACGCATCCTTGAGGTCGATGGAGACAAACCACTGGTTCTTTTGTAGGAAGGAGATGATGGTAGGAATCGTGACCATACGAAACCTGTGGTAGTTGATGTAGGAGTTGAGTTCCCAGAGATCTAGGATGAGGCGAAGGGAGCCGTCTGGCTTGGGAACAGTGAAGTATCGGGAGTGGAAATCTGGGGATTGTGGATTGTGAACCAATTCTATTGCGAATTTGGAGAGTAGGGAGTCAACCTCCTCCAGGAGAGCCGGGGTGGGTGGAGTGGATAATGGAGGGTTGTATGGATGGGTGGATGCAAACTCTATAGCATAACCGATCCTCACTATGGTCAGGGCCCAGAAGTCCGTGGTGATATTCTCCCAAATGGAGATGAAAGGGGACAGCCTGGTGCCCCAGCGGGAAGGAGGGTGTAAGTCATTGTCCTTTGGCTGGAGGCTGAGATCCCTTGGATCAGTGCTGCATCTTGGATCCGGTGAAGTTGGAGCACTTTCTGTAAGGCTAGTATCTGTTGGAGCGAAAGGACTTGTCCTGGGATTGATAGTATTGCTGTTTAGAAGAATACGGTTGGCGTTGCCATTTTTGTGGTTTGTAATGGTGGGTTGTGGAGTGTTGAAGACCCATGGAGCGGGCTGTGTTATATAGTTTCTGCACTTTTTGAAGAGTGTCATCTGTTTTCTCTCCGAATAGAGAGGAGCCATTGAAGGGAAGATCCTCCACTCTGGATCTAACATCGGGCGTGAGACCGGAAGACCTGAGCCAGGCATGGCGACGGAGGGCGACGGAAGTTGCCATTAATTTAGTGGCTCCCTCTGTGGAGTGGCGAATTGCATGTAGTTCCTGCTTAGAGACCTGCATGGCCTCCCGGAGGAAGACCTTGGCCGGGCCCTGCTGTTCTTCAAGGAAGTGGTCCAAGAATGGGGCAATATGGTCCCAAAGAAAGGACTGGTATTTGGCATAGTATGCCTAGTAGTTTGTAATTCTTGTCAATAAAGAAGCAATGGAGTATAAACGCCTTCCAAATGCGTCCAGTTTCTTTCACTCTTTGTCGGGTGGGGTTGAGGAGGAATATCCCCTGAATTTAGAGAAGGAAGATTCAACCACAATCGAATCCATAGATAGATGTTGCTTCAGAAAGGAATCATCCTGATCGGTGGAGGCATGAACCTTGTAAAAGGAGTCAAGTCAACATAGGAACATAGGAAGCTGCCATATACTGAGTCAGACCATTGGTCTATCTAGCTCAGTATTGTCTTCACAGACTGGCAGCAGCTTCTCCAAGGTTGCAGGCAGGAATCTGTCTCAGCCCTATCTTGGAGAAGCCAAGGAGGGAACTTGAAACCTTCAGCTCTTCCCAGAGCGGCTTCATCCCCTGAGGGGAATATCTTGCAGTGCTCACACATCAAGTCTCCCATTCATATGCAACCAGGGCAGACCCTGCTTAGCTATGGGGACAAGTCATGCTTGCTACCACAAGACCAGCTCTCCTCATTTAGATGTCTGTGGAAGAGAGGAAGGTTTGATCTAAGAGGTCTTGGCCACTTTGAGAATCAATGGGTTTAATGGTAGCGATACCGATGAACGGGCATCTTCCTCGATTAATTGAAAAAGGGAGTCAGGCTCAGATTTGTCCCCTTGAGAAAGCTGGACTCCCAACGAAGCTGCCATACGCGAGACAAAGTCTGTATAAATACGGAAATCATTCGATGGGGAGCTGGACCTAGGATCCAGCAATAAAGAGGGAGGCAAAGAGCACAAAGATATCCTATCGGATAGGGAGGATTCTGGGCCTTCTTCATCCGAGGACGAATTCAACGAGGGTCGAAGCAGTCGAATCCAGAGCTGTCTGGAGTCGGGGGCAACAGTACCCATAGTTCCTGTACAGGCGAGTTTCTGGGTGGAACCCGTGGAGGTAGAAGAGATGTAGTCCGGGGTGGAGGAGGAGGCAACATTGCCGGTACCGAAGGCAGGTTTGGAATCGAGGTCGAGGCTGGGTAAAGCGGTATAGAAGGGTGAGGAGAGGCCAAACATCGAAGGGGTGCCTCCACGGCAGTGGAGGCCCAATGGCGTTGGCGAACCTCTTGATGTGTGTAGAAATAGTCCGCTTCTTCGTCAACTTGTCTGGCGTAGAACTCATCCAGAGCAGCTTCCAAGTCTCGGTTGGCCCAGCAGCATGGTTGCTCTGGAGGGAGCTCCTCAGGTTCAAAGTTGTGCTCGGACTCGTACACAGGATCGTGTGGGCTAGAGCCATAGGCGACCTCGGTATCAAGGACAGTTTCAGTATGAAGAGTTCGGGATCAACGTTCGGTATCATGTGTCGACTTCTGCTTCTTTGTTGGTGGTTCAGAAGGAGGGCGGCGGTCCTTCTTTCTCTTTTTCTTTTTGGCTGGTTGGACAGAACGTGGTTCAATCAATGCTGCCGTCGAAATCGACACTGCTATTGAACTCCTCGGTATCGACGGTGAAGCCTGAGCCACGGGATCGACGGGTATATTCACCTCAGGAGTAGTCACCGAGACTCCCGGAGGGGATGAAACAGGCTGTAAGCCCTGGGCTGCAGGAGAGGTATTGGACGAAGCCTACATGGTGGACAATTTGTCCGAGCCCGTAGTCTGGAACGCCTGTTCCCAAAGCCAAGAACAAAGTCGAGAGGCCC
This sequence comes from Hemicordylus capensis, assembly GCF_027244095.1. NCBI lineage: Eukaryota > Metazoa > Chordata > Lepidosauria > Squamata > Cordylidae > Hemicordylus > Hemicordylus capensis. The sequence goes on from NC_069660.1 coordinate 269,603,920, forward strand.
GATTTTTGCACGCCTGTTTGGTAAAGGCCGCACAGTGCAGACAAGAACCAACTTTATGGGACTCACCCAGGCAAAAAAGGCAGAGCTTGTGGCCGTCGGTCGAAGGGATCTTGGATTTGCAGCGACCACACTGCTTAAATTTTGTAGTCTTTGCCATAGGCCGAAGAAGGTATCGGAGAAAGCGGAGGCGAAGGATCTGCAGCACGCCGGGCCCAAAGGTCATGACGGGGTGGAAAATGAAACTAAGGAGATATCCAAGGGGGTGACCGGGGACAAAATAAAAACTCTAAGGAAGGGAAGTACTGAACTAAAATAAGGAGGAAAAGGGAAGGAGAAATACAGTACTTGCAAAAAGGACTAGCAAGGAGCAGCTCAGCAATGTGTCTTCGATCGCAGACGAAGAAAGACTGGAGAGGGAAGCCCACGCAGCCACCTATATACCGAGGGGGCGGGGTTACCACCAAAAGTTAGAACTCTAGCTTGGAAGCTCCGATGTGGTCTCTGTGCAGGTGCAAAGCCCATTTGTGTAAAGTACAGAGACCACGTCAAAGAACATCAGTATCCATGGTGGTTCCATTCAACAATAATACCACAGATGGAAACTGCAGATGCTGAGGCATTAAGGTCTATGAGATCACAGGGGTTAGGTTCCTGGAGGCCTGAAAATCTTCCAAAAATGGGGAGAAATGGGCAAATAAAGTAAAATGCCCTAACATACAGTCCAGCAATGTCCCCCAGGAGTCTGCATTTTGCCATTATTACACGCTTCATTATGGGGGAAAGGGTTTTTCCCCACGAAATGGCTTCCACACTCAAAATTATTTATGGAGGGAAGGGTTTTTTCACCAAATGGCTTCCACGCTCAAAATGGTGGCTGGAAATTACCTCTGAGGTCATTTCTGGCCACCTCCCAACCCACGGATACACAAATTTAACCCTTTCCACCCACATGTGCCAAGGTTGGGTGTCAGTTCCCTGACCATGGATATGCAAAACCGCAGATGCTGGATCCGCAGGTAACAGGTATGCCTGTACATATAGATATATAGATATTTAGAAAAGTAGCACCTTTCTGATCATATTGAAGGCCGTTTTTAAGGTGCACCTATGTCACTTTTTTTTTTAACCATACCAGGAAAACCAAAACCAAAATTAGGAGTTTTTCTGGCATGGATAATATTGCCTCAAACCACCAGAGCTAGCTGCACTGAGAGGCACACATCTTGTTTGAGTGACTGGCAGCAACCATGTCAGTAAGATATAACACAAGCTCAAAATAACATGCAAAGGACAGGTTTAAAATCACATTCAACATAACTTACATTTAGAGTGATAAGTGGTTCATATATTGTTTCTTGATCCTCCTTTAATTTCTTGGTAAGCTTCAATGGACACTGAAGATACCTAAAGTTATATTCAACCTATACACACACACACACACACACACACACACACACACACACACACACCAAGAAAATCTTAGCATCGTTTTTTTTTTAGACACCTAACAACAGCATGATCCTTATGACTCTACAGCAAACTCTGAGAAAGCGCCTGTCTATTAAAATATTAGAAACAAAAAGGTGCATATATCTGTTTCCCAGTGATCAGGTAATAGGACTTCTGACAGTCTTCATGCTTCCATATCAACATCCAATGTTGCCTACAGCTTCTTTTTTTGTTTCTAACTCTCACATTCCTCTCCATTATCTCTTTCCACCTACCATTTCATATTTAGTCAAAACTATTCAACTTCTTCCAAACCCTGACTTTAGGATGACCAGTTTAAGTAGTTTTTAGATATATTTGTCTAACTCTATTTGTCAATAACTCTGGTTATTGATTGATTGATTGCATTTATATACCACCCTATATAAAATCTCTGGGCAGTTTACAATCCAATCAAACAACAACCAAAACCTAAAAATCATATAAACAGATTAAAATTACTGTCAAGAAAGCTTTAAAACATAATAAACTAAAAGCCTGATAAAGCAGGTGTATTTTCAAAAATTGTTTAAAACAATCAGAGACGAGGAGATTCTGATTTCATTTGGGAGTGTGTTCAAGAACCTCAGGGCAACCTGAGGTTGCAACCTTTGGGTCACAACAAAACAAGCCTTGGCAACCACCACCAGACCTTCCCTAATGATTTTAATACGTGGTGAGGTTCATGAAGAAGATGCTCTCTTAAATATCCTCTTAATTCCAGTTCAATAGTTTAAATACTATTGTCTAATGGTATGATCAGATTTGACTTAGGGGTTTGAGTTAATATGAAGGAGATGTGTTCACAAATAAAAAACAATACATTTATCACAGACAAAATTTAATGAAGTCACCTAGTGATACAAAACCAGCTATCATGCCTTATTCTGATGTATCCTATCAACTGCTTTAGCAACTTAATATATCTCATTATATCAAGCTTTTCTTTTAACTTACACTGAAATCTCTGCATGATCTTTCATCCGAAGATTCAATAATGCAGTTGTCTAAAACTAACTTGTAGAGACAAAGAGATGCATTTCAGTATTATAAGAGAATAGTTGAGCACAGTTAATAACAGTGTTATGGAATGTAAAGATCTGTTTCCTCACTTAGGAACAGAACAGGACAATGACTCCAAATGAAGCTATTCGTCACTCAGTTGTTGTAATGTGGACTGTGTTCATTTGGAAGTTTCTTCTTCAGATGTATGTTATCTTCAGAAATATAAAAATATTCTTTTCCAAAATGTCACAAGACAATTTGCAGAGATGAGGGAATCCAAACCTTGGGTCCCCAGATGTTGTTGGACTACAAATCCTATCACCTCCAACCACAATTTATTTTTATTTTTATTTATCGTTAAATTTATATACTGCCTATCATTAAAACAATCCCAAGGCGGTTCACACAAAAATTAAAAACAAGCCTGGCCGATGGTCATGGGATTTGTAGACCAAAAACATCTGAGGTGTCAAGGTTGGAAACCCAACACAGATCAACTGACCATTTATTTAACTGCGCCAAAAATACTACATAAATGTTACACTTAATCCTTTTTTAAAAAAAAGATTACAGTACTTGTAATGTATGCTCTATGTATGAGATCATATTTTGATCTCATACAGTGGTTTTGTATTAATGTACGTAATGGATTACATTTCAATGCATGATGATGGTAACAATAACAGCAAAAACGATGATAGGCAGGTAGGAAGATTAAGGGTTTTACGGCACAGTGGCAGCTGGCTATATTATGCCAAAGGCAAAAGTATATTTTATACAGTTGACTCTAAGCTTCCTAAATGCAATGACGTACCTTGAAGAGAAAACAGCCATCTGTATGAGTGAATATATTCAAGATATATATTAGATGTATACTGAATATTATTTGAATTGTTGAAGTGGTGTTATAACAAATACCATCTAGTAACTGAAAGAAGTGTATAAGGGATGGATCCAAACAACCATGAGTGTAAAGGAAATAGCTGCTAGCATTGTTCGACAGAAAGCTCACATGGTAAAGGTGTGCAAACCAAACCTGTTCGATTCAAACCGGCCCGGTTTGACCAGCTGGAGTTCAAATCGAACCAGCAAAATGAGTGGGTGGGACCGGGTTCAAACCAGGCCTGGTTCAGATTGAACTGGTTCGCCACAGAACTGGCTTGATGGCCCTGCTTGTAAAGGATTCTCCTTTACAAGCAAAGGGGGCTGGGGTCAATTCTCTATCTAAAAATAGGTTGGGGGCAGGTAAGAGGGCACCTTACCAGCTCGTGGCAGCAGTAGCTCCCCAGCGGCCCCTCAGCAGGGATGGGTCCGGACCGGTCCGGAGGCCATTATAAAGGCCTCCGGACCGTCCGGACTGGTTCGGACCTGGCCGGTCCGGTCCGGGTGGAGGGGGTTCCTTTAAGGGCGGGGAGGGTTTACTTACCCTTCCCGCCGCTTTGCCCCCTCCAGCGCTCGTATTTACTGTAGAAATTGGGGTGGCAGGATACCTCCCTGCTGCCCCTTGCCCCTCTGCAATGCAAAAGGCTCCGGCAAGCCTTTTGCGCACGTGCACATCGCGCGCAAGCTTCACGTCTCCCCGACGCCAGAGGCCCGGTCTACCAACCAAGCCACCTGATGGCCTGCAGAGAACCAGCAGGGAGAACCAGCAGGGAGCCGGCACCAAGAGAGCCAGCAAGATGCCCTCTTGCCCGTTCCCCAACCCATTTTTAGACAGGGAACCCTTTTGGTCCCCTTTGCTTGTAAAGGGGAATCCTTACCAGATTACCCTTTACAAGCAGGGCCATCGAACCAGTTCAACCTGATTCGACAGCTCAAAACAAACCACAGCCTGTTCTAATGAACTGGCCCGCAGACCAGGCAACTCGGTTCAAGTTTGGTTAAACTCTAATCGAAACACCCATTTTGGTTCCATGCACACCCCTATCACATAGTGCTAAAATAGGAAGACTCCAGAGTGTTTCCATTTGTGCAAGAAATTATGCAAGCAGAAGAAAATATTTTGATTTCCCCCCCTCATGTAATGTTTGAGCAATGCTTGATAAAACAGCCCTTCTGTGATCAGAAGGGACCTTGTACATGCAGAAGGACACTTTTAAATTCAAACTTTAAAAAATGATTTACACTGTTCATTATATGTTCAGTCTTACTTTCAAACTTTCAGGAAGATATTCAACCATCTCCAGTATAGGACATTTATTGGTAGATGAACTGTGTGAAAAGGCTGCTACAGATTCTTCCCATCTGGTGGGGGGGAAAGTTGAAAGGGTTCAAAACAGCTACTGTGCTCATAATAAATAAGCATATACTGTATAACACATCTTAAGAATTACAAAAGGTCTGTATAAAAATGCTCAGGAGCACTTGAATTACTTATTTTATTTTATATTTATTTATTTATTTATCAATCAGATCTGTACAAACTTTCATCTCTGGGCGGCTAATAACAACATAAAACAAGTTAAAACATACACAAAAATCTTAAAACAATTTAGGCAGTCTGAAAATTAAAAACAGATTAAAACTTAAACATTTAAAAAGCTGAAAAAGCTTGGGTGAAGAGGTGGGTTTTCAAGTGCTTTTTTACAACTTTAAAAAAATATATATAACTGAGTGGTGAGACTTGACACACCAGCAAATGAATGATTAGGCTAGGCCATGTTAAGAACTGTGCCACAACCTCATAAACTATGATATCATGTTACAAGCTTCAACTGGAGCATAGCCTTGTTACTATCTGCAGCAAAAATGAGCCTTCCCTTGACTCTAACAGAAAATGTGTCTTGTAGCTGCGGCCTCTAGAATTTTGCAGATGTTCAGGACAATGAGAAACTGAAGATAAAACCTTCAGTTTGTAAGAGGCAAGCGAATATGTTACATCAAGGATTGAGGGCTATGTTTCGTTTTCACTAAATTTTTCAGGAATTATTAGAGCCACCTTTATGCAAGATCGGTTTCTTTCTCTATAAACTACATTTACTGTTGTAAATGAAGGTGATTGCTCTTCTTAAGATTTCTCTTGAGACTTGTTCACTTTGAATTTTTCTCTATTTAATACCAACCATACTGATGAAGAATTCAAAAAATGTTCTTTAGCACTACACATTCAATTGTTCTTATTTAAAATTATATAATTCATTTTTCATGAAAATTGTATGGTTCTTATTCAATATTATATAATTCATTTTTTCATGAAAGTTGTATATTAGTATTCTCATGATTGTTATATTTATTATAGATTTCATGACTATATGAAATTTTTCTTCCTTTTTCTCAGCTTTATTGTGAGTACCACTCCCTTTTTGTGTTTACCCGTTCAAGCTGCTGGCAGCCCGTCCAACCATAGAGGCCTCTAAAATGGCCACAACTGCATCAATAGTGCAGTGCATTGTGGTATTCTTGGTGGCCAGGTGGCCATCCCCCAGCCTCTCTCTCGCTGTGCTGCTTGCTGTAGCGAGAGGGGAATTGACGGACAGTCATGTGGAGGAAGATAAGAATGGTCCTGCCACTATATATCACTACGTATTATATATTTACTACCTTTTATGCAAGATGACAGCATTTACAACTTCTTTCCGCCCATTGTGTATGGCTTCATGAAGAAAAGAAGCATCTGCTTTGTTCAGGAGTATTTTGGCACTGTCATCAAGAAGCTGTTTAACTGCATTTGCATGGCCTTCTCTGGCAGCAAGATGAAGAGCTGTGTTCTGTGCCCCAAGGAAAATGCATCAAATATTAGACATTATAATTAGATGTTTATCACACAGAGAAAAGATCTATTAACCTTTCCATTAGATTTCAACAACATTGCGAGTTTCAGCGTTCGATCAGATTGGTGGTGGTAGTCATGCATAATTTTAGTGGCGGATCAGATGCAACCCTTGTACTGCTGCTTGTTTTCTTTGGTCTTTCCTCAAATTTCAGAAATAAATATAGAAGCGGGGGTGGGGGGGAGCCTATATAACGGGGAAACTATATTACCTTATTATATGCCAGTTGCTTACCATGCCAAGGCACAGTATTTAAATGTATGGAAATATTAATCTACAGAATCAATATGTAAATGGCACAAAATAAAACATCCCCAAGCACAACATTATCAAAGCACTGCCTTGTAATGCTGAAAGAAATAAGCAACATATTAGAAATAGAAAATTCAGTTAGGTCTGCACATTTATTTCCAGCCTGGAATATTCTGTTCATGATTGGGACGTTAACATAGGATATGACAAACTCTTGGTAGAGAGTCCAGTTTACCCACAGAAATTTATTTTGTTTTAAAATGTAATCTCGAAATTCTTCTCAAAATCTTTGGACATGATCCAGCCAAAGTAAACACAGCTGCAATCCAGTGCACACTTAATTGAATGTAAGCCCTACTAAACACAATGGGTTGTATATCTAAAGCAAGCTAATCATGACTAAGCACTATTGAGTCTCCAAGATGGATATTAATGCAATCCTATTATCCTCAGCAGTGAACACCAGATGCACAATGTTTCTCTGACTGACTCAGATGCTTTTTAGACCAACTTATCGTCTGAGTAAGATAATACAAAACTTATAAGCATCATGGCTTTGTAAGTTAAGCAGCTGTTTCTTTCTTCTACCATGCCAGATATTTTTCTTTTTTGTAAAATTGGAACTACAGGAATTCTTCACTTCATGATGCTATTTCCCTCTGAAAATTGCTCATAGGAACAGGAACCCAGCTCACCAGTAGATCAGAAACTGAATCCATGGTATACTACAGTGTAGCTGCTCCACTGTACTTTTGCAATGTTATTGCTGAAGTAACAGACTCACCCCTTCTTCATCCACTTTATCTGTGCACTTTACGTTAGTATCCAAAATCATCCGCATTGTACGAGTATATCCTCCAAAGCCAGCATGATGCAAAGCTGTCCAGCCTTTATAATCACTTTGGAAAAACAAATCAGAACAAGGTACTGTCATTTTATTACTATATATCACCATGACCCACTGATCATAAATTTTATGTCATCCACACTGAGATTGTAAGCAACATGAGCTGACTTCCTAACGAAGCACTGATGCTTTATGTATGTGCCAGTGCTGCATATGAGTTCCTGACTAATGTGGCACCAGTACTTGTGCTGGGAAGGGAAATTTCTTGTGGTGGGGGAAGCACTCTGGGTCACCCAAAAAGGAACATTGGGTCCTACCTTGTGAAGGGTCCTTTTTCCCTCGTCTGGAGACCATCAGTATGGGGATCAGGCACTGAGCATGCTCAAGACAAGACCGGATATTGAAGTTGTAGGTGTTCCCACCATCTGGAGGCTTCCCCAGTTCCGGGATTGTAGCGAAAGGTGAAGAGGACCTAAAATGCTCTGCATTAAGTAAGTGAGGATGTACACCAGAACAGACTACAAACATGTCGTTAAAGCCAAAACAGCAAAGAACACACATAGAAAATAGAGAAAAGGCGGAGAGAACAGACCAACTAGATCCCTGGAGAACTGCCTCCACCCAAAAACAAAACACCCCCAGACTTGAGATACATCCGGGAGGGCCTGATGGTCTCCAGACGAGGGAAAAAGGACCCTTCACAAGGTAGGACCCAATGTTCCTTTCCCCCCTGTCTGGAGACCATCAGTATGGGACATACCCAAGCCGGAATAGACAATGTCCCTGGGAGGGAAGGATGTCATACCACCTGCTGTAAGACTCTACGGCCAAGGGCCGCCTGAGATTCCAAGAAAGACGGAATCTTATAATGATGAATAAAGGGGGAGACCGAACTCCAGGTTGCTGCCTTGCAGATATCCGCGAGAGGGGTATTGGCTGAGAAGGCTGCACTGCCGCACTATGGGTAGAGTGAGCTGTAATGCCCAAAAGAGGAGAGAGGCCGAGGCTCTCATACGCTAGCTTGATACAAGCCTTAATCCAGGCTGCTAGGGATGCTTTGGAGGACCGTTGGCCGAGGTTGTGTGGAGAAAAGGACATGAACAGTGCGTCTGACTTCCTAATGTCCCTGGTACGTCTAACGTAAAATCGCAGGGCACGTCTTACATCCAGTTTGTGCCAACGCTGTTCCGAGGGGTGCGAAGGATTGGGACAAAAGGAAGGAAGGATGACCTCCTGGGCTCGGTGGAAGATTGAATTGACTTTGGGTAGAAAGGTAGAGTCCAAAGTGAGGCATACTTCGTCCTGGAGAAAAACACAAAATTCCTTTCTAGAGGAAAGAGCTCCCAATTCTGAAACTCTTCTAGCTGAAGAATAGCTATGAGAAACAGAGTCTTATAAGAGAGCAGCTTCAGCGGAATGGAGCTCACTGGTTCAAAGGGGGGAGCAGTCAGAGCGTTCAGCACCTTGTTGAGATTCCAGGATGGAAAACGGGGTATCGGCAGGGGGGGGGTAGGTTGGAAGCCTCCTTGAGGAAGCGAGATATGTGAGGGTGGAGGGAATGAGTACCCAGGTCAGAAATTCTTAGGACTGAAGCTAAGGTGGAAACTTGTCTCCATAAGGTGGAGGGTTTGAGCTGCAGCGTCAAACCGGCTTGTAAGAACTCTAGGACTTCTGGAACGCCTGCCGATAGGGGGTCTAGGCGCTTTTTGCGTGCCCAACCGGAAAAAGCTGTCCACGTAGTCTGGTAAATGCGCTGGGTGGAAGGGCGTTTGGACGCCAAGATAGTGTGCAGAACCTGAGGAGAGTAGCCCTGGGACTCTAGGAGGTTCGTTCAATTTCCACGCGCATAGCTGAAGCCAGGCAGGATCCGGATGAAGGATCGGTCCCTGGCGCAGAAGGTCTCGGCATGGAGGAAGACGCCACGGAGGAGCCGTGCTGATGCTGACTAGTTCCGCGAACCATGTCCGACGAGGCCAGTACGGGGCAATCAGGATTACTTCCGCCTCTTCCGACCAGACTTTCCTGACCACTTGATTGAGAATCGGGATGGGAGGAAAGGCATACAGAAGGGCTTTTGGCCATGGGAGGGCGAGGGCGTCTGTCCCCATGGCTGAGGGAGTGAGGAACCTTGAGAAGAAGTTGGGCAGTTGGGTGTTGAGGTGGGATGCGAACAGGTCGATGGCGGGATTGCCGAACCGTTGGGTAATCTGAAGAAAGACACGGGGATGGAGGCTCCATTCGGATGGATCGACCGAGCGTCTGCTTAGCCAGTCCGCTACTGTGTTGTTTACCCCGCTGAGGTGTTCCGCCCTGATTGAGAGGATGTGATTCTCTGCCCATTTGAAGAGGAGGTTTGTTTCTGACATCAGAGCCTTGGAGCGGGTGCCTCCCGGTCGGTTGATGTGCGCCTTGGTGGTGGTATTGTCGGTCCTGAGTAAAACATGGGATCCCTGAATGAGATCCTGGAAGCCTAATAGGGCCAGTCTCGCGGCACGAAGTTCCAGACGACTGATGCTCCAGGCTGTCTCCTCTGAGCTCCAGAGGCCCTGCACCGGATAGTTCAGATACACGGCCCCCCAGCCGGATCGGCTGGCATCCGAGGTGATCTGGATCCTGTCTGGTTCCGTGAAGTGGAGACCCGTCTGCAGAGCCAGGGAAATCCACCATGCAAAGGACTGGCGCACCTTGGGGGGAAGGGGCACCTCTGCGTGGGAGCCCGATGAAATCAGGTCCTGGTGATGCAGAAGGAGCCACTGAAGCGGTCAGGAGTGCCACCTGGCCCAAGGGACACATTCCATGGCCGCCGTCATCATCCCGAGGATTTGGGCCAACAGCATGACATCCGCTTTGATGGAATGTAGGAGGGGGTGGAGGATGTCTACCAATTTGGCCCGTCTGTCTTCTGGGAAAGTCACCAGGGCTGGGATGGTATGAAACACAACCCCCAAATGTTGAAGGGATTGTGAGGGAATGAGGTGGCTCTTTTCTTGATTTACCACGAAGCCATGGTCCCTGAGACATATCAAGGTGGACTGCAGGTGTTGAGAGGCCGTCTCGAACGAAGGTGCTCTCACGAGTAAATCGTCGAGGTACGGATGGATCCGAATGCCCTGAAGGCGCAGGTGAGCAGACATCGCCGCCATGAGCTTCGTGAACACCCGAGGGGCCATTGAGAGGCCAAACAGGAGGGCACGATATTGGAAGTGTTGGTTGTCGTAAAAGAACCTGAGATATCTCCTGTGAGACAGATGAATAGGCACATGTTGGTATGCTTCCATGAGATCTATGGATGCGAGGAATTCGTTTGGAAGGCTAGATTGTTTGATGGATCGAACTGATTCCATGAGGAATTTCTGCTTCTGTACAAAGCGATTGAGATGCCTGAGGTTCAGGACCGCCTGACTGGATCCATCCTTCTTTGGGACCAAGAAGAGCAGCGAGTAGACACCTGAACATTCTTCAGTGGAGGGAACCATCTCGATCGCCTGAATGTCGAGAAGATGCTGTATTGCCGCTCGCATCAGATGACGCTTCTCCGATCTCCGGGATAGGGGGGTGGCTAGGAAAAAGTCTGGCGGGGCGTGTGTAAAGTTTATGACGTAGCCTTGAGTAACGGTGTCTAGGACCCATGAGTCTTGAGAGGTGGATTGCCATGTAAGGGCGAACAGTTGAAGTCTGCCCCCTATGGGAAGATAGTCATTGGCGCTTGCCGAATTGCGGAGGGGTAGAGGGCTTAGAGCCTTGGTATCTGAAGGTACCTCTGCTCCTGGATCTCCACTGTGACCTGAAAAAGCCTCTGCCTGGGGGCTGTCGGTTATCTGATCTGGAGGAGGAACAATACTGAGATTGCCTGTAACTCCGAAAGGAATAGTTCTGACCTCGCGGGCCCTTGCGGAAATCCCGTCTACCAGAGGGCATAACTTTCTTTTTGTCTTTAGAATCTACTAGTACTGACTCCAGTGGGGGTCCGAAGAGATTATTGCCAGAGTAAGGTGTGGTCTGTAAGGCCATTTTTGATTTTGAATCTACTTGCCACCCCTTAAGCCACAGGGACCTACGGAGGGCAACCCCAGAAGCTAGTGCCCGTGACACGTACTGTACACAATCCAGACTAGAGTCCGCCATAAGGGCGGAAGCTTTAGCTAGCTTATTTAAGCCCTGGCGGAGTTGAGTATGACCAGGAGGGACCAGGGTCATAAGCTGTTTGATCCACAAAATGGAGGCCCGTGCAAAAATCGAATTAGTGGTAGCCATTTTAATAACCGTGGCTGTTGCCTCATGAGACTTCTTTAGGATAGAATCGTTCTTTTTGTCCTCTGTGGATTTAAGCTGTTCTTGGCCCTCCATATTCAAAAGGGATCCCGAGACCATTTGAACGACCGGGGAATCCACTTTTGGGGTAGCCAAGAGAGCTGACACCTCATTAGAAAGATTATAGCGTTTCTTAGGGAGAGTGCCTATAGGTCTGCATGAAGCCGGATTTTGCCATTCTGCCAGCATAACCTGTTTAAAAAGAGTAGGAAAAGGGACTGATGCCGGGGGCCCTGAGGTGGAAGGGAAGACCTCCTGATCAAATTCTGAGGGGGGAACCACATCAGCTGAGGAAACATCTTTAATAGCCCTTTTAGCCTTAGACAAAATCACCTCAAAATCTAGTGAGGAAAACAGGCGCGGAGAGACTGAAGGAGCAGGTGCTGCCTCCTCTTCAGACAATTCCCCCTCCTCCTTATCAGGGTTTACATCAGGAGTGATAGGAACTTCCCCTTCAGATGGGGGCTGAGCTGGTAACACTGGGAGAGAGGGGAAGATAGGGTTGGGTTCAGAGGGGGGGGGACCGTCAGGAAGCAGGGGGGTTCCAGTTGGGGCTGGGGGATGACGATTCCCGCCTCTCCTAGGGAGTTTGGGCAGGGGGCGGTCAGGATCAGAGGTAGAGGAAGAAGAAGAAAGCCTGCGTCTTTTGCGTTTATGTAGCCCAATAGGGGCGAAACGGCCCCGCTCAAAAAGGGGGATAGCGTCCCTGCGGGGACTGGAGGCAGGGGAGGAAGACGAGAGGCGTCCCCAGGTTCTGGGGTGGTGGAAACTGGGCGCCGGAATGGCCGATATCGGCGCGGCGAGGGCAGGCAGCGAAACACCCTGAATGGAAGCCGGCTGGCCCGGTAGAAGCGGGAGGCACTCCTTCACAAAAAACTCTTTCAGCCAGCTAGCCACATCGGGGGGTAGTTGAGGCACGGTGGCTCCAGAGATGGCAGCTGTAGAGCCCGGGACCGGAGCAGGGAGAGCAGGCAGCGGCTCCGAATTGCCCTTGGCGGGAGCGGGCAGAGGGATATCTGGCGTGGTTTGAGTTGGCGCTGCTGGGAGAAGCGGCGGAATGGGCACGCCGCTGCCGGAGGGGAGAACTGGTGAGGTGCTGGGGGGAAAGGACTCACCCAGAGGAGCGGCGTCTCCCTTGTTCTTTTTGGTTTTTGGGTCCCGCTGGCGTCGGGAGCGTTTGCAGACCGCCTGAAGCAGAAGGCGTTCGCTAAGTCTGACCGACCCCGATAACTTTTTAGCCTTTTTTGCTTTCTCCCTGTTCTCCTTGTCGGTCTTCTTCTTGGCTTTCTTTGGAGAAAGCCGTTGGAGTGGGGGAGGGGCCACCGCCAGAGCGGGGTAGGCCGTCCCCGAGGTAGCGGAGTTGCCCAAGTCGGGCAGAGGGTTCGTGACTGGCCCTCAGATAAAGAGCCCTGCAAAAGCTCTTCTGCGTGAGCTACCTCCATTAGAGAGGGAAGGAACCGCCAAACAAATAAACAGCAAAGGAAAACGAAAGTACCAATTAGCCAGATTATCAAAAGAAAAAACAGCTTTGGAAATTTGGTAAAGTAAGAAAAACACTAAGCAGTCTCCTTCCCACCTTGCACAGAGTGGAAAATACAGCAAAAGAAGATTCCTATGCAGAGCAATTTGTATGCGACCAAGCCTTGAGCAGACAAGACCAGAACTGGGGAAGCCTCCAGATGGTGGGAGGATCTACAACTTCAATATCCGGTCTTGTCTTGAGCATGCTCAGTGCCTGATCCCCATACTGATCGTCTCCAGACGGGGAAAATATGCTCAATCCTCAGGGACATATATTTGGGTAACAGTGCTACTCACAAGCAGAAGGTGGGGTCACTGAAATTTGCCCCCTCTGCACAATTGCCACTGCTGAGTGAGTTAGGATATCAGCCATTGATTTTTAAAAAGACAAAATCTAAAAATGATGACATAAGTAGTTTCTGAATGTGTAGCACTGTACTTTCCCAATACAATTAATCTTTTTGTACCAGTGTAATTTCCAGCTGGATTTCTTAAAGAATTTCTTGTAGAATTGGGACTACAGCTTTTGTTTACTAGAAATAATATGAAATTGGATAACAATGTTTTGTTAAGGTTTCTTATATTAGGAGCTCAAGCATTAATTGCTCATAATTGGAAAACTGCTGAAAATCTTAATATTAGTAACTGGTATAAAATAATATGGGAATATATGCTTGAAGAACTTATTTTAGCTCAATGTAATAATATGCAACAAAAGCTAAATAGATATGACTTTAAGCAAGTATGGAAACCAGTTATAGATACACTGGAGACAAACAGGGTTTATTATAATCCGAGTAAGATCTCGGTTGAAACGGTTAAGACGACGATGGATTGAATATATGAGTATGACCGATATACCAGTCTAATAAGATCTATACCAACTGTACTGTATATATTGCAAATGTTTCTTTATTCTGCTGTACCATCTTGTTGTAACATTAATGTATATTTTTAATAATTAATAAACTTATTTTTTTTAAAACTATTTTTACAAAATCACTTAATGGTACATCAGGACAAACATAGAGAAATAATGATATCTCAGACATGGGGATTTAAAATTTCTGAAACCTTTAAGGCAAAACACAATTCCTTTTTCTATTTAAAACATTTAAATTGAGACCACTGAAATTTCTGAATACCTATATCAGATCATTCTCATCCTGTTAGTAGGGATGTGCACAAATCAATGATTCGAAAGGTGCGGTAGGGAACCTTTAAGAATGAGGAGAGCAGTTGTACCCGCTCTTCTGTCACTCGCTGCAGCAGGAAGCTGTGGCATCGTGCTCCCCAGCACTCCTCGTGCAGCAGTAGCAGTACAGCGGTTGAACGCACATGGCCTCCATGCATGCATGGCAGCCATGTGCATGCCGCCACCGTGCGAGGGGTGCTGGGGAGTGCACATGGGTTGCTGGGAAGCACAACGCTGCAGTTTCCTGCTGCAGCAAGTGGTGGAGGAGCAGGTACAGACCTGCTCTCCTCGCTCTTAAAGGTTCATCACCACAACTTGTGAATCATCGATTCATGCACATCCCTACCTGCTAGTGTGATATGTGTGTTTGTGTGGGCTTCCTTGCCCATCACTCTTGTTCAAGTGAAAACTGAGTGGCAGTGTGGATGGCCATGCAACTTCCTATCTATTTTGTAATGTAGATGGGACTGCACATTCCTATCTGTGGCCACTGCTTACTTTTTTAACTTACACAACTATCTCTGCACCTGCATCATTGCCAATAAGATAAACAGGAGTTTTAAAGTGCAATATTACATCACATATATACTCCTTTCAGCAAGGAATTTTTCTTGGAAATAATTTATCAAAGAAAATACTTTGCTTAAGAAGAATCATATATTTAGTATCAAATGTAATATAAAGTTGCACCTTAAAAGCATTTTATATCATATTAAAGATGATATGTATAAAATGGTGCAATTACTGTAAATTTCTTTCCTTATCTCAAAGAGGCTCTACGCAAGATCTGTGTGTAGAGGCTGGGAGGGTTCTGCGGGGAGAGCAAGCAGCCACTCGTTGTTGGGCAGCTGGATTGGCCACCCACATGACTACTGGCTCCATCACTGAGCCGGTAGGGGCTGCAGGGATAGGGGGCTGCCTGGCCCCCGGAAGTCCCAGGATGCCCCGTGAGAGTGTGCAGGGCATCCTGGGGAGACCCCCGAGCCCAGGAGGCTCGTTTTAGCCTCCCAGCCAGGGTCTCCTCACGAGTCGCAACTCACGATCGGGAAAATGGGGTTAGTGGAAGGGAGGGCTTCTTTGGCGGGCTAGCCACCAGAGAACCACCAGGCTTGCCCACAAGCCCGGTGGTTCTTATGATGGGAGAAAACCAGGCTGGGCTCCTTTACCCCATTTTTCTCCCATCATGAGAATAGCCTCAAAGAATGAAAAAATAAATTGTCTATCTCTTAGAAAATGACTTGCTTTTATATCATTTTACTGATGCAACTTTAACATTCTTTAGTTAATGTTCTGTAATTTTATATAGTAATTTGGGCAGTTTTATTCATTTTCTGTAACCACTTTTTGAGTACAAACCAATGAAGAAGAAGATGATGATGCATCTACCTGAGGAAGAGGGAACCTTTCTTCAGGAGAAACTGCACAACCTTTTCATGACCATTTTGAGCAGCCAAATGTAGAGGAGTCATCCCCTTCTTGTCTCCTTCGTTCAAGAGTCTGGTGTCTTCCATATCTTGTAGAAGGCGTTGACAGGTGTTGATACGCCCATAGCTATATAAAAGATTTAGGTGCAAATTTACCAATGACCCTAAATTACTAATGACCCTGTCTGGAAGGTGAAGTGGTCGATGAGGCAGTACACAGGCTTACCTGGCTGCAAAATGCAATGGAGACTTCTTGTCTCTGCTTTTAGAACAGATGGAAACATTCAAGCCAAGGAGGATGTTCACTGAAAGAGGAACCCCTTGCCTGCATGCATAATGCATTGGGGTGCACCCTTCATTATCTTCATCAGTTATAAGATCTTTAATATGCTTCATCTGTAATATACAGAAATTAAATTAAAAACCATGATTTGTAAATTGTCTTTTTACAAAAACAATGTGATATTTAAGTTCTTATTGAATTCTAACTGAAGAGTGACTCTTATAGTTAAATATGATTAGAAAAACATTTTATAGAATTTGTTGGATGTTTCAGAGTAGACCAACATACCAATAGGTTATTAGTGTTCTCCCTGAGAAGGCAATGAAAGCATCTTTAAAGAGCTAAGCTTTCAGTGCTCCATAAATACAGTAATTTTCTATAAGCTTTGAATGGTGAAGGGGCCAAGATGGCAGCACTGTTCATGAGTTCCTTCCTTAAAATTGGACTTCTCTTCATTGGAGCTGAAATTCTCTAGCAAAACTACACAAACCTCAGCCATGACAAATAAAAGCAAGACGATGGGGGGGGGGGAGAGAGGAACGGCCCTAACAACCTATCAGCCAAGGCAAGGAAGCAGATGATGAGTGACTCCTAACATCCGACAAATGGAGCCTCCACACTTCCTACCAAGAACAAATTTACTGCCCTGGGCACAGAGAACCCTCCCTCACCCACACCTCAAGAGTCTGCTACAAGTGACAGTGCATTACATCAGGCATCTCCTTAGCTATCTAAGAACTCCAGCTCAGAAATAACCCTGGAACAGAGAGACTGTGTAGTTCTGAAATTACACAGGTTTTTCTTTCTAAAGGTTTAGAAAGAATCTCTTGACTTGTTCAGGGGTCTTTTGAAAAGCTATTTTGTTTTTCTTCTGATTTTTATGAGTTATAGTGGTGTCTAAATTTTGTTGCCCAAGTTGAGCAGTCTAATGTAATTTAGGCCACAATGTAATTTGGTGGGACATGATGTCTAAGCCAGTGGTTCACAACTTTTGCCATTGCAGGGACAGGTCACCCACATGGGACTACAGAAGGAGGGGTGTGTGGAATACCCCTGTCAATCTAGTGACATCCCCAGGAATCTTAGTTGCTTCTCTCTTTCTTGTAACCATGATCCATGGTTTTGCACTTTCTTAAATGCAGTGATGATAAATCTCAACATTTCTGAACAGTAGGCTGATTTGTTTGGGCTACAGCTCACTCCACTTCAGTTAAATGAACACTTGAAGCTCTTCCATAATACCAAGGCAGTTCATTGGTCTATCTTGCTATCTCAAATGACCTGTGGTCACTGTTCCATGGGGAGGGAGTATTTTTATTGAAAGATTGCTTGAATCCACAAATGGGTTGTGCTGCTGTGCTAGTGCCACAGGGACAGGCTCCCACCCAAAAAATTAAGTGTCATTGTTGTTCATCATTCTTTTCACTCTTTCAACTTGTTTATGTGGGGCTTCAGGGGCAAAACAGTGGGTTGGGTGGCAGTGCCCCAAGGGTGGTGCACCCAGATTCCAAATAGGGCTGATTTCTTAGGAATTTTTTAGGTCTATGCGTCTTAAAGATTTTCCCCATAGGAAATAATGAAGGTGTCAGCAGCTCTGTAACTCCACCTGGGGGGCACTGAGATGCCCGAAGCAAGTGGTGGTGTAGTGCACAGAAGGTGCCAACCACCCCCATGGATTGCTAACCCATTGGGGTACTGAGCTTTGTTGTTTCTGAGGTGTTGAGTTTAGTTTCTGAGGTGCTGAGTTTAGAGTTTAGAATCATTCAGCCATACTGTTTTTATAATTTCTGTTTATTTATTATTTACTCCTTTTTTTGAACAGATTTTAGAACTGAAGCAATTTATAGCTTATAGCATGTAACTTTCAAAACCATCTCATTGAATTTAGCCCTACCATGACTCCATAGTCACATGCTACCGCTTTAACACATGCTACGTTGAATGTGGTATATTTGTAAACACTCTTGTCTAGAAGTATGAACTGTGTTTGTGTTGATTAATTACCATCCTCTTTATTACCCTCTTTCCTGGTAACAGTAGCTCACATCCAGACTATGTTACTCAATACTATTACTGTTAAAGGATTCCTTAATTTCAACAGGACCACTCAGCTGTCATTTAATCTGCATGTCAGCCAGTGACATTAGCAGATGTGCAGACTCATTTGGTCTACTAGGCCCTTGGTGAAGAGGTTATCCTGCTGGTATGCTGAGTGCTGTCTGACAATTTATGACTTTTTAGTTTTACTATCTTTGGTGCTGTTTTATAGTGAACCTATTGGTGGTTTTTAAAAAAAAAAACTGTTATTGCATTGTTTTTATCTTATGTTGTTAGCCCCTTAGGATCTTTTGGATGAAAGGTGAACGAGAAATTGACTGATAAAATTCATTTTAAAATGTAATATTTTATAGTATATATCTCTTAAATGGCCGCACTGAGTACCATGATCTCATTACAATATAAACAGACTTCCATAAGCATATGCTAGAGAAAATGACAATGGCTGACATCCTAACAAAGCAGTTGCAAAAGAATGTTGCACTAAAACTGTTGTGCTAACCAGATATGCTATGTCTGGAGTTTGTGTTTCACGCTCATGTTGCTCAGTTGCAACACTGCAGCACACCTCATTTGTTTTAATGGGGACCTTTGCACAAGAGTACCATACCATAATAGTGCAAGTGCACAATTAGACAAATTCCCATTTGTCCCATTTTTAGTGCAATTATGCAACGTTCTTGGGTTTGTGCAACTTTGTTCGTTATGCAAGTGCTTCTTAGTCCAGATATTAGCCACTAATCATTTTCAAAATGAACCTATACACCAATTATTAACATTCAAAAACAGATGTTCTTTGTACCTCAAAAAATTTATTATTCAGATGTTGTAACCCTCCAGGATGCAATACTGTTAGATGTAGAAAATTACGCCCAAGGTGATCTTTTAAATCCACATTGGCTCCTAAATAAACACAGAGAGAAGTAACAAATATTTCAAAGGAGACATGAGAAATAACAAAGGCGACCCAAATCATGATATTGTTCTATTCACTAACATAAAAATTGATTATATTATTTTTCTCATGTTGTACCTTTTGAAAGTAACAAATTCACAATTTTCCATGATGCACAAGAAGTAGCAAGAAGTAATGGAGTTCGACTCTCAATGTCAACACTATCAAGCTTTGCTCCCTGTAATTAAATCCATCAGAAATTATGAACAATGTAATGAGAATGTGGGAAATAAAATCTATTATATAAGTTTAATTAAAAAAAAACACCTGTTTAGTTTTCAGATGTCACAAACCATTTTCCTCTTAATTTAACTGGGCCTTTAAGATCACATTTCTGGCTCAGCTGTACAAGGAGCTACACTAACAATGGTATACATAGGTACATACGCAGGAAACACTTTACCAGCACAATGTAACACATCAGCAGAGGCAACTAACTCAGGATGCTGGGCCAGTAGAACACAGTGATTTGGCACTGATACACTGGTGATACCACAGCCCCCTACCACCAGGCGCCAGTTTTCATCAATATAAAAAGTCAAAGTATTCTGGAAAGAAAGGCAGATGAGCAGACATGATGGGAAGGCTTTCAACATCAAAACTGGATAGGTAGCAGAATGCAAGCTTTTTAATGTTAAACATTAATATTTGCATTTAAGTTAATAACAATAGCAGAAAAATAAAGTGGCCTAGTGATTAAAATGTCGAACTAGGACGTGGAAACCCAAGTTCAAATTCCACTCAGCCATGTAGCTCAATGGGGGATCTCAGGCAGGATAAAATGTAATAAACAAACAAAGAAAGAAAACAATGGGCATCTGCTTAAAAGAACACTTTCCAAGTTCATGCTCACACACTGCAGCCATTAATGCAGTAGTCACCTATTGAGACGTGATGTACCACTAAATCAATGGAACTTGCTTTCAAGTAAATATGTGTAGAATAATCTCAGTTAATTTTCTCAGGACGTGGGAAGACTATAATGTGATGCAATTTTTAAAGAAATGAAATAATAATAACAACAACAACAACAACAATGGCTAACAACTGGGAAAATTCATCTCATAATGAAAGACCCAGCAAAAGGTGCAGTTCCAAGTAATTATCGACCGATAAACTGTCTGCCAACCATGTTCAAATTATTAACTGGAATAATAGCAGATGAAGTGATGCAACACTTATTAACTAACAAACAGCTTCCAGTTGAACAGAAAGGAAATTGCCCGAACACCAGAGGCACAAAAGACCAGCTGCTGATTGACAAAATGCAAGAGAAGAAAAACCAATCTAAGTGTTGCATGGATTGACTACAGGAAAGCCTTTGATTCATTGCCTCACACATGGATACTAAAATGTTTAGAAACAACTGGTATCAGCAAAAACATTCAGATATTTATAAAAAAAAGCAATGAGCATGTGGAGTACACAGTTAACAATCAATGGCGAGACACTTGGACAGGTTAGCATTAGAAGAGGCATTTTCCAAGGGGACTCACTATCCCCTCTGTTGTTTGTAATCGCCATGAGCCCACTTTCAAAAATACTCAACAAAACAGGCCTCGGATACCAAACATCTAAAACATCAAGTAAAATAAACCATCTGCTGTACATGGACGATCTGAAGTTGTATGGAAAGTCCCAGACAGAAATCGAATCACTGCTAAGCACTGTCCGTATATTCAGTAGCGATATAGCAATGGAGTTTGGACTAGACAAGTGTGCTGCATTAATAATGAACAGAGGGAAAATAACAAAAACAGAAGGAATAGAACTGCCCAATGGAAGCAAGATCAAGAACCTAGAAGAGAAAGAACATTACAAATACTTGGGCATTCTCCAGGCTGATAACACTGCACACACTGAAGTTAAAAGAAAAATTGGAAGTGAATACATCAGGAGAGTTAGAAAAATCCTCAAGTCCAAACTCAATGGCGGGGACACCATACAAGCCATAAACACCTGGGCTATACCTGTTATCAGATACACTGCAGGAATAATAGACTGGACCCAGGCAGAGCTAGAGACGCTAGATCGTAAGACCAGGAAAATCATGACCATCAAACATGCTCTACACACCCGCAGTGATGTCGATAGGCTATACCTCCCTCGCAGCTCAGGTGGAAGAGGAATGCTGCAAGTCCATCAAACAGCAGAGGAGGAGAAAAGAGGCCTTGAAGAATATATCAAGGACAGTGAAGATGCACTTAAAATGGTCAAGCACGAGAAACTATTCAACACCAATGAAACAAAGCAGGCCTACAAGAAAGAACCAGTCAAGAACCGAGCAGAAAAATGGAGAAATAAGCCCCTGCATGGTCAATATTTGCACAATATAAGTGGAATATCAGACATTACCAAGATGGCAATGGCTTAAGAATGGCAACTTGAAGAAAGAAACAGAGGGTTTAATACTGGCTGCACAAGAACAGGCACTAAGAACAAATGCAATAAGAGACAAAGTCAAAAAATCCACAACAAACAGCAAGTGCCACCATTGTAAAGAAGCAGATGAAACAGTGGACCACCTAATCAGCTGTTGTAAAAAGATTGCACAGACTGACTACAAACAAAGGCATGACAAAGTAGCAGGGATGATACACTGGAACATCTGCAAAAAATACAAGCTACCTGTAGCCAAAAATTGGTGGGACCATAAAATTGAAAAAGTGGTAGAAAATGAAGATGTAAAAATATTATGGGACTTCCGACTACAAACAGACAAACATCTGCCACACAATACACCAGATATAACTGTAGTCGAGAAGAAAGAAAAACAAGTCAAAATAATTGACATAGCAATACCAGGGGAGAGCAGAATAGAAGAAAAAGAAATAGAAAAAATCACCAAATACAAAGATCTACAAATTGAAATTGAAAGGCTGTGGCAGAAAAAGACCAAAAGAATCCCAGTGGTAATTGGCGCCCTGGGTGCAGTTCCAAAAGACCTTGAGGAGCACCTCAACACCATAGGGGCCACAGAAATCACCATCAGCCAATTACAAAAAGCAGCTTTACTGGGAACAGCCTATATTCTGCGACGATATCTATAACAGCAGCAACAACATTGACAATAAAATTCTGGCATCCCAGGTCCTTGGGAAGGACTCGATGTCTGGATAAAACAAACCAGTCAATAACACCTGTCTGACTGTGTAAAATAATAATTATTATTATAATTATATTTATAATTATTATTATTTTACATTTTATATTCCTCTCTTCCTCCAAGGAGCCCAGAGCGGTGTACTAAGGTTTCTCCTCACAACAACCCTGTGAAGTAGGTTAGGCTGAGAGAGAAGTGACTGGCCCAGAGTCACCCAGCTAGTAACATGGCTGAATGGGGATTTGAACTTGGCTCTCCCCGGTCCTAGTCCAGCACTCTAACCACTACACCACGCTGGCTCTCTTTTCAAGAAATCAAGAAGCCAGCTAGATAGATGTTTGCTACAACCTGAAACTCTCTGATTCAACTAAAGTTCTGAAATGACTGCCATTTGGTTGGATTCTGGCTGTTTGATTGTTGTGAGCTGGCCTATCGCTACTGTTCTTCCTAAAGCATTGCCTCACTGGAGCCAAGGATTTGACAAAAGAACCGTAATGTTTCTTTAACAGCTGTCAATATTTCCTGAAGGGGAAATTTCACTTGCAAGCGTAAGATCTGACTAGTGTTCTATAAGATGTGTGGGAGAAAGAGCAGTTTAGCACGTGGAATACACTCAGGAATATATTTTTAGGAAGCGCAGTGGACTTCAGAGGAAAGAAGAGGTCAGAAAAAATCGCCATTTTTCTGTAGTATGTGCAGTGTTATTACTCTGGATGTCAACCAGTATTTTCTCGGTCAGTCCTGGTTGGTCACTTCAGAAAATGTGGTGTGATGATCTACAGTCACAAGACAGGAGACATCACTGTGAAAGAAGGAGCCGCATGCTCATGCTAGATGCTTTCTTTATTCTTCTCACCCTTCCTTCCTCCACTTATATGACCTTCTTTGTATTCCGGCCAGTATCAACACTGTAATTTGCAAGGGTGTATTATTTAGCATCACCAGACTTACCTGTACTACTCACATGTTTCTGTGCCAGTTTCCTGTACTTGCTAAACAGGAAATTAATTTTTTTCCCCAGTGTGTCTTTGAGTATGTTACCATGAAACCTGAAGGAGCAATTACCACAACCTTTATTGCTATTAGAAATTAAATTAAATATTTACCATTGATATCAGATACTCTGCTAGCTCATAGTGATCAAACAATGCAGTCCTATGGGAAAAATGAAAAACAAACAAAATGTAAGAAAACACAATGACATTTAGGATACAATTGTGTTTGGAAGAAAACATTATACTTTTATTTATATTTGAGATGTTAGTTTAATGCCCTGAGAAGATCATTATGTTATATGCAGACTTTGGTCACAATCCAGGGCCTCCTGAGTACACATGAACTTCCAATTATGATGATGTTTCCTGTTCTACTTTATGACAAGGGAATCCCCATTCAATATCTTTTTCTTCAGGAAAATGAAAACACCCTGCATGCACATGGTTTTGGATCATGACTGTAATTAATATGTGGTTTACTTCTAAGTATCCAAATAGTGGCTGACATCCAGTGCAGAATTAGGAAGGCAGAGCAGGAGCTGCACCCTGGCAGAGGAGCTGCTTCGCAGCTCAGGCAACGTATTGCTGAGCAGCAGAGCCCATGCAGGGGAAGAGGGGCCAATTTCTGCTGTCTCCTTCCAAAAGTCCTTTTTAGCTTCAAGGGCTATGTCCCTGAGGATTGTGCAGCTCTCAGGTCATATGCCAGGAAGCCAATAAGTACTTTTGGAGAGAGGGAAGAGCAGCAAAACTTACTCCTCTTTTCCCTGTACATGTGTTCCACTGCTCAGCAACATGCTGGCTGAATGCCAAAGCAGCCTCTCTGTGAGGATGCAGCTCCAACTCCGCCCTCCTAATGCTGAACTGGATGTCAGTTAGTGATACTTTAAAGCCACCAACATCTGTGTGCCTAATGGTCAAATTAGTGCACATGAACAGATATGAGAATGCATCCCAAGAGTTTTCCCTCCCTGTTTAAAAGTGACTTGAAATAGTCTTAGAACTAAAAGAGAAAGATAGTAACAAATCAAATTATGTGGGGCTACGCAAAGATCTCACCTGTGAAGCAATGTTTCCTTATTTCCATCTAATGCATCAACAATAGGTTCATCACCGGAATAAGATGACATCATTAATTTAAGAATTTCAGTTGCTCCTTGGGTAGCAGCAAAATGAAGAGCTGTACATTTGTCACTCTGTAACCAGGAAATTTAAAGCACAAGAAAAATAATCATTTCTATTCCTAGACCAAAATGTTTTGTGCATCCATACTTAGCTGGGACCTAAATTCTATAGACTTGAAATTAAGACTTAAAATCCAAATCAGAGATTCTAAATATTACATGATTTTTTTCTTGCTTAAGGTTAATTCATACATTAACATTTCCTGCTACAGCCACATAAGCAGAATATTGTTCCTGATGATGAGAGAGAAACTATATACCATATAATATGTCCATGTAATAAATACATTGCATGCAGTAGCATCCAACCTTCAGGCAGAGATTGACTGTGATGCAGCACCTATGATTGCTGTCATGACAATGATCACTGATAGAATAATGTCCATAACCCTGCACAAAAATTTAACCTTAATGAGGCTCCTGTATCTTTTACCGTTTTGTCCCCCACATAACTCTCAGCTTCTACAGTCTCTCTTCCCTAATACAGTAGTTTCTCTTCCACAGGGCTGCACAACTTTGGCTCTTCTGCAGATGTTGGATGACAACTCCCATCATCCCTGACTATTGGCCACTATGACTGGGGATGATGGGAACTGTAGTCCATAAAACAGCTGGAGGGCCAAAGTTGTGTAGCCCTGCTCTACCACATTACCACACTAATATATTTACTCTTTCTCCACTGTTATAGCCATTTCTAGGATTTTGATTCTTCATTCTCTAAAATGTATCCCCTCCTAAATGAAGTTGCTCTTTCCATTATCATTTTAGTCATTATATATTAGTTCTGAAATGCATGGAACACAATGGGAGTAGGGGAATGAATGAGAAGATACACCGAAAATTTAAGCACACTGAAATAAAAGCTTAACTTTGGTCAAAATATATTTAAGTTTTTTAAGTTAGCTGTTACCTGTTTTAGATCAATTTGTGCTCCATATTCAATGCACATTTTAATCATTTCCAAGTCTCCACTTTGAACTGCCAGGTGGAGAGGACTACACCTTCCATGATTAAGAAAATTAATATGATTTTTAGCAGAATAGCCTAGCTCTTCACCTTAAGAATAAAAAAGATACAAACTAGTTCACAAGTACATAATATAATACTATACAGATATTTTGTAATACTATATTATATTTTTAAAAGTATTCCCAACTTTTGGACTACTGCCGTTCCAAAAATGGTTCAGTATCAAATCGTTAATACTAAATGATTTGTGCAAATGCATTTAAGAATGAATAAAGTAACAATTATTATCAATAAAATGATGTAATATCTAGGACATTCAAATACATGAAGAACTTTCTTTACATGACCAAATTTCATTCAACTCAGAAAGGTGATCAAATCACAGGTGTTTCTAATTACAATTATTAAAAGAAATTCAGGACTGAGCTTCAAAGCAAGGTTATTCTTGCATATAGACCAGGGCTGCTCAACTTCAGCCCTCCAGCAGATGTTGGCCTACAACTCCCATAATCCCTGTCTATTGGCCACGGTGACTGTGGATTATGGGAGTTGTAGTCCAAAAACAGCTGGAGGGCCTAAGTTGAACAGGCCTGATATAGACTAAAATAAACAGTTTGAATAATGAGTAATACATTTATGTTGTATCGTATTCCCACTTGCCTCTGATTAACAAGGCATGGTAACATCTGAAGAGGATCTTCCATAGCCAACTGCTATTAGTTGGCTATGGAAGATGCTCTTAAGATGTTACCATGCCTTGTTAATCAGAGGCAAGTGAGAATACGATACAACATGAATTGTATTGTATAAATTGTATCATATGAGTTGCACCAAAAAAGTGTTAGCTGAATACAGCCTATATTTTTAAGGTCTGAATGAGTGCTGGTTTGGTCATAATAAATATTAATAGAAGATTTTTGAAATATATTTACCTTTTTTAATAATCATCTCCATGCATAATTTTGAACCAGAAAATGCAGCTGCATGGATTGGCATGCAGCCCAAATTGTTTCCTTTACAAACTTTACCACCATTTTCTAACTGAAAGACAGTGATCAGACATAATTAGATGACACATTTCTAACACTTTATCAAAAATATAGAACCCACTGGACACATTCCCACTGCAGCACATCTCTGGATTCTGGTCAATGGATGCAGTTCAAAAAATATCAAACACATCTAAATCTGACTGAAACAAGTGCATAGTTAAATGCTTGCATGTAACTTAGTTCAAATGGGTCTTAGACATCCATAATTAAATCCACATTATAATCCATAATAGGTTTGTCTGGCTCAAATCTACCATCAGCAGTTGGCATGGTTGGGCAGATGCTATGTCCCACAGACTTGCCATATGAACATGGCAAGGAGAGGGTGCGCCAACCCTGCTAGCCAGTTGGCCCCAGAGTGTGATTTTTTCACACCCTTTTGGTCCTGTCAGCACTGACAAGAAGGCCAGTGCTGGAAGGACCACAAGGAGAATGAAAGAGTTGTGCTCTGCTTCCTCTGCATCCATGGTGCATCTCTCACTGGGAAATAAGAAACTGCATCAGAGGGAAACGAAAAATGGCACCAGATTGCAGGGACAACCCCCAATTCTTCACTGGCAGGGGTGCCAGGCTACTACAGTAGTCTGAGCTTTGTAGCCTGCCAGCAGCCAACCAAGTTTCTTCACAAAGAAAAGACAGGAGCAACCACTGTCATCAACCACTACCACAACAGTATGAATGGGGGAGTAAAAGTGTCTCTTCCACAAGACTGCCTGAAACAGGAATCTAAGTCTGTTCTGAATTGGGTCCTACGTGTTTACAATATCAACTGGTCATAACCTTACTGAAGATTATTGTTTGGTGGCTATAGGCCACCTCCAGCCTCAAAATATGCCTCTGAATACCAGTTGCAGGGGAGAAACAGCAAGAGGGAGGACATGCCCTAACCTCTTGGATGTGGCCGTCTCCGAGGCAGCTGGTGGGCCACTGTGAGAAACAGGATGCTAGACTAAATAGGCTTTGGGCCTGACCGAGCAGGGCTGTTCTTATGTTTTTAAAACCAACTGCCATAATTTACATGTGAGGTATTTGACCAGAAAATACTTCATCCATTTCAGCTCATATCTTAAACTGTTTTGATGGAGCATAGTTAATAATAATAATAATAATAATAATAATAATAATAATAATAATAATGTGCCCCCAGTGAGGCACTACCTTGGCGTGGTTGTGGGGCTTGTGTGCTCTGATGAAGGTGAGAGCTATGCCAGAGGTCCAACCATACTGGACAGGTCTCACCAGAGGAGCCAGACAAAGAGTGCCTCTCCCATCAACAATATGGTGAGACATAACTTTAATAAATCTATACCGGATCGGTCATTGCCCGGGTCAACAAGGACCGCGCCAGATGCTATAGTCCCTGGATATCTGGTGGCAAGTGGGCAACAGGACTCAGGATCTTCAGTTGAGCAACCAGGGCTGAAGACAGCAAAGTTACTGGAAGAAACGTCGCTTAACCGGAAAAAATATACGAAAAATGCCAACAAGGAAATAATGATCTGCTATTACAAGTCTAGTCCAACTAGAAGAGGTTATTTAAAAAGAATGTACCAAATTTGGAAGGAGAAGCATCCAGACACAGAAATAACAGAACAAAGGCTAGCAGACCAGAGAAGATTCATAATAAGAAATAAAGTATTCACAGGAGTTGAGCTGGAAGAACTGCAAAGAGCAACACAGGCTCAAGATATGGAAGAAGAATTATCACCAATTGAAGAAGTTGCTCAGGCACAGGTGGAGGAGGTGTTGGAAATCGAGGATGCCACTGTTGCTGAACTGTTTCAAAATCAAAACCAGGCAACCTCCCTTTTGCCTTCACCTCACAAACCCGAATGCCATTTAACAGAAAAGCAACAAGAACTAAAGCAAAAAATAACTGAGCACATGAACCAAACAACCACCAGGGTTCGACTTCCAGCTCTAAAAACAGTTGCCAAAAAACAACTTGCTCAGGCATTAAAAGACGTCAATGCTGCACTTGCAGAAATAACAACCAATAATTTGCAAGAAACAAGCCAACTAATGTACAGTGCAGCAACAATAACAACACAAGAGCTCGGATATAAGATCAGTGGACCTGTAAAAAAAGAAAGCAGTACATCACCTAAATGGAAGATTAGATTAGAAAATAAAATCTCCAGGCTTAGATCAGATGCTAGTAAACTGAAATATATGAAAGACAAGAAGCTGAAGAATGAAAACACCCAACAGTATCTGATCCAAAAATACCATCTAGATTCAAGGAAAATTAGAGAAGCCCTGGAAATAATAAAGCAGCAAATAACAGCAGTGTCAAAGAAGATTAGCAGATATGAAGCCAGAATTACACAACACAAGCAGATCTCCAATTCCAGTCGAATCAGAGACGTTTCTACCAAAGCACAGAAGGAGAAACTGCAAGAAACCTAGAAACACCAAATAAAGAAGAAACAGTGCAATTCTGGCGGACATTATGGGACAATCCAATAGATTATAATAAAAAAGCAGGCTGGATGAAAGCGGTCAAAAATGTAACCAACAAATGCTAGATCTAATAATAACACCAGAATTAATAAGTGAAAGAGCAAAGAAAATTAAAAATTGGACTGCGCCAGGCGACGATGAACTTCATGGCTTTTGGCTTAAACACCTAACAAGCCTTCATAAACAACTATCAAAACAGTTCAATCACATTTTGCAAGGAGGAGATATTGAACAATGGCTAACAACTGGGAAAACTCATCTCATCATGAAAGACCCAGCAAAAGGTGCAGTTCCAAGTAATTATAGACCGATCACCTGCCTGCCAACCATGTTCAAATTATTAACTGGAATAATAGCAGATGAAGTGATGCAACACTTATTAACTAACAAACAGCTTCCAGTTGAACAGAAAGGAAGTTGCCCAAACACCAGAGGCGCAAAAGACCAGCTGCTGATTGACAAATTGATTTTAGAAAACTGCAAGAGAAGAAAAACAAA
Source organism: Hemicordylus capensis (assembly GCF_027244095.1). Taxonomy (NCBI): domain Eukaryota; kingdom Metazoa; phylum Chordata; class Lepidosauria; order Squamata; family Cordylidae; genus Hemicordylus; species Hemicordylus capensis. The sequence goes on from NC_069660.1 coordinate 269,633,290, forward strand.
TCTAAGTGTTGCATGGATTGACTACAAGAAAGCCTTCGATTCATTGCCTCACACATGGATACTAAAATGTTTAGAAACAACTGGTGTCAGCAAAAACATTCAGATATTTATTAAAAAAGCAATGAGCATGTGGAGTACACAGTTAAAAATCAATGGCGAGGCACTTGGACAGGTTAGCATTAGAAGAGGCATTTTCCAAGGGGACTCACTATCCCCTCTGTTGTTTGTAATCGCCATGACCCCACTTTCACAAATACTCAACAAAACAGGCCTCGGATACCAAACATCTAAAACATCAAGTAAAATCAACAATCTGCTGTACATGGACGATCTGAAGTTGTATGGAAAGTCCCAGACAGAAATCGAATCACTGCTAAACACTGTCCGTATATTCAGTAGTGATTTAGCAATGGAGTTTGGACTAGACAAGTGTGCTGCATTAATAATGAAAAGAGGAAAAATAAAAAAAACAGAAGGAATAGAACTGCCCAATGGAAGCAAGATCAAGAACCTGGAAGAGAAAGAATGTTACAAATACTTGGGCATTCTCCAGGCTGATAACATGTCACACACTGAAGTTAAAAGAAAAATTGGAAGTGAATACATCAGGAGAGTTAGAAAAATCCTCAAGTCCAAACTCAATGGCAGGAACACCATACAAGCCATAAACACCTGGGCTATACCTGTTATCAGATACACTGCAGGAATAATAGACTGGACCCAGGCAGAGCTAGAGACGCTAGATCGTAAGACCAGGAAAATCATGACCATCAATCATGCTCTGCACCCCTGCAGTGAAGTAGATAGGCTATACCTCCCTCACAGCTCAGGTGGAAGAGGAATGCTGCAAGTCCATCAAACAGTAGAGGAGGAGAAAAGAGGCCTTGAAGAATATATCAAGGACAGTGAAGAAGATGCACTTAAAATGGTCAAGCACGAGAAACTATTCAACACCAATGAAACAAAGCAGGCCTACAAGAAAGAACCAGTCAAGAACCGAGCAGAAAAATGGAGAAATAAGCCCCTGCATGGTCAATATTTGCACAATATAAGTGGAAAATCAGACATCACCAAGACCTGCCAATGGCTTAAGAATGGCAACTTGAAGAAAGAAACAGAGGGTTTAATACTGGCTGCACAACAACAGGCACTAAGAACAAATGCAATAAGAGCAAAAGTAGAAAAATCCACAACACACAGCAAGTGTCGCCTTTGTAAAGAAGCAGATGAAACAGTGGACCACCTGATCAGCTGTTGTAAGAAGATCGCACAGACTGACTACAAACAAAGGCATGACAAGGTAGCAGGGATGATACACTGGAACATCTGCAAAAAATACAAGCTACCTGTAGCCAAACATTGGTGGGACCATAAAATTGAAAAAGTTGTCGAAAATGAAGATATAAAAATATTATGGGACTTCCGACTACAAACAGACAAACATCTGCCACACAATACACCAGATATAACTGTAGTCAAGAAGAAAGAAAAACAAGTGAAAATAATCGACATAGCAATACCAGGGGATAGCGGAATAGAAGAAAAAGAAATAGAAAAAAATCACCAAATACAAATATCTACAAATTGAAATTGAAAGGCTGTGGCATAAAAAGACCCTAATAATCCCAGTGGTAATTGGTGCCCTGGGTGCAGTCCCAAAAGACCTTGAAGAGCACCTCAACACCATAGGGGCCACAGAAATCACCATCAGCCAATTACAAAAAGCAGCTTTACTGGGAACAGCCTATATTTTGCGACGATATCTATAATAACCAACAGTATTGATGATAAAATTCTGGCATCCCAGGTCCTTGGGAAGGACTCGATATCTGGATAAAACAAACCAGTCAATAACACCTGTCTGACTGTGTAAACAAGAAATAATAATTTGATTTCTATACCACCCTTCCAAAAATGGCTCCGGGCAGTTTACATAGAGAAATAATAAATAAATAAGATGGATCCCTGTCCCCAAAGGGCTCACAATCTAAAAAAAACATAAGATAGACACCAGCAACAGTCACTGGAAGTACTGTGCTGGGGGTCGATAGGGCCAGTTACTCTCCCCCTGCTAAATAAAGAGAATCACCAGGGTAAAAGGTGACTCTTTGCCAAGTTAGCAGGGGGTCAAATTAGCTTTGTCCTTGCATATCATAATGAGCAACGGGAGCTGGTCTTGTGGTAGTAGGCATGAATTGTCCCCTTTGCAAAGCAGCGTCCACCCTGGTTTGCATTTGAATCGGAGACCACAAGGCTGTTCTCCCAAGCAGCCTAACCTAGGCTAGGGCAAACCAGCCTGGGTTAAACTGCTCATGTGGAGCACCGGGATCTGCACAGATCCTGGCACGGCTGCCCAGCCTAACCCTACTCTGAAGCTCAGCTCTTAGCTAAGTTAAGGGCGCAAGCACGCCCTTAAGTTGGCTGCATGGATCATGTGTCTCCTCAGGCTGCATGCAGCCTGAGACATAGAGACCGGAGCCTAGAGCATCCATGTGATGGGGGAATCTCCCAATGCACCACACTCATTGCATGGTGCATTTTGGGATTCCAAGTGACCAGGATGGCCTCCAGAAAGCTGTGTGGCTCCCAGAAGCACTGCTTGTGTGTGTGGCCAAGCCACATGGCAAGGAGGCGGCGGAAAGGGCACAGAGATTGTCTGGGGGGGAGATAAGTTCAGTTCAGCCTTATCCTCTGCCCGCCTACCCACCTAGCCTCCAGTTGTGTGAACAGGCTCTGAGTAGACAATACTGAGCTAGATGGACCAATGGTCTGACTTGGTCTAACGCAGCGTTCTATGTTCCTATATTTAAAGTTGTGTTAGCTTTTTGTACCAAGTATTGAACAGGCCAAGGATAGTACTATGCCTTAGCTACCCTCATCTGCTTTTGCACACTGGGCAGGATTAAAATGTACAATGTTTTCTTCTCTTTATCAAAAGCAACACAATCAAACTTGGGTTTAGCACTAATGTGCATTTCCTAGCAGATATATAATCCTAAAAGACTTCATTCATACGGCCCTTGATTTCAATTGATTTCAATTTAAAATTTCAGGCAAATTTTGGATTCTTTCACCTATTTTGTCACATGCTTATCAAAACAAGTATTAACCCTCTTTAAAAACATTTTAAAAACCTATATCAACAAAGCTGTTAATTCTGATAGGTTGTGCAACAGATTGTCATCTTACACATCTTTTTCTTACATCAGCCTTATGCATTTTTTTGCATTCTTACTATGTGTAAATATGAAAAGGCAGATACAAATATTAATTAACGGTTGAGCAGATAAATAGCAGTGCTGTACATACCAGAAGTTTTAGTGCTTCATGATTATCTTTATAACATGCTACTAAGATAGGTGTATTCCCACTTTCTCCTTCCAAGTTTACATCTGTGGAGCTGTTCTCAACAAAAATCTGCGTATTAAAATAAATTTAAAAAGTTGGACCTTTCTGCCACATAATTGCTGTACTAGTCTCAGAACAATAGGGTACATCTGCTCCTGAACATCCACGTTATAATTTTGGCAAAATTATGGGCAACGATGGCATAACATAAAGAGGAAAGATAAAGAGTAAATGGTACCCTTTATGTTATGATAGTAATACAAAGAGTAAATACAGTTTTTATGGGTAACTATGAGACAACATATTGACCCTGGTTCTTGACCCAGGCTTTCAATTCAATTTGCAACAAATTCCGTTGTCAAAAAAGATTGCCAAGATTTGCTCTCTCTACCCAGACTATGGGATACTCCTATATTGGGCAGCAGCTATATAGGAAGATGCTGAAAGGCATCATCTCATACTGCATGGGAGATGGCAATGGTAAACCCCTCCTGTATTCTACCAAAGAAAACCACAGGGCTCTGTGGTTGCCAGGAATCGACACCAACATGTCGCCCTATGGCAGATTACTGCAGAGGCTATGGAGGCAATTGCCTATGGCAGCGAATCCTGGAGGAGCGGCAGATCTTGGGAAGAGGGAGAAGTTTTTTCTTTTGATTTAAACTTTTATTTTATTTTTACTTTTAAAACTGGTGGTGGTGGCGGCGGCAAGAGATTAAGCCTCTTGCCACCACAGCGAGGAGGGTAGGGGTGGCGAGGATGAACCCCACCTTTTTACTTCTAAATGCCACCAATGAAGGCTGCACAGCGGCGGCTGCGGGGAGCGCTGGGGAATGAGAGGCAAGTCCCCCACTTCATATTAAAATGCCCCTGCTTAGAATGGGGCAACTGGGAGGGTTGTGGTGGTGGGGGGAGGAAGTTTCCCCATTTTACCTTAAGGAAGGCAACTTCTGCAGCATGTAGACATTGGAGCGAGGGAGAGCTTCTTCCAGCTCCCCCTCCCCCTGCCGTCTCTCTCAAATGAGTGGCATGCCCCAAAGCAGGCATTTAGAAGTACAAAAGGGGGCTTTATCCTCGCCACCCCTACCCTCCTCGCTGCAGTGAGGGAGGAAAATCCTTGGCCGCCTACGGGCAGCAAAAGGCTTAATCCATACTGTCGATGGCACAACTTTACTTTTACTTTACCCTATTCACAAGCAGGCCACTGCATATTTCAAGAGCTGGAGTTTGCCATGTGCAGTACATTGCATTAGTTGATCCTAGAGGTGACAAAGGCATAGGTAACCGTTGCCAAGTGTTAATTGGCTATCCAACCTGGATCTTTACCGCTCTGAATCCTGGGTCACCCACTTCCATATCCCAAATACCATACTGGAGCTCATCTATAAATTCAATCCAATATACCACCTATGTTTTGAGCTGTTTCTGTGCTGAGTCTTTTAAAAGCAGCATGATTTGCAAGCATTAACAAGCAACTAGGTTTATCGCCAAAAGGCTTCTGCTACTAACATCAAGCTCCTATTTGACACAACTCAGGGCCTGGTGAAACACTTGGCAATTTACTCTCTACTAAATATGCTGGGAATCCAGTCAACACGATGTAGCATCCTGTGTCCATGATGTAGTACTGCATCTTGTATTATCTAGATGAAATTATTTCAACCACTAATATGCCAGTAAAAAGCTTTCACAAGTGTCCAATTACTATTTGGTAAATAACCATCACGAGATTGCTTTTGCTGACTTGATTCATTTCCAAACATATAAGCTCTGAATTCAACTTTACCTTAACTATTTCATTGTGAAGGCACTGCACAGCCAAATGAAGTGGAGCCATCATACTGGAGTTAAAAACATTTGGGTTAGCTCCTCTGCTGAGAAGCAATTTAACACTCTCAGCCTGCTTTTTTTTCGTGGCCCAGTGAAGTGGTGTATTTCCAGAGGAGTCAGTCACATTTAGTACTAGGTCAAAGGGTAGGGAAACAGAGCAGATGTTATAACACTCTTGCGCTTCGCATACGATTACAGATGCTGATGATATCGTTATAAAAATAATAACTGTAAGAACACTGAAAATGCAGAGGGTACTAAATAATCAAATGGCATCTTTTCTACAGAGATTTTATTGTGTATAATTTGAACTGTACATCAAGCATACCTGCAGGTGTGATACATGGGACTTTGAGGCATGATTATCTGTACCTGTGGATGAACTCTAACGGCAGACCTGTAAAATGTCATCTTTGATTCATTTTTATGCTGCAAATGTGTGCCAGAACCATTTGAAATGTTTAGTAACCAAAACTTTCTTTTTTCTAAGACCCTGCCTCCTGGTGAATGAAAAAGAGAGCACCTCCCCTGGATGGCTACCAACAGGAAGAAGAGTACATTTACAAACAGAGAACTAACACACAGGCGCTGACTTCTCCATAGACAATTTCCGCCTCTGTAAGTCATTTCCTAAATGCTATCTTTTCCAAGATAAATACAGTTCTAAATCTAAAAGCCTAGACTCTAAGATGGAAGCTTTGCCGAATAAGTACAGAAATGAAAAAGAGGAGAGATAAGTTAAGCAGAAAGGAAAATGGCATCACTCCAATGGCCAAGTCACATAATTTGGGAAACATGCAGAATGGTTGAAGGCATGTGGGCTGTGTTTGACTGTGAAGTGGTCATGCATTCTCAAGTCCCAGGTATTAATCTCCACAGATATCTTTCTGAGCCATATGAAGTTCTCAGAAGGCAGTAAAGTAGGAAAATAGACCTCTGCCATTGTTGCTCACCTGCACCTGGTATTCAGAGACATGCCGCCTCTGCACCAGGTGCAATCATTATTTTATTTATTTACTACATTTCCATTCTTCCTTCAAGAAGCCCGGAGAGGTGTTCATGGTTATATTTATTCTCACAACAGCCCTATGAGATCAGCTAGGCTGAGAGAGAAGTGACTGGTCCCGAGTCACCCAGTATGTTTCCTGGCTGAACAGGGATTTGAACGTGGATCTCCCTGGTCCTGGTTCAATACTCTAATCACTAGACCACACTGACTACAATGACTTGTAGGCACTGATAGACATTTATGTGTCTATATCTCTTCTAAAGACTTCTAGGCTAGTGACCATCACCATATCTTGTGGCAGTGAAATAATTGTGGCATAAAATAATTATGCACTGTTTAAAGAAGTGCTACCTTTTTCTATTTTGAATCTCCAGCTAATCATTTTCATAGGATGACCCTGGGTTCCAGTATTATGGGAGAGGAACTTCTCTATATCCCTGTCTCTACACCATGCATAATCTTATAGCTCTATCATGTCCCCTTAGACACCATTTTTCCAAACCAAAAAGTCCCAAAAATGTTATTTATTTAATTTTATTAAAAGTATATATAACATTTAAATTAAATATAATATTTATATTTTCCATGTAGCATGGTGACTACTATTTAAGAAATACAAAACCTCAATCCTATAAAACAACAGTTTGTATAGTTCTTAGATCCTGGCCAGTGTTCAAAAAGCCATGTCTAAGAGTGTCTTCATGCAGAAATATTGTATCATATAAGTACAATAAACAAACAGCTGCTGTACAGTCTCACGAATTGTAATAAATCTTGCAATCCCTATTGAATGGAACTAGCATTTTTATGGCATTCTGTGGCACAGTTCTGTCAGGACCTGCTGTTTCCCAAAGTTGCTCAAATAGGATCTCCTTGGAAGCTGAGAGAGAGCACAGATCCCAGTGCACTTAGTAGGACCCTAGAACAGCAGCTAAGGAGCACAACTTGGAGACTGCAGAATGCAAAGGATCAGATATACACCACATAAAGTACGTCATGGTGGCTATATATGTACAACATCCTGTTGTGGGCTCTACACTAAGGCAGGGCTCTGAGGGCAAGAGTTATGCCCCCAGTCAGCGCTGAGCTTCCGCAGCTCACAATTTGGGTACTGCAGCACAGAATAGAATGTTAATTCAGCAATTTCTTATAGCAGTGCTTGTTTTTATAGCTACTACCCAGGCAGGATGATATAGCCCACCCCTTCTCTCTTCAAAAGGGCCTGTTTCCTACAGCGGCCTTTTCCAATTTCTTGAGAACTGGTTCTGATAATACTGGAAGGCCTCCGCTAAAATTAATAGGTACTCAGGAGAATCCTCCAAGTCAAAAGGCAAAGGCAGGGCTGTGTCCTCTGTTGGAGGTGTAGGCTTGGATACCCCTGGTTCTTATATTCTTATGAATTCTCTGCCATGGGACACAACGATGGCCACTAGCTTGGATGGCTTTAAAAGTGGCTTAGACAAATTCATGGAGAACAGGTCTATCAATGGCTACTAGTCTGGTGGCTGTGGGCCACCTCCAGCCACAGAGGTAAATACCAGTTGCAGGGGAACAACAGCAGGAGAAAGGACATGCCCTCACCTTTGCCTGTGGGCTTCTCACAGGCATCTGGTGGGCCACTGTGTGAAACAGGATGCTGGACTAGATAGGTCTTGGACTGAACCTGATGTTCTTCAGGTATTGGGTGGGGGGCAGGTCTCAGTAGATAGCAAGAGGTTACCCTGAGTCTGGATCTTAGGTTGTTCTTCATATCCTGAACTTCCACCTTATGTCCCAATTGTGGGAAGAGGCCAGGATCTGGAGTCATGACTCGTGATCTGCTCCAGGAACAAGGACAGAAGCCTACACTAGAAAGCTCAGTCCTCTCCTCATAGCTCAGGGCCTCCCTTTCACAAGCTCTGCTCCTGAAGATGAGATCCTTCAGAGTGCTTGAAGGAACTTGACTTTTACTTAGATATAAAGAAGGCTAGGTTTGCAAGGACTGTTATTAGAATCCTCTGTGCCTGACTGACTGGCACAACAGCTGTATGGCTCAGCTCTCTGCTAGAGCTGCATTGCAGCTGTTTCCTTACAAGTTCAGCAAACAGATCTTACAGCCTGGATCCAGTATTTGTCTTCCTTCCCTTCCCAGGTAGTTCCCTCCCTTCCTTGCTTGCTTGCTTGCTTGCTTGCTTGCCAGCCCATACGTCCAAATCCACTGGCTCCTGTGCCCGCATAAATGGAACAAATTCCCAAACTGTGGTTTGACCATTCCCAGGTTTGTGTGCTTTTTCTTGCTCTTGTACATTGAGAACTGACTTCCTAGCTCATGGCAAGCAAGTATGTTTCTTAATCCAAGCCAAACTATTATTTGGGCAAACTACAGTTCGTCTGAAAAGCAAAATTAGAAATCACAGTTTGACGTGCACTTCCAGTTCTGGTTTGCAGGCAAGCTATGGTTTGCCCACTTCACATCTGACAGCAAACTATGAAGACATCCTCACGAGCAGCCAAGACTGGGCTAAGGCAGCTAAGCCCAGGCTTGGCTTAGAACCAGCGGGAGTCAAGTGGCTCCTGCCGCTGCCACAGCAGCAAACCTGCTCTAGAGAGCAGGCTCCCCTCCCTCTAAAGAGTTAACAGGGAGTGAACCCTTGCCTTGACTGACAGGCTGGTAAACTCCAGGGCAGCCAATCTGTACAACTGGTGAGTGGGACCTAGAGAGTAGTTGCTGGGAATTCTGGGAACAGGAATGGCGGTCTTTGTTGGAGAGAAGTGTGTGCAGAAAGGCTTATTGAGGGACATATTGCTCCCTCATGGTCAAAGCCAGCATGGAGGTCATGGAATAACTGCAGATCCTTGAGAGACAGGATTGCAGGAAACTTGATTCCCATCAGGTGTTGGGTGAGTTTTCAAGGAAAAGGGGATTCAGCATAGGGAACAGTTTGTTAGTCAGATTTTGTGTTAGAAACTTATATTTCTTTGTGCGTGTGCTTTGCATATTTCTGATACTGTTCTATTATTGTTTACCTGCAACATAGTTGAAATAAGATACAATAGCCTACGCTCAACGCAACTCAGGTGTTACAAAAGACTCTGTAAACTTTTAAGTGTGCCTAAATAAACGCAACCTGAACTGAAACTTAAGGACAACCTATTTTTGTAACCTACTAAGTATTTGTGAGTATGTTTAAACCTGAAAGCCTCAGATGGAAGCAGTCTGTAGTAAATGAATAAAACTGGGTTGGGGTGTTGTTGTTGTTTTGTTCTTTTCTTTTTACAAGCCTCTCAGAGTTGGTTTTTAACTCAGGGGAAAGGGGGGCAGAAGGGGGATTTCTCTGGTGCAAAAGCGTCCTCAAGCGCTCAGCAGCTAACAGTTTTTCTCATCCCGTGTAAGCTTACACGTGGAAGGTTTTTTTGTATTTGCCCAATACCTAGTTACAGAGGGACCTTGGATTAAAAAGAACCCAATCCACTGGTCTGGTTTTCTGCAAGCTTTGGGGTGCTTGGTGGCAGCATTTTAAATCTACCGGAAATATAGAAAGGTTTTAGGAGAAGCCCAGCCAGGCAGTTCACCGGGGATGACTTGGCACTTCTTGTCCCCCACATGAACTAGCTCTGAGACAAAGGCTGTAACTCGCTATACCTGCCTATGGAGCCTGCCAGTTAGCCAAGGTTAAGGGTGCAAGTGTGCACTTAACTCGGGCTATCTGCTCTTGTTCAACTGCTGGCTGCTCCTAGCTGGTGCTGGCACAGGAGCAGACTCCCAGCCGGGGGGATCCCCACAATGCACCACACACTCGTGTGGTGCACTGTGGGCTTTCTGGGTGTTGGGGTTATGCGTCCCAACCCCCACGCCGCCTGGGGTAGCAGCAGACCGTCTGGATGCACAATCCGCACATCCTATCCTATCCCACCCAGACCCAGCAGCTGGATCATCTGCAGGGAAGGCAAGTTTCTGCTGCCTTCACTGCTGCCCACTCTCAAGCCCTCTCATGCAATCATGAGAAAGGGCTCAGTGTTTGTCATAATCAGTCAGGGAGAGGATTAAAGCATGCAAGGGAAGGAGGGAGGGTAAGGTGTGTGAACACAATGAGCGTAAAACCACATTTGCTATTATACATGAAACAGCCCTATGTCTTTATCCCATGTAAGTATTTTGAAAGCTCAGTCTTTGTGGACACAGCAAACAAATGAAAGTACCAGGAAAATAAACAGCATTCATCCAGCCCAAAGTTTCTCTAATGAAAGTGTATGTGTGTGTAGATACATGCTCTAATTTACTGATATATAAATCTTATGTCATTGTTTACCTTCAGCTGAAGAATCATCTATAATCATTTGCATTAATTCAAGTTGACCTCCTTCTGCAGCATGATGCAATGGAGTGGCATTTAGATCATCCAGTTTGCTAAGTCCATCACGATTCTTCTTAATGAAGCTCCGAAGTCTGCAAGCACTTCCATCTGAGATCACCTAATTATTTTTTTTAACACATTCTTTATTTTCAAACGTAACAAAGGACAGAAAGTCTTTTCTTTAAATCTGGTCAGCCAAGGCCATCAGGGCTTGGGTCTTTCTTTCTTTCTTTCTTCTTTCACATTTCACATCTTAGTGGGCAGTGGCAGCTTCAGTGGCATTTTTAATAACATGCCAATAGGAACTTAGGAATTTGCCTTCTATCAAGTCAGACCATTGGTCCATCTAGCTCACTACTGTCTACACTGACTGGCAGCAGCTCTCCAAGGTGTCAGGCAGGAGTCCCTTCCAGCCCTACCTGGAGATGTCAGAGACTTCTGTGTGCAGAGCAGATACTCTACCACTGAACTATAGCCCCACCCACTGCGTTGCTCCACATTCCTGGTGGCTGGCTTCTTCCAATCGCCATTTCCTCCCTCTAAAATGTACTAGGAAGTGACACTATAGTGTGATGAAGGGGAACTTTCTGATGCATTCTAGAGGAAAAAACAGTGATTAGCAAGAGCTGGCCACCAGAAACATTATTAGCAATTTGAGTGCTGCTGAAGCTGCCACTCCCCACAGAGGCACAACATTAAATAAATAAAAAGGCCGTAACACTACCACAAAAAACAATGGCAAGCTACTACCAAAAGACTTGGAAATTCATAAGTGGGCAAGCAAAAAAAGAAGAAAGAAAGCAGCACAGTGCAATGCATCTCTGTTCTACTTCATAACAGATTGTTTTGTTTTAAATGCAGCACAGAGAAATAGAGCTATTACTTTGGATCCTAAGCTGTTTTTGAATTAATAGACAGCACTTCCTGCACAGAGGAAAGTGCTATTTTCACCAGCTCTTTCCAGCCCCTGCATGCTCATGCCATTCTGCCCCTCAATATCAGGAAAGGGTTTTAGGGATAAAGGGACTGCAGTAAGAGAAAGGCAGGAACTCCATGCTTGGAATGGAATTTCCATTTACAGAAGTTAGAATCCAAGCCATTATCTCTGTGGCAAGGCTAAACCAATTTATTACACGGGTACTGATTATTATGCAAAGTGCACCAAACAAATCTGGGTTTGTTTTTTTTCCTTTTTTAATCCTCCAGAAATGCCTTAGACCTTTAATAAAGAGGCCATACTCTGTTTCTGATTACTGTTTATCTGCTCTCAGTGACTCATAGGAAATTACTAAAGTTATTCTGATAAGCTACATCTGATATCATTAGTAAAGGAAACTCAAACCAAATCAGAAACAAGCGGCTGACACACAGAGCAAGGATGTACCCATGTAGAGAAAGCAGCCTAACAGAACTTCCCAATTAAATACACCAGTACAGTGGAAAGTGAGAATGTTTTGTGTCTTCCGTTTCCCCAGGAAGCCCTCTGTGACACTTGAAAATAAGTTCCCTGAGGGATGCACAAGCATTGAATAAGCCCTGCTAACTTGGCAAAGAGACACCTTTTAACATGGTGATTCTCTTTTATTTAGCAGGGGACCTATCCACCCCCAGCACAGTACCTCCCGTGACTGTTGCTGGTGTCTACCTTCTGTTTCTTTTTAGATTGTGAGCACTTTGGGGACAGGGAGTCATCTTATTTACTTATTATTTCTCTGTGTAAACTGCTCTGAGCCATTTTTGGAAGGGCAGTATAGAAATCGAATGAATGAACGAATGAATGAATAAATAAATATCTTTGGGTGGCACAGAGGACTTCCTAGGAAAGAGGAGGGTGTCCAAAACTGCCACTTCCCTGCTGCACTGGTGCAGTTAACTGGGAAGTTCTTTTAGACTGCTCTCTTGCTAAACTGGCGCATCCTTGCTCTGCATGTAAACCAGTAACTGGATTTTAAATAACATATGATGTGCTCTAATTTTCTATGAATACATGCCATTCTCAGAGTAAACACTTTTTTCTGCTTTAAATATTTGTAGACATTTGGGTATACATTTATTTTCTATTTTAGATTGTTTGGGATCATAAACCTGGAAAGAATCAAAACATTATCTACGCTAACCTCTTACACCAAAGTAAGTTTTAGAGAAAGTCATAGACAGCCAGTTTGAGAGCACAGATGCAAACATCAGGCAGAAAGAAGACCAATGGAGATAATGAAAATATTAGGAAATCATACTTTTACAAGATCCAGTAGGCTTAATCTGCTGAGGTTTGGGAGACATTAGGAACCACTGGACGTTCCAACAAGGCTAATTATTGTTGTATTACATTCAAAATTTAGAAATTATGACATTTATACAGCAAATCCAAGTTTTAACACATAGTCAGACACACTAATTATTCAGCATAAAATTTCACACATGATATAGGTGTCATTTTAAAGACCTGACTTTCCATTATCCTGACCAAGGCATTGAAACACTTGCAAATAGGAAGAAGAGGAAATGGGAAGAGGGAATATTGAGGGTTTCTGTGATTGGTGAAGGGGGAGATTTTGTTGTCATGAGTCAACAAATGGATCAGAAGATTGCTCAGTTGCATTTATCGGAAGGTAATACATATAAGGAGTCGCTTAGATCAGAATTCCAGGCTAATTGTATTGCTATTAAGATTGCTTGGCAAAGTATTTGTAAGAGACAGAACATTAGCATTAGATTACAGGAATGTCTGGATAATAATCATCTCTGTAGTCCTATGATGTATTTATTAGTTAAAACATATAAAATGGATGGAAATGGATGTGGAAATGTAAACAACAATTTAAGTAAGACCTTTTATTTCGGGGTGTGATGGCCTGGCAGATCATTTAAGCTGGTTGCTGACTAAAATATTGTCACCTTTATTGAATTATGTCCCAAGACACTTACAAAATACCAAACAGGTGTTGCTATACAAAATATTGATAATAAGGGGAAGTGTATTTGGAAAGTATTGATGATGTGGAGGTGTTATATACTAATGTGGATAATGAAGGAGCTAGGAAAAGTGTAATACAATTATTACAGGAAAACAAGCAATGGATCAAACCATTGCTATGGTTTATCAATCAAGGATATTGATGGTTTGACTGCAGTTTGTTTATAGTGTAATGCAGTGATCTCAAACTTGGGTCCTCAGATGTTATTGGACTTCAACTCCCATAATCCCCAACCAAAGGCCACTGAGGCTGGGGATTATGGGAGTTGAAGTCCAATAACACCTGAGGACCCAAGTTTGAGAATCCCTGGTGTAATGTATTCAGATTTAATGGAAAGTTCTTTTCACGGAAGCAGGGTTTGGCTATGGGAACTTGGCTTGCACCTTTGCTTGTGATTTCTTATATGAACTTTATAGAGAGGGGGTGTATTGATCAGGATATAGTACTGTACAGGAGGCATATTGATGATATCCTGATTATTACGAGGACTAAAGATCAAGCTGATGAAGTTTGAGGAACTTAACAGAATGGGGAGTATAAGATTAATGATGGAACAACTGAATGAACAGGGGTGATTCCGTATGAACAGAAATCCAGATTAGTGGGGGACTCAGTAGAAACCAGGTGGTATAGAAAGCCCATGAAAAAGGAGATCTTAATGAACAGAAATTCATCACACCCTTGGATAGTAAAGGAGCACAATGTTAAGAATGTAATTCAGAGGTTTATAGGAATGTCATATAGGGAGCATATTAAGACGTCTGCAGAAAAGCCTGAAAAGTTTATTCAGATCAATAGTTATAAACTTCCATTCTGTAGGAATAGGAAGATAATGTTTGAGAAAGGGTTGCTGGTTTTAAAAATTCCATTTGTAACATTTACATGGCAGGCACAGGACATTTTTTTAATAGATATGGTGTTAGGGCTAATGCTGTATGCACAGCACCAAAACATTAAAACAACATCTAGTTAAATCCCAACTATATGATAATAAATGTGAGGGGAAAGATTGTTCCATCTGTGAGGAGGATGAGGGATGGTGTAATGTGAAGTGGACAGTATATAAGATAGAATATGTGGAATGTGCAAAGATCCTGGGGAAACAGGAAGGTCACTAACAGAAAGTTACAAAGAGCATTTGTTATAATAAAAATCAAACAAAACCATGGGCAATGCACGTGAGAGAGAAACTTCAAGCAGAAGTAACACGAACAAAAGTGTCAATACTGACAGCTGAAGGGAATTTAATGAGACGTGAGATGAAAGAAGCAATGTTTATAGAGTAATTACAATATTAATGTAAAGGATGAGATGAAAGACGTCATGCGATATATTGGTCACTGAACGGTCAAGAGGTTTGCCCATTTCCCATCTCAGCTGTTTCTGCTTTCGGTTTGGTTACTCGATATTTAAGGCTTAAGTGTTACCATTTGGTATGCTGGAAAGAGCACTGATGATGGTGTTTTACACCAAAATGTTTGCTTTGCTTACATGTTTGGAAATTTATTTTAACATCCTGTTTTTGCACATTAAAGAGATCATTTTGAAGTTTTTTGTTAAGTTTTGTCATGCGCATTTCATCACCATTATATTGTTTTATCTCAATTTTTACCACAGTTACTTCAGTGTCTGATGTGGAGGTGTCCAGCAACTCCTCTTATGTGATTAGGTTGGATCAGTTCCAGTGACTCCTGAGGATGTGGACAAGCTGATTGCAACGGTGCAGCCTATCACCTGTTCTCTTGAACCTTGCCCAACATGGCTTATACTATCTGGCAGGGGGGTTGTTTTAGAAGGCCTGGTAGAGATTATAAATGCATCTCTGCGGGAAGGTAGGATGCCTCTTTGTCTTAAGAAGGCAATTATTAGACCGCTTCTAAAGAAGCCTACCTTGGATCCCTTAGAGTTGAACAACTTCAGGCCTGTCTCCAATCGTCCGTGGCTAGGCAAGGTAATTGAGAGGGTGGTGACCTCCCAGCTCCAGACAGTCTTGGAAGAAACTGATTATATTGACCCATTTGAAACTGGCTTTCGGGCTGGCTATGGGGTGGAGACTCCCTTGGTCAGCCTGATGGATGATCTCCAACTGGGAATAAACAGAGGAAGTGTGACTCTGTTGGTCCTTTTGAACCTCTTGGCGGCTTTCAATACTATCAACCACAGTATCCTTCTGGAGCGTATGAGGGGGTTGGGAGTGGGAGGCACTGCTTTGCAGTGGTTCTGCTCCTACCTCTCAGGCAGGTTTCAGATGGTGTCCCTTGGAGACTGTTGTTCTTCAAAATCTGAACTTTTGTATGATGTCCCTCAGAGCTCCATATTGCCTCCAATGTTGTTTAACATCTACATGAAACCACTGGGAGAGATCATCAGGAGATTTGGTGCAGGGTGTTATCAGTATCCTGATGACACTCGAATCTATTTCTCCATGTCAGCATCATCAGGAGAGGGCATAACCTTCCTAAATGCCTGCCTGGAATCGGTGATGAGCTGGATGAGGGATAACAAACTGAGATTGAATCCAGATAAGACGGAGGTACTCACTGTGTGGGGTCAAAACTCGAAAGACAATTTTGATCTGCCTGTTCTGGATGGGGTCACACTTCCCCAGAAGGAATAGGTATGCAGTCCAGGGTGGATAAAAATCAATGATTTTTTTTAAAAAATCAAAAAAATCAGATTTTTTTAAAATTTAAATCAGATTTTTTTGATTTAAATCGGATTTTTTTTAATAAAATGCTTTTTGAGGAAAATATATTACCATCCAAAGGTTATTCCATCATGAAATAAAGATTAGTTTTTTAATTATGTAGAATAAGGCTATATATGTTTAATTTTTTTTGTAAATAAATTCCATTAATCCATTCACAATGTCATGCTCTTCCAGAGGTTTTTGTAAGATTATTGGGCAGTTTCTCTGCCTACAAGATATTATCACAGATGCTTGGTTTACTTTTGCAGTTCTCAAAACTGAATTTGACTCAGCAGAGATCACATGCCTCTTCTTCACAGCAAAAATATTATGACATGAACAGAGTTGAGAAAAAGACCTTAATCCTATTGTTCTACAAACCTATGAATACAGAATCAACCCCTTCAGTGCTAAGTTTCAAGAAGTTCAGTGAAATAGAATAGAAACAATATTTTTCTGATTGTTTGGAGTGGAATAGATCTGCACAAGAAGAAAGTGAAACTAAGTGTGAGGAGGGAGGGGCAAGCAGACAAGCAGTACAAAATAAAAGTGAAACTTTCTGAGCACAATACTGCATAGCCACAGACAGACAAGTCTTTGGATCTTTTTGTGTGTATGACCTGAGGTTTATCACATTCTTTCCTTGGAGGAAAAAACCTATAATGGCAGCAGGCCGTAAAAGAGACCCAGTTTGGCAATATTTTAATGAAGTTCCTTTACCTATCGGTAAGGCAGGCATGCGTGCAAAATGTAAACACTGCAACAAAGAAATGCAAGGCCTGGTGGCCCGAATGAGGCAACATCATGAGAAGTGCTGTGATGAAGATGACCAAAGAAACACATTTGAACAGGCAGGATCTTCAGGTTGGTAAACATTTTTATTGAATCATATAATATTTCTAAAGACTGCCTTGAACTGTCATGTTTGAGCAAAATTATATTTCTTATTATTACTGCATGTTACTGTCATTTGGTACAGTTATGAAGAAAAGCAAATATTCCTTTTGGGGTAGTGCTGTGTACAATAAGCAGAAATTGTATAAACAATAAAATAACAGCATTGACTTTTTTGTTTAGGGGAATTCATGGATTCTGGAAACTATCCACCTTCAAGATCACCATCCTCCTGTTCTACAGTTTCAGAGTTATCCATCCAGGATAGTGCTTCATTAGCAGCAGCATCAGACACCCACAGCCACATATCACTATCACCTAAAAGAAAGAAAAAATCCTTCCCTCC
Organism: Hemicordylus capensis; assembly: GCF_027244095.1. Classification (NCBI taxonomy): domain Eukaryota; kingdom Metazoa; phylum Chordata; class Lepidosauria; order Squamata; family Cordylidae; genus Hemicordylus; species Hemicordylus capensis. Next base: position 269,650,715 of record NC_069660.1, read on the forward strand.
TGGAACCACCATAGATAAGTTTGTGATAAAAACTAGCAGATTAGAAAAAGAGTTAATTGATGAAAAAATTGCCCAGTTTGTTTATGCAACGAACTCTTCTTTCCGTCTGACTGAGAACCCACATTTCATTAATATGGTTCAGTCACTGAGACCAGGATACAGTCCACCCAGCAGAGCAGATGTTGCAGGGAAACTGCTGGATAAAGTGTATGACAGAGAAATGGAGCAATGTGCAACAGCTCTGGAGGGTAGAACTGTTAACCTAAGTATTGATGGGTGGAGTAATGCCCACAATGATCCTATTGTATGTGCTTGTATAACAACAGAAGAAGAGAAAGTCTTCCTTGCACAAACAATTGATACGTCAGGAAATGCACACACAGCAGAATACTTACAAGAAGTGGCAGTAAAAGCTATAATAACATGTGAACAAAAATTCAAATGTCTAGTACGCAGTTTGGTCACAGACAATGCTGCAAATGTATCCAAGATGAGAAGAAATTCAGAAGAGCAGGAAGGGAATACAAAGCTAATAACATATGGTTGCAGTGCTCATTTGCTGCACCTCTTAGCCAAAGACTTAAGTGTTCCAGAAATAAAGACTAATATTGTTGAAATTGCTAAATACTTCCGTAACAATCACTTTGCTGCAGCAGCTCTGAAAAGGATGGGTGGAACCAAGCTAACGCTCCCACAAGATGTTAGATGGAACTCTGTGGTGGACTGTTTTGAGCAGTATATCAAGAACTGGCCTATTCTGATGACAGTTTGTGAACAAAATCGAGATAAAATAGATGGCACTGTCACGGCCAAAATCCTCAACATTGGGCTTAAGAGAAATGTTGGACATATGCTGAGCATCCTGAAACCCATCTCTGAATCTTTAAACAAAATACAGAAAAATAGCTGTTTATTGCTGATGCTGTTGAAATTTGGAAGGAACTGAGTGAACACTTAAAAACAGAACTACACATGGACAGAATTAAATTACAAGCATTAAAAAAACGAATGGGACAAGTACTGTCTCCAGCTCATTTTTTGGCAAATATTGTCAATATCCAGTACCAGGGTCAAAACTTAAGTGCTGAGGAAGAGGAGTTAGCTATAACATGGGTATCCAGCAATCATCCATCTATAATGCCAACTATAATAAACTTCAAAGCTAAGGGGGAACCATTCAAGAAATATATGTTGGCTGAAGATATTTTAAAGAAAGTCACACCAGTGAACTGGTGGAAGTCACTTAAGCACACTTGGATTTAGAGACTGTTCAAGTAATGATTTCACTTTTAACAGCAGTAGCTTCTTCTGCAGGCGTTGAAAGAATATTCTCTTCCTTTGGACTCATTCATTCTAAATTGAGAAATCGTTTGGGACCCGATAAAGCAGGAAAGCTTGTTTTTCTTTTCTAGATTATGAACAAAGAAGAAGATGAAGATGACGAGTGAGCTACAGAGGACAGTATTTAAGTTTTTCATGTGTAGGCTGGGCTGACAGTCTAAGTTTCTTAAAATATATATATTTTGTTTAGCTAAATTAGTTAACAAACATGGATGTTTGTTTAAGCAAATAACATATGCTGTAATGTTATTGTTTCAGTTGAATAAATCTATTTAAATTGTTATTATTAAGGTAATGATTATTTTTCTCCTTCCTAAGTACAACAGAAAAGTTGTCCAAATATGAATGATTAACCTATTAAACTGGGGATAAAAAAACTAATATGAAAAGTTGTTATTCTAAAAATCTTCATCTACTTGCATATTAAAGTTATACCAGCAAGAATTAGTCTTTATGTAGAAAACTATGATTTAAATCAAGCCTTACTGACTAGTGATTTAAATCGTGATTTAAATTGTGAATTAAATCAGTTTGATTTAAATCAAATCCACCCTGATGCAGTCTAGGAGTGCTTCTGGATCCAAGCCTCTCCCTGGTGTCCCAGTTTGAGGCAGCAGCCAGAAGTGCCTTCTATCAGCTTCACCTGATATGCCAGCTGCATCCATTTCTTGAGATGAATGACCTCAAAAGAGTGGTACATCTGCTGGTAACCGCCAGACTGGATTACTGCAATGCACTCTATGTTGGGCTGCCCTTATATGTAGTCCAGAAGCTATAGTTGGTCCAGAATGCAGCAACCAGGTTGGTCTCTGGGTTAGGGTTAGGGTTAGGGAGAGACCATATTACTCCCATATTGAAGGAGCGATATTCTCTGCCGATATATTTCCAGGCAAAATACAAGGTGTTGGTTATAACCTATAAGGCCCTAAACAGCTTGGGCCCTGGGTATTTAAGAGAATGTCTTCTTCATAATGAACCCCACTTCCCATTGAGATAATCAGGAGAGGTCTGTCTTCAGTTGCCACCAGCTCGTCTAGTGGCTACTCAGGGACGGGACTTCTCCGCTGCTGCCCCGAGGCTTTGGAATGTGCTCCCTAGTGAAATAAGAGCCTCCCAATCTCTGAGAGCTTTAAAAAAGTCTTTAAAGACACATCTGTTCTTTCTTACAATTTCTTACGAATTGTTGAAGTTTACGCTTCTTTAAGGTTTTTTCCCCCAGGCTTTTAATTAATATTGATTTAATGGTTTTTAATAGGGATGTGCATTTCATTTCGGATACAAAACGTTTTGTGCACAAAACAGGCCATTTCGGCTGTTTTGTAGCCAAAACAAAACACCCAATGCTCAAAACAGAAAATTCTGTAGCCAAAACTAAACGCCCCTGTTTTGGATACAAAACCTTTTGTTGTTTTGGCTGTTTTGGAACTCCATTTTGCAATCTCAAAAAGTCTTTCTCCTTCAGTCTCCATTTTGAGTTTTGACATCTGTTTGAATTTCCAGCCCTTCCAGCTCGCAGATTGGCCAGCGAAAGCATGGGCTTATCTGCTGGCAATTGCCTCCTTATTCCTTTTAAGCAAATTTAAGGGTCAATTTTACCCTCACTGGCTAGTGGGGCAGTGTGCATTTCATTGTTGTTGTTTCACACTGTTGTGTGTAGATCAATTGCATTTCGGGTGGGGGGTATGTGGATGTGCATGACCTTTGGAAATCTGCCTGATTTTTTCCAAAGCTCTGCTGTTGTTGATGTGTGATGTTGATGTTATTTGGGGCAGAAAGGGGGCTTTGGGGGCAGAAGAGTGGTTCAGGTGGTAGTGCCCCAATGGGTGCCTGCTGCCACCCAGATTCCAAAGGAATTGGGGAAAGGGCTGATTTTTAAAGAATTTCTGAAGTTGACATGTCTTTGGGGCAGACTCGGGGCAGAAAGGGGGCCTGGGGGGCAAAACAGTGGGTGGGGTGGCAGTGTCCCAAGGGGTGCCTGCCACAACCCAGATCCCAAAGGAATAGGGCAAAGGGTTGATTTCTTAGGAATTGTTGAAGTTTACGCTTCTTTAAGGTGTCTCCCCCCCCCAGGGAATAATGGAGGTTTCAGCAAACCCATAAGTCCACCTGGGGGGCACTGGAGTGGCCGGGAGTGAGTGGTGGTGTAGTGCACATAGGGTGCCAACCACCCCCATGGGTTGCTAACCCATGGGGTGCTGGGTTCTGTTGTTTCTGAGGTGTTCTGAGTATAGATTCTCTGGTAGCATATGAGATTTTCAACGACAAACCATGAATCCACTCTCATATGCTACCAGAGAATCTGAATCTACACACAAAACATCTCAGAAACAACAGAACCCAGTACCCCATGGGTCAGCAACCCATGGGGGTGGTTGGCACCCTATGTGCTCTACACTAGGGGATGTGCATGGTCCGGACCGGTCCAGACCGGCACCGAGGGGGGTCTCCCTTTAAGGGCGGGGGGTAGAACTTACCCCTCCCGCTGCTCTTCCCCCTCCGGCGCTGTCATTTAGAACGAAGTTTTTGGGGCGGCAGCATTCTTCGCTGCCGCACCTGCCCCCGTCGTTGTTAGTAAAGCCTTCGTAAGAGATCTTAGAGCAGTACAAATGCACGCGCCGCCTACATCACATGCAGCATGCGTGTGACGTAGGCGGCGCGCACACCACCGCGCACGCATGCGTGCTGCTCTAAGATCTCTTACGAAGGCTTTACTAACAACGACGGGGGCAAGGGTGGCAGCGAAGAACTCTGCCGCCCCAAAATCTTCATTCTAAACGACAGCGCCAGAGGGGGAAGAGCAGCGGGAGGGGAAAGTTCTACCCCCCCCCGCCCTTAAAGGGAGACCCCCCCCTCGGTGCCGGACCGCCAGACCAGTCTGGATCCGGACCAGTCCGGAGGCCTCTAACATGGCCTCCGGACCGGTCCGTGCACATCCCTACTCTACACTACCACTCACTCTGGGCCACCCTGGTGCCCCCCCAAGTACAGTTATGGGACAGGAATTATGGAGGTCCATCATTCCCTATGGGGAAGAACTTTACAGACACGCAAACTCCATTACATCTTTAAAAATCAGCCCTCTGCCCAATTCCTTTGAAATAATTCTGGCAGCTTCCTTGGCCTCACTGGGCACTACCACCCACCCTACTCTGCTCTGGGCCACTCCTTTCCCCCCAACATGAAGCTATACTTTTGCTGAAACCTCCATTCTTCCCTATGGGAAGAATCCTATACTTCGAAAATTCACCAAAAAATAGCCCTTTGCCCAATTCCTCTGAAATTTGGGTGGTAGTTTCCACCCATTGGGCACTACCACCCCCACCCACTAGTTTTTCCCCGGGGCCATTTTTAAAAATCCAAAACATTTCGGATTTGGATTTTGCAATTTCAAACAAAGAATAAAATTTGAGTGTTTCGGATTGGCTGATTTCGAATAAAGAACAAAATGGGAGTGTTTCGGATTCGGGCCAAAACCAAAACAGGAAAAAAACCAAAACGCACAACCCTAGTTTTTAAGTTGTTTTAAAATATTGTTTAAAAATTTTTAAATTGTTGTAATGTTTTGAACTTTTTGTTTTTGCTTTAACTAATGTTTTACTTTTTCTGTTTTTATTTTGTTGTAAACCGCCCAGGGATGTAAGTTTTGGGTGGTATTAAAATATGTTAAATAAATAAATAAATTTTTTGATCTAAGTATTTATTCTGTATTTTGATGAACACACTGCTTCAAATGTCATTTTTCGAAGATGTTCAGAGTTTTTGTAAGTGGCACTAAGAATGCTTTTTAATCCTGAAGGCATTGTGCAAATGTTGTTAATGAGGGATAAAAAACAGAATATCCATTTCAGATCAAGTGTACATTTGAGCCAATGTAGGTTTTACATCGTAATTTTAGATGTGGGAATTGTGAAAACTGAAAATGGTCACACAGCAGGCCAGCATCACAAAGAATAAGTCACACACAACGGTTTATCAGCAAAGATATAAACTCTATAGTAAGGCTTACAGAATTTTGCAGAATATACATCCTTGATGAGAAAAGAAAGAACATTCAAAATTTTCCTCTGCAACATTTTCCCTTAAAAGGTAATACTGAAAACAGTCTTTACAGAACTTGATTGATGGGGTGGGGAAAAACATAATTCATCCTCCTAAGGCTTCAAGACTGCTGCAATTTTCAAATCAGACACCAGACACGCACAATGCAGGTGAAAGGATGATCTGATCCTAGGGTTGCCATACAAGTGGCCCTCGTTATTTACAGAGGTTCCATTTCTGCCTATAGGCATGAATATGGAAATCACGAATAACAAAAACTTACCACTATGCGAATCTAGGGTTTAGGTTCCTAACACACAAAAAAGGGCCAACAAAAAAAGCAAGGTAGGCAGAAATAAGAGAAGAAAGTCACTGTACCTTATCCTTCAGTAGGGGTGTGCATGGAACTGGCTGGTCCGGTTCAGTTTGAGTCCAAACTGGACCAAAACCAGACTGGGCAAGTTGGGTCCAGCATCCCCTTGACCCACCCCCCTCCGGTTCAGTTCAGGGGATTTCACAAGTTGTTGTTTTTCAAATTTAATTTTTTAAAAGAATACCCGCTCCGGGGGAGTTGTAAGAGACAGGAGGGGTGTCTGCGGAAGTCCCCCCTCCCCCCACCAGCCTCCCTTATGTCATAACTCAGCATAAATTGGCACGGTGGCCATTTTGGAGGCCCACACACCTGCACATTAGGCCTCTGCATAGCCTTGTATGACCCAGGCCACACAAAGGCCTATTGTGCAGGTGTGGCAGCCTCCAAAATGGCCATTGTGCCAAGGGGGAAAGGCAGAAGAATGGCAGCGAAGCCGGTGGGGGGAGGGGGAACCTCCGTGGACAACTCCGCTGGAAGGGGCAAGTAAAAAAAAACAATTTAAGAACTCGCAAAACCCCGGGGGGGGGTGTTCGGTCTCGGATCAAACGGAACAGGGAGTGGTTCAGTTCAACTCCAAACAGTCAAACAAATTCTACATTAAACCTGCTCACACATCCCTATTCTTCAGTTCTGCAGCTTTCCAGCAATGCCCTCAAACCCCCCAAAACAGTTGAATATTCACCCCCCCAAAAATAAAAAACTTTTTTAAGAGCCATAAAATAGCTCTCTGATGCAGAGAGTTTATAGTTTCTGGGTCATTTCCAGTCACTCAAAAGCTCAGAGAGGCAAATTTAGCTTATTTTTCTACCTGCAGATAAACTGTGAGAGAGGGAGAAAAATTTCTCTCTGTCTAGTCTCTCCACTCCATGCATAATTTTATACACTTCGATCATGTCTCACCTTAGTTGCCTCTTTTCCAAGGTAAAGAGCCCCAGATGCTGTAGCCTAGCCTCATAAGCAAGGTGCTCCAGGCCCCTGATCATTTTGGTTGCTCTCTTCTGCACCTTTTCCAGTTCTACAATATCCTTCTTAAAATATGGTGAGACCGCACCATAGATTTGTATTAAGGGCATTATAATATTAGCATTTTAGCAAATAAAAAGACATTCTAAAGAAAAGGGTACACATGTTGTATGTATGTATGTCAGGTCCACAAAGAGGGAAAGTACCAAACCAGCATGAACAATAAGCTGAAGAACAACTGGTGCAAAACTATTTATTGTAGAACAAGACCCTAATCATTTCTCAAAACGCAGAAGGGCTTGTTTTAAAATAAATAATTTTGCACCATCTGTTGTTTGGCTTACTGTATGTATATAAGAAACACTGTAAAAAGTTTTTTTAAAAAAACAACAACACCCAATGCTTAGGAGCCCTTGAACATTATGTTCAACACTCATACAACCTGAGTACAGCATACATAGGTAAAGATCTATGCACAGATACATTTCTATACAAGCTGGTCTTGTGGTAACAAGCATGAATTGCCCCCACTGCTAAGCATGATCTGTCCTGGTTTGCATTTGAATAGAAGGCTACTTGTGATCACTGTAAGATATCCCTGATGGGAAGCTCTGGGAAGAGCATCTGCATGCTTGCATGCAGGAGGTTCTAAGTTCCCTCCCTTGCATCTCCAAGACAGGGCTGAGAGAGACTCCTGCCTGCAACCTTGGAGAAGCTGCTGCCAGTCTGTGCATACAATCCTGAGCCTGATGAACCAATGGTCTGACTCAGCATAAGGTAGCTTCCTATGCTTCTATGCACAGGTAAATTTATTCTCGTTATGTCGATCAAAGATAAAGCAGAACATTTCCTATCTGCCCTATGCACATGAAGGACCTGTACCTAGGTTCGCTTTTTAAATGAACGCAGATGCAGTCATTCACCCCCAAAAATTGTATGAGTGTACAGATATCTTAATGCTGCTACAACATAATGCCTGGACAGGGCTTTAGAGTTCTTCTTTGAATTGTCACTGTCTTTCCTAGCAAGACTCCTATGCACTAAACTAACCTCTGTTTTGCAGAGTGCCAAAAAGTGCAGATTCTCCCAACTTAGAAGTTCAGTGAAGAGGAAACTTTGCCGGTTTGCTCATTATTTAGTACATTTAGAAGATCTCAGGGCAGTTTATAACCCTAAAATCTTCTCAGGGCTGCATTTTCTGCCTAGCTGGCATGCAGCTATTAAGAGTACGACAGTCCTGAAGACAGACAAAGAAAGAAAGAAAGAAAGAAAGAAAGACCGCCCTCACCATACACACAAACTTCCATACGCATGAATTGGCCCCCTAGTCTTTTTTGCCATGCCCATTTCTGAAAGGAGCTCATACCTTTCCCCAATATCCATCAAGGGGCTTTACCTTAAAAACATCCTGCGAGGCAACTGAGGCTGCGTCGGCATCGCAAACGACCCCCTCGTAGGCGGTGCGCCGCTTCTTTTCCCCGGACTGGAACAACTTTGCAAGGGAGCGCTTCATGGTAGGGAAGCACCTTGCTCCCGGATCTCTCTCCGCCTCTGGGAACCTCCTGCGAGAGAGTAGTAACAAGAAGCCACAAGTCAGTCACCCAGCGACTGCAAGATCCAAGCAACAGCGGGGGCGGAGAAGATTTGAGGCTTCCCACTATGCGGGTTAAACCCCCTGCCTCGAGCGTGCTGGGCGGGGCGCTCCACAAAGGGGGGGGGGGTTGGGGGAGGCGCGAACGAAGGACCTGGCTTTGCTAATCCTCTGTGGCGTCGAGCAGTCTGCGAAAGACGAAGGAGGCCAGGGGAGGCTGCGGGCCAGCAGCGGCGTGCTTTAAAAAAAGCATTCCCGCCTCGCTGGTTTGTCAGGGAGAGCAGCAGCAGCAGCAGCGAGCTTCGGGATATTGTCCTGGGAAGGGTGTCTGGCAGGCAGCGTGTCAGAGAAGGAGCTTGCTGCCGAGGCCCACCTGGAAGGCGCCCACTCTGCTACTGCGCAGGACGTAGCGTGCTCCTTGCTGCAATTCAGGATCGGAGCTGGACAGGACTTAACTCTTCATGACGGGAGGGGCGGGGGAGCTTCCCAAAGTAAAGAGAGTACACTGAAGAACCCATTGTCTTATCCATCCAGCAGGTTTGCTTTTTTTTGTATTATTATATTGTCCTGCCCATTACAGATGGAGTGGGAAAAGGCAGCACTGGAACTCAAAACCTTTCGAAATAATAAAAAAAATAATGTGCTTGTCCATGAGAACACAGCACCCATGAGAAAATGAATGAGAAAAGCAGAGTCCACCCTGGTTTGCATTTGAATGGGCGACTACGTGTGTGTGTGTGAGAGAGAGAGAGAGAGAGAGCACCACAAGTTATTCCCTTTAGGGGATGAGCCGCTCTGGGAAGAGCATCTGCATGCAGAAGGTTCCAAGTGCCTTCCCTGGCAACATCTCCAACTTGAGAGACTCCTGCCTGCAACCTTGGAAAAGCCGCTACCAGTCTCTGTAGACAATATTGGGCTGGCTGGACCAATGATCTGACTCGGTATAAGGCAGCATCCTCTGTTCCTAAAATCTTATCTTGGTACTGAAATCTTTCAAGGGTGCTGAAAAAATATGTCCCTGTCCACAAGGGAAAAAAATCACACTATGCTGGCCATGTATTCTCACCCTGTAAGATTTCATTAACAAGCTAAGATTTTCTCATGTTTTTTTTGGCATCCTAGGCAAAGTATGCTTTGAACCCCAACCCCTGCTGAGACATGCAGGGTATTCCTGGCAGCCAGGAACGATGCACTTGCACGAGAGTGGGGGGCGGAAACTCCTGCTCTTCCCCAGCCCTCAAGTCCTGACCCAATGTAGGCTGCATGCTTAGTTGGGAGTAAGTCTTATTGAATTTAGCGGGACTTCTTTTCAAGTAAACATGCATAGGATTGATCTTCAGGCTTGCAAGCCTAAATATACAGAACAGTGCCCAGAAAGTCCCAAATAAACATACGTGATCAAGATATTAGCAATAGCACTTACATTTATATACCGCTCTATAGCCGAAGCTCTCTAAGCGGTTTACAATGATTTAGCATATTGCCCCCAACATTCTGGGTACTCATTTTACCGACCTCGGAAGATTATTATATTAAAGTGAATGCTACTGCATCAGGTTAAGGCCATGGGTTTCAAGTCATTGGGGCTGAGGAGGATCGGAAGATGGCTTGAGGTCGATTTAAAGAAACATTCCTGGATTGCAAGTGTCACACTGGAGCAAGGTTTCTCTTAAACACATCCACTCATCTGGAGAGAAGAGCTGGTCCTGTGGTAGCAAGCATGACTTATCCCCTTAGCTAAGCAGGGTCCACCCTGCTTGCATATGAATGGGAGACTTGATGTGTAAGCACTGGAAGATATTCCTCTTGGGATGGAGCCACTCTGGGAAGCGCAGAAGGTTCCAAGTTCCCTCCCTGGCATCTCCAAGGAATGCAGGAATCCTCCCTGCATTCCTGCCTGCAACTGGGCTAGATGGACCTATGGTATGACTCAGTATATGATGTCTTCCTATGTTCCTATCTATTAATTTTACTCAGTTCAAGGACAATTAATCTCTCTCTGGTGTCTGAGGGACTCTGAGGAATGGAGGGACTTTAGAAAGCCTCAGGAAATGAGCAGGAGTTGGAGACAAGAAGACATCAGAGAAACTTATGCCGGTATTGGAATGTGAACAGGTACTGAAAAATTTCAATCTGTTGGATCATAAAGCATTATCCATCAGAAAGGCTTACCTCAGTACTGAAGTGTGCCAGAGTAATGAAACATTATGGTGGAGTCCATCATAAACCATTACCCATCAGAAAAAGCTTACTCCAGTATTGAAATCTGACAGAGTAAAGGAAAATTACATTCTTGTCCAGTGGAAAATGTTACTGGATAATTAAATCTGACAGGACAGGTAAAAATTACATTACACTGGTGCCCCCTAAGAATTGGCACCTACGTGACTTCCTAGGTCTGCCTAGTGCCTGGGCAGACCCTGGCAACAACGTATGTGTGCACAGACAAGGAAAATTCAAAGGTGTGTGTTGTCTCAGTGCATGCAACATGTGCAAAAATTACACCCACATACAGCCACATAATGGCGCAGTGGGAAAATGACTTGATTAGCAAGCCAGAGGTTGCCAGTCTGAATCCCCGCTGGTATGTTTCCCAGACAGTGGGAAACACCTATATCAGGCAGCAACAATATAGGAAGATGCTAAAAGGCATCATCTCATACTGCGCAGGAGTTGGCAATGGTAAATCCCTCCTGTATTCTACCAAAGACAAACACAGGGCTCTGTGGTTGCCAGGAGTCGATTCGACTCGATGGCACACTTTACCTTTACCATTGTGCAGTTCTAAATTTTCTTTTAAAAAATTCTGCTTGCCCAGATTTGGTGTGTGTGTGTGTGGTTTTTATTCTCCTTCCAGTTATAAACAAATCACCCAGGGTCTGTAGCCAGAAACTCTGTGGTGAAGGGAAATAGGGTCCACTGAGGGGAAGGATCCATCTACAACAGCCAGACCCTAAAGACAACCTCTCCATCTGTGAGTGGGTGCTCTGCATTCTCAGACCCTGTTGGAAAGGCAGCTGTGGCACACGGGCACTCTCTGGCTTTGCCACCAAGCCAGGCAGTAGCAGTAGCCAGGCAGGTTCCTATCTGAGGCAAAGAAGAGGCATACTGTAGCATGGCAACAAGGGGGCGGGGAAGGAATATCCATGCATGCCCCCGGGGGGGGAGAGGCAGTGAGGAGGGGTGATTGCCTTGAGCAGCACAGAAGTGGAGTGGTGCCTGTGCAGTGAGGAATTGGTGCCTGCTGCCCCTTGCACCTCCCTTTGCACCCATGTCAAAGGCAACTACTTTATCCTGCCTCTTCAATGGATGCTGATTAAATTCCAGGCAGGCTTTGACACTTTTTTTTAAAGTTGTGCCATTGAGTCGGTGTTGACTCCTGGCGACCACAGAGCCATGTGGTTTTCTTTGGTAGAATACAGGAGGGGTTTACCATTGCCATCTCCCACATAGTATGAGATGATGCCTTTCAGCATCTTCCTATATCGCTACTGCCCGAGATAGGTGTTTCCCATAGTCTGGGAAACATACCAGCGGGGATTCAAACCAGCAACCTCTTACTCCCTAGGCAAATTACTTCCCCGCTGTGCCATTAGGTGGCTACTAGAATATACTCTTTAAACCAGTTTTTCGAGCATACACAGACCCCATTTGAGGCAATGGGGCTGCTTTGGAATGTAGTCTTAAGATTGCACTCTAAAAGCACTTATGCAACAAAACACTGAAATCACATCCGACTATCTTCAGATTTTAGCATATGAGCTTTTTGTAAATTTAGTGCTCCAATTGGTGTTGCTCGCAAGACTCATAGTATGGAGAGCACATATTCTAAAATCTGAAGATAGTCGGATGCGATTTTAGAGTTCTGTTACAAGTACTTTTACAGTGTAATCTTAAAACTAATTTCCAAAGCAACCCCATTGCCACAAGTGGAGTCTGTGCATGCTCGAAAAACTGTTTTAAAAGCTATATTCTAGTGTTGCCCACAAAGGACTTCAGTTCTTTGTAGTTATCTACAATTTCTTTGTATGCTAGTTGTTAGGTTTTTTTTAAAAAAAGACACCGCTGCATAATCACAGATGGTTCCTAGACATCTGAGGTCAAGGGAGTGGGAACTGAACAGGTATGGCAATCTGTGACTGGGACTCCTGACTTCTTTTTACTTTAAAGCAGCTGGGGTTCTAGTTTTGATAAGAGATGTATAAGATAAATCACTAGTATTTCTTTACACATTTTGATGCTACCAGAATATCTGTGGCATGATTAACAGCCCAAATAGGAAATTTGTTCACCTATCCTTCAAAATAAGGGATTAGAAATGTACTCCAAAATATTGAAAGTAGTCCCATACCACTCAGAAAGGTCAACACCGTTGATATGCATTCCTGCACTCCTCTTCCTCAGAGTGTACCCCAAGTACTGCCTGTCCTCCAGTACTCCAAATGCTTAAGGTACTTCTACACTTAAACTGACACTTAAACTGTTCAAAGGCATTCTGATTTCTTGAAATACCTAGAGACTTTTGTTTATACCTAATTACATTTTTACATCTAACATAAAAACTCAAGGCATGAAGTTACCTCAGAAAAGAGGACAAGTAACATTCTTATCACAGAGGAATTAAAACTACATATGGGACATTTGTGTGAAAATGGGGAAAGGTCATCCATGAAGAGAAGTAATCTCATTTGGAGGTATGAGTGTCACAGTTATATTGACAGAGGTAGAGAGTTCTGTCTCCTTTTCATCAGATGCAGATGAAATGGTGCCATCTCTGTATGTGGGTCTGGGATTAGTGTTGGATTGGGTGCAGGTAAATACAGTAAACTTAAACTCAAGCCAGATAAGGTACTGCTTGTGATGGGACCCAATTGACCAGTTGGCTGGGAAATACCTGCTTTGGACATGGTCATAGTCTCCCTAAAGGATCAAGGTTGTAGCTTGGGAGAACTAATAGGCCTGACAGAACTCCTGGAATCCCAGGTGAGATCTGCGGCCTTACATACTTGTTAATCAGCTATATATGCTAGCTATGCCCACTACTGGAAGACAGAGACCTGGCCACTGCCATTCATGCTTTGGTGATTTCTAGATTAGATTGTAGACAGTCCAGAAACTGAAGACAGTCCAGAAACTACAGCTAGTGCAAAATGTTGCCACCAACTGTCAACAGATAGAGGTTGGCATTCTTGTATTACAAGATGAGAACACGTTGAGACTGTGGTTGACTTTACCCCTTTTAAACTGTCTCCTGCACCTAGTCAAACTTCTTTGACTTCTCATACTTGTATTATACCTACTTTGAGGTGGTTTCTTGTTTCCTCAATAAAAGGTTGCTGGTTTGAGCTATAAAGCCGGAAATGATCTGGACCTTGATTGTCTCAAGGAATGTTTCTTCCTGTATGCCCCTTCTATGCCCCTACTCCACAAATTTAAGAGTGCCTAGTAGGGCCCTATCCAAAATGTGTAGATACAGGACCTTTTCTGTCTTATGTCCAGATGCAAAACCTTTCCTGTTATAGCCTTGGAAATCTGGAATGCCCATGGGTCACTCTCTCTATAATCCTTCTAGAAGTAGAATAAGACCTTAATAATCTGTTGTGTGTTCTAGTTCAGTCTTATTACCATGCCTTTTTCCTCCTCTGCTTATTTATTGGTTTTGTTTGTATCTGTTATTTATGACATTTTATGATGTTCGATGTGATAGATTCTTTTGAAAATTCACACTGAAAGGTGGCATAAAAGATCAATATTAATAATAAGCTTTTCACTGGACTATGGGAGTTCCTTCAGTCACCCGAATAAGCCTTGAAGGAAGCCATAGCAGCCAAGTAGTTGTATTTCACTAGTATTATAGTGGTAGCTTGCTTGTAGAATGCAAGATTCAATTCCTAGTAATACTAGCATAAAGTAAAATAATCACTTGTAATATATTGTTTAGAAGTGTTTGTTGAGCATGTTTTAACTCATTGTTACCTATTCCAAGCTATTAGAATGGGAAAGTTTAAAGGAAACATTATGTACATTGCTGCAAAGAAATTTAGTTTGCATTGTCCAACAACATATGCTGTTGAAGCAGTTGTACTTTACTAGTAGTATTTGTAAACATAAGATGATTACTGTTATTTAATAGGTATTAATTCCAAGGTTTTACATATTGTTACCAATTTAGGTTAACTGATCACTTGTCTGATATAAAAGCGAGTGCCCCACCCCCAGTGAAGAAAAGGAACATCACTACAGAATTTGAAAGTTCCTTGTTGGCATGACTGTATTTCTTTCTTTTTGAATCAGTGTCTGTTTAGAAGCTTAAAGTAGTTTTCAGAGGAAATGCCGAGAATGTGAAAGAATACAGAAAAAAGCTTGATTCCTAGGGGGAATAAAATGGAATCATAAGCCTACTGACCACAGTTTCATATTTCCACATAATGTATTCACATAAAAAACTAATTCAAATAAGTCGGCAAAATGTAGACTGTATTATTTTCTCCTGAGTGGATTGAAAACACTTTTGTACACTTTATTCTAGATATGATCTTGCTAATGGTAAACAATGGCCCCATTAAGATAAGCAAGATTCACTAAAGTTAACCAGAGTGCAAACCTTCCTTGAAAATATGACTGTTTAATAACAAAACTTCATATACAGTAAGGGCACAATCCAGTCAAGTTAATGGTCCCATTTCATTCATTAGGAGAATTATGCACATTTGTATAATGTGAATAATGGCATTTGCAGGCTTAGCATGACTGAAGTCTAGCCTAGCCTTGATTTCAACCATGTCATTGGTGAAATCAAATTCTAACAGCATTTGCAAAATTAATGCAATTGCCCAAATATGAACATGAGCTTGAATGTAAGGCATGATAGATTACTGGAAGCCCCATGTAACATGTTCTGAATGTTTCAACGCATAGCAGGATAGAAGTACAATGAATAAAAGAACAATCCAGCCCAAATTATTCACTCACAATGTCAAGACCCAAATTATTCACTTAGGATGTCAGAACATAAGAACAACCCTACTGGTCCAGGTCCAAGGCTTATCCATTCCTGCATCTTGTTTCACACTATGGCCCTCAGATGCCTCTGAGAAGCCCACAGGCAAGAGCTGAGGGCATGCCCTTTTTCTTGCTGTTGCCCCCCTGCAACTGGTATTTAGAGGCATCTTGCCTCTGAGACTGGTGGTGGCCTTTAGCCACCAGACTAGTAGCCACTGATAGACTTGTCCTCCATGAATTTGTCTAAGCCATTTTTAAAGCCATCCAAGCTAGTGGCCATCATCACACCCCATGGCAGAGAATTCCATAGATTAAGTATGTGCTGTGTGAAAAAGGACTTCCTTTTGTCAGTCCTAAAATTCCTGGCCTTCAGTTTTATGGGATGACCCCTGGTTGTAGTGTTGGGAGAGAGAAAGAGGAGAAAAATTTCTCTCTGTCTGCTCTCTCTATTCTATGCATAATTTTATAGATTGCTATCATGTTGCCTTTCAGTCGTCTTTTTTCTAAACTAAAAAGCTCCAGATGCTATAGCCTTGCATCATAAGGTAGGTGCTCCAGGTCCCTGACCTTCTTGGTTGCCTTCTTCTGCACTTTTCCTGTTTCTACAATATCCTTCCTGAGATACGGTGACCAGAACTGCACTGGATGTCAGACCCATAGGCTAACATCCTGATGACCAAAGTGCTTGCATAACAAGCAAATTTGCACTAGCACAAAAAGATCATAGAGTTGTGCTGAAAAACAGGGATTTGAGGAATAGCACTAAAGCATGCATGGAAGTTACATTTTTTAAAAAATGTGCATAGTGCAGCTTGCTCAGCTGTTCAAGTACAGTTGCCCCTCACCAACCATGAGGGTTCCTTTCCTGGAAAACCTCATGGTTGGCAAGTTTGAGGTTGGAAAACCATTGAAATCAATGGCAAACAGGGGTTAGGGGAATGTTGGTCACAAAAAGACTGAAAGAACCAGTTAAAAATAAGGGGGGAAACACCCCATGACCCCCCCAAATCACCACATGACCCCCCCAAAAATCACCCCTCACATTTCCAAGAAACCTTGCCAAACCACGGATACTTAGGTCACCTCTAATCAAGGTGCTGAAACAATTCAAGTTCTGCCAAAACGTTTAAAGCAGGCGCTTTAAATGGAGGGAGACAGGTCTTACCTGACCCTCTGTCACACCACCGCAGCATGCTGCTATCCATCCCAAACATCCCCGCCATTCCGTTCTTAGCAGTGATGGAAACAGGAAGTTCCCTGCTCCCAGCATCCTGCAAGTGTCGTCGTCGTGTAAATAGTGTCTACCATGATTTGATAGTGGTATTTTTAAAAAGGAAAAGATCTCCTAGCAAATGCTAGAGAGAGCTAATGCCTCCTAAGGGCTTTGCTGGGGTGCAGAGTGAGGAGAAAAGGGCTGGCTTTCCCCTGGAGAAGGGAAAGTTTGAGAAAGGTAGCCAGGCACTCCTACCTTCTGAACTCCATTTGTTTGCAGACTGAGCGCTCCCAGTTTGCACACAGATCCCCAGAGAGTCTGTTCAGCCTGCCTAGAAGTATCCTGGGAAATCAGATGACAGGGCTGGCCTGGTTTGATGGCTATTGGTCAGAGATGGCATGTTTGTTGAGAGAATGGGGGGCCGGCAAGTAGGGAGGCAATGCCCTCTCTACCCCAAATGAGGAGCTTCCATTGTCTGGAATGCAACCTCCAGACTTAGTACAAGTAGCTAGTGCAAAAACCTTGGGTTCATACAACATCCTTCCACAAGTAGGAAGGCTTTGGAATGTGCTCCCTAGTGAAATAAGAGCACCCTTTCTCGGACATCTTTTTAAAAGTCTCTAAAGACGCATTTCTTCACCCAGACTTTTAACTGATATTGTTTTGATTGTTTTAATGTTGTTTGTAGAATATTGTATAAAATTTTAAATTGTGTTTTAAATTTCTTGCTTTTAAATTTTTTGTTTTTAATTAATTTTTTACTTTTAATCTTCTTAACCACCCAGAGATGTAAGTTTTGGGCAGTGTAAAAATATGATAATAAGTACTTCATTAGTCGGGATGTCAGCCATGGATTCCAAGGCAATGGAGTTGGCGTTGACTCTCCTATTGAAATCAGTAGATCTTAAAAGTGCTCTAAATAAATGTGGACCTGAGCCCTAACAAAACCCAAGACTAAAGTTTTCTCACTGGGTCGACAGAAAGCAATAATTTTAGTTACCTGTCAAGAAGTTTTCAGGGATGGAGGACTCAATTCTACATGCAGAACTCCAAGACACAGCTATTGGAATTCTCATCTGCTTTCCTTCCATACAGTGTGGTAGAAGTGCTGGCCAGCTGTTGTGTTCATCTGTGGACAACCTTTCCCCCGAGATCTCTTTATGTAAGAGATGTCTGACCAATGAACAATAGGGGAGGAGCATTCTCAGAATGTGCTCCTGAAATCCATTTTGATTTAACATCTAAGAACGCCAATCCTTTTTCATGATTAGCTATCTTTAAATGCATCTTGAGGTTTTCTAATGTAATAGAGCTTGAGTTTTGTTAGGTGGTCACAGGAGGGCATATTTTGACCCTTTTCAGTGAACTAATTGCCTTTAATGGATAATTTGAACATCAGTGTACAGGAATATAGTCTGCATAGTAAGGCTCATTGTCCTCATAAATATTTAAAATGCCATGAAAAGAAAAGGAATGTGATCAACATGTAATTATGGAACAGCAGAGAGGTTGTACGTACTTTTTATCCGAAAAGTATCGAGTTTTATCCTTGTTCCTTTTTCTGTGTACATCACTTGAAAGTGAAGCAAAATAGTTTTGTTCATATAAACTAGTTATCTAAAGCACTTAAAGTTTGACATAGCAAAACTATTCAATAGGACTATATACACAAGCAGTTAGGTAAGCTCTACCTGGTAGTGCTACTTGTGTACAGTGCCAGGATCGAGGCAGAAGGCTGAGTTTTGTACCCCCAAACCGGAAGCCCAAGTTTTGTACTCAGGCTTTTACCTGAGTTAAAAGGCGCAAGTTAGCCCTTCACCCCAGGTATGGGGCCGTGTGTATGCTTGGGCTGCACACAGCCTTAGCATACACAAAGTCGGGTACCTAGGCTCCCGGGGGAATCCTCCAATGCACCACGCTCAGTACGCAGTACATAGTGTAATTCCTGGAGGATGGAAAACAAATCCTAGCCTCCAGAGATTTGCGCTGCGCCATGCGGTGTGGATTGTGTGGGTATGTGGCGGCATGCCAACAGAAACTCCAAGGATCATCAAGGAGAAGGTAGGTCCATCCCTGACTTGCCCCCACCCCCACCCCACCCACCCACTCGGTCATGAGAATAGCATTGTTGTATATAAACTGCAGTTTTTAAAAAAAAAAATTCTTGGCTTGATATGCTAGTCCATTTTGGATGGTACAAGGCTTCTTCCATGGACTCAGCTCTTGTCATGTACTTCTGACAGCACTCAGGATGTCAGCCAATGGCTTATAGAACAGCAGTGTAGTCAGTTGCAGAAACTAACTACAACTCTCTGGTATATTCTGTAAGAAAGAGTTGGCAGATATCCTCTCAGGATCTAGAGACATTTTCTGGTTCAGCAATGTGACTTAATTATTGAGCATAACTCAGGAAAAGAGCTGATTATAGAAGACACATTATCCAGGGCATATTACAGTACTGTAAGAGACAATGATGAAAAATCTGGCATTGTCAATGTCAGCTTGAAAAAGAAAAGATGCCCAGAAGCTGGAGGGAAAAAATTGGCAGGCATTTGCAGAAGACACAGCAAATGACATCATAACAACGTAAGAACTAGGGATCACTGTTCTCTCTAATTTTTTTCATCTGTGTGCAGAATGAGTTTTGTTCTGGGTGGCAGTATGAAGGCACATATATTCAGAGTGGGGCCTTCCCGATTAAACCTGAGTGGGATCTAAAAAAAACTGAGTGGACATCCAAAAACATGTGAGTGCATGCACACATGCACACCTTAGAGGGAAAACTGCTAGGGATGTGCACAAACCTTGGTCCATGCACAGGTTCAAATACAAACTGGTTCACAGTTCTGCGAATTGGTTTGTGCTGCTTTGGCCGAACCACTAACAGGTTTGGCAATTCAAGGGTGGCACCTGGTGGGGGAGGGGTAGCAAGCGGCACCCTTAAAAGTGAGTAGAGCAGGTCCTTACCTGCGTGCCACCACTCCATGCAGCTTCCTGCTGCTTCAGTGTTCCCTGCCAAATGTGGCCACACCATAGATTTGTATAAGGGCATTATAATATTAGCATTTATATATTCAGTCCCCTTCCTAACGACCCCTAGCATGGGATATGCCACTGAGTCAACACTTTAAATGAGCTGTCCACAGCCCCAAGATCTCTCTCCTAGTCAGTCACTGACAGTTCTGACACCATCAGTGTATATATGAAAGGGGGGGGGTTGCCCTAATATGCATCACTTTATACTAGCTAACATTGAACTGCATCTGCCATTTTGTCACCCACTCACTCAGTTTAAAGAGGTCCTTCTGGAGCTCCTCACAATCTGTTTTGGACTTCACTTCATTACCTTAAATAGTTTAGTGCCATCTGCCAATGTGGCCACTTGGTTGCTTGCCCCAACTTCTAGATCATTTATGAATAAGTTAAGGAACACTTGTCCAGAGGCGTAACTAGGGAAAACGGCGCCCGGGGCAAGCACTGAAATGGCGCCCCCCCGCCCCCAACATACTACATTATACTTAGGTTTTTCCTCACCGCCGCCAAGCCAGGCCACTGACTGGCCGCCAGGCGCCAGCAAAGCAATGGGGGGGGTGGGGGGCGCGGAAGGGACCGCTCGTGGGGGAGGGGGCGCTGACGCGCTCCCTGCTGCTGCTGCTGCTGCACTGAGCAGGAAACATTTGTATTAACAAAAAATAAATAATAAATTAAAAAATTGTCATGGCGGCACCCCCCACGTGACCAGAAAAGATGGCGCCCGGGGCACGTGCCCCCCCTGCCCCCCCATAGTTACGCCTCTGCACTTGTCCCAGTGCAGATTCTTGTGCAAATCCTTCTCTTCATTGCAGAGAAGAGAACTAAACACCTGCTGTAACAGGAGTTCAGGAATTGAATCCATTCCTAACTCCTT
Source organism: Hemicordylus capensis (assembly GCF_027244095.1). Lineage (NCBI taxonomy): Eukaryota > Metazoa > Chordata > Lepidosauria > Squamata > Cordylidae > Hemicordylus > Hemicordylus capensis. The sequence continues at coordinate 269,671,143 of NC_069660.1, forward strand.
AGTGAGGCCAACCTGGCACCATTACTTTGTTCTTTTAGATACCTGGTGAAGACCCTTGTGTTCATCCAGGCCTTTAAAAAAAGTGTCAATATGTTTCTGCGTTTTATCACAGTTTTCTTTAGTTTTAATGTGCTTTTAATTGTATGCTTTTATTTGATGGTTGTTTTATTGTTTTACTTCGTAGCTGCCCAGAAAACAAATGTAATATGGGATGACTAACAAATAAAATTGTAGTTGTTGTAAGGGGGATTGTAGCGGATAGAGCTGTGAGGAAGCAAACATGTGGAGGGTTTATGTTAATTTCATCTGCTTGGGCCTGCCAGAGTAGCTTCTTACAAGTAGGGACAGGAGACGAGAGGCTAGCCTATTTAAGGAGGGTAGCCATTTTGTTGATCACATGGTGAAATGGCTGGACTAAATTGTATCCAACCCATTCTTCTATTTATGTTGTTGAAAGTACCCAAGCATTTCAGCTGGTTGTCCTTTATGGGGGACGGGAGGGAATTTTTCTCCTTTGTTCTGACTGGCTTGTGTGTGGGGCTCTTCTCTGTATTGTTACCTGTCACAACTTTGCAGGAGTAATTAGGGTGATATGGAGTTGTTGAAGTGGAGAATTTTGGAAGAGGAGTTCTAGTTTTTCTGGGAACACAGAAAGGTTGAGAGATGGTACACACTTCAGGGATTCTGTGTTTCTTTGAATGAGCACCATTCTAATGGGAGAGAGGGGATCAATCAGCAGACAATGGTTGTGATTGTTTGGACCCAGATTTCTTTTTAAACTTGTGACCCAGTGGGAAACTTGATTAAATTAGTTAGTAAATTGGTTGGAGGCTTAGGACAACATGGAGGAAGAGAATCCAACCAGTCTTCCATCAGGATATTTGGACTTGTTGAGGCATGCCACTCTGTGGCCTGTGCCTAAACTCTGTTTAAAATTTGATCTTGAATAACTTTTCTTCATGTTTCATCTTTCATCATGAAGATGTTTCATCTTCAGCTGCCTCCAATAAACAGTCAAATGTGTCTGCTGCTTTATTAACTTTGGATTTCTTGTCTGGTTTAGGGACAGTACATCTGAACCTTCTCCCATGGACACATCCCTGCCCAACCAGCCTGCCTTAGGAGTTTGTTTTTTTTAAGGTGTTAAGAGTCGGTCCTGTGCAACAGAGCTAGGAGAACGCTGTGTCTAGCAGACACAGTCACTGTCAAGTTATTTTTAAGTCTGTGCCAGTTCATTTTATCTGAGTTTAGCATAATATAAAATGCAGGAGGTATAAACTAAAAAAGTACCCACATTGCATAGACTTACCCACTTTACCACAATGAATTTAATATGAAACCAGAAGTTCAAAAGCAATCCCAAAGTTTTTTTTTAAAGTTCACTGTTATGCAGAGTTGTGCATGTCTTCTTTTCATGTGAACTGTGCCATAAGGGTGCTGCATAGATGTTGTATAGCATGTTGTACAAAATTAGTGCATCTCTCTCTCTCTCCGCTCTGTCATGCAAACATATCCATGTACAATAGTGTACATGCAGGGATCCTGTTGTTTTTTAATTGCACCTACTAACTGAGCAAAAGAGGTACCTTTTAAAGTTCTCTCATATTTAGCAAGGAGAAACTGGCCCTATCCAATCCCAGCACAGCATGCCTCCAGTGGTTGTTGCTGGTTACCTCATGTTTCTTTTTAGACTCTGAGCCCTTTGGGGACAGGGATCCATTTTTATTATTTATATACAGTCATCTCTTGCCAACCACAGTCTTACCAACCACTATTTTGAGTATATGCAAATGGGAAATTGTGACAAGTCTTGCCAACCGCGACCCAAGTATCTGCAGTTGGTGAGGTTTTTTTTAGTGATTTGGAGAGGAGGGTCATTGGTTTGGGAGGTTTAGAAGTTTGATCTGTTTATTTCTCTTGGCTACCCTTGCTGACTTTGCTGACCCTTGCCAATTTAAAATTACTTTGGGGAGTGAGGTTTCAAAAAATTTCCAGAGGTTCAATCTGGTCATTCTTCTTGGTGCCTCTTGGCAATATTACAGGATTTTTTTGGTCATTTTTTAGCAATTGTTTTGTACTTTTCCTTTATTTTTAGGTCATTTTTTGAAGTCATGGCTCCCCTAACCCCCTTTCCCCTGTATACATTAATGCCTCACCAACTGTGAATTTACCAGCGGTGAGGCAATTGACAAGGGATGACTGCATTGTGATTTTTCTATCCTCTTCTAATTCTTGAAAGGGAACAAGAAAAAGCATATCTCAAAATGACTGACAATTTTCACACGAAAACCAAACACTTTCATTTGCAGACCAATTTTCCTCATGAGGTATAATGTCATTAGTAGTCTCCATTATTGTCCAAGAGCTATGGTGTTTTAAAGTCAGAGGCACCTTGTGTATTGTTTTAGCTACAAAAACTCTCTTTTTAAAATGAGCCTGTCAATGGCATATCTACAAAATGGACATAAATATTCTAGCAGCACAGTTTGCCCTGGAATGGGCAAAGTAATGTCTCCACTTCCATTATAACATTATAAATGCAGCAATTCTTCATACTAAAGTTTGTTGATACTATTTCTGTGGTTGCAATTCAGTATCTACCTACCTGATACTGAAAACAAACGTTTGCTTGATGTAATTTGAATCCTAAGGACCTATTCAGAAAGATACATTAAGGGTATTCACAAAAGCAACCTAACCCAGGCTAAGACAGACCAGCCTGGGTTAGGCTGCATGTGTGAAACGCTGGAAGCAAGGTTGCACCCATGCCAAACCCCACTTACAAGTCCAGCATTTACCCGAGGTTAAGCGACCCTGTGGTTTACTGAACCTTGGCCATTAATCATCTGGGCAATCTCCATCAGGTTAAATGGCTTTCCTATGGCTCTCCACCATTTCCTGCAGTTAGCGGTGGGGGGGGGAGCTGAATGCAGCGGCTCTTCTAATGAGAATAGACACTGCATTCGTGCCCTGGGGCACCCTGGGATGCTGGGGGGGAAGTCCTCCCACTCCCGGTGTTTGCCTTACTACTCTGCTACTTGTGTGGACGTGCAGTGTGACCAGGGGCACACCTAAGTATTTTTAGTGCCCAGACCTTAGGCTGAAGGGCTTCAGAGGCCCCCGCACCCCCACTGTGAGGCCCCCTTTTATTTATTTATATGTACTTGCCCCCGCTGCTGATTCCCCTTCATTGCCATTGCCGCTCGCCTGTCAACTCCACTCCACTCCACTCCACTCACACACACACACACCCGGTGATGGGCACAGGGGGGCCTCCTTGGGCCTGCAGTCTGGCATCCTCTGTCTATGTGCGTATGCACAGTAGGAGTTATGGAGTGTCACATCCCGTGATGCAGCACTCCATAATTCCTACTGTGCACGTGCACAGACAGAGGAGCCTGGCAGAGAGGAAAGGGAAATAGTGGTGGGGCATCAGGGCTCTGAGGAGGACCCCCCCCTTTGGAGGCCCCCCAGGAGCCATGAGGCCATGGACCCTCGCCCCGTGTTCTATGCCTAAATGCACCTCCGTGTGTAGCAAAGGAGAGGACAGCAGCTGCTCATCATTCGGAGAAGGCACAGTTTCTGTCTGGTGAGCCGTCCCACAAGCTGGCCCACCACCTCCCACCCGCCAACTCCCAGCAGCGGCTGCCTCTTCCTGCCAGCTGGCCCGGCCTGCCTCCTGTTCCTGGCAGATGGGCCGGCCCGCCTCCTCCTCCTGCCGGGCGGCCAGGCCGACCCTCCACCACCTCCTGCCGGCCCAGCCCACCGCCTCATCCTGCAACCTCCTTGCATCCTTATTTTCTCCCCCGTCCCCGTCGCTATCCTATCTGTAGCTGCTCGCAAACTCTCGCAAGAGCTGCCACACATGGGATTAGTAACAAGTACATCTAGGAACATTAAATATATAGATATTTACTGAGAAGTAAATCCTAGGAATTCAATAGGATTTACTTTGTGTCAAATTGTTTTAGGACTGTAGCCTCAGTTGCTTAAACAATTTTTACACAAATTGAGAGAAAACACACACACACACACCCCTTTTCTCAAATAAGTATACAGAATACCTGTTGAATACATTCCTTAGTTATTCCCCATATCAAAATATTATAAAATAAAAGTATGGACCTAAAACAAAAGTTTACACTAACAAAGGAACAGACTTTTATCTAGTCTGTAAGAAAATTGGCAATATCAATTTTCTAAAATAAATAGTAGACATTAGTTAGGACAGTGGATCAGGTCAGTCAGCAGTTATTATTACAAAATAATAATGTAATAGAAAAAGATAAGGTTATCACAAACTATTGTGCAGAATTAAAGCATAACATTTGTAGGTCAGATAATTTTTTTAATGCATAAAAATTAAACTGGCAAAAATGAATTGATTAGTGTTTATTATAATCCAAGTATTGCTTTATTGATAAAAGACAGTTTCAGCTGAAAATGGGTCAGAGAGAGCCAGTACAGGTTACAAACCTGACAAGATTCAAAGACCCCTCGCAAAGTTCAGAACACATTCTTATCTTCTCAAAAGAGGAAATTACATAATTGTTTCAAGTTATTTAAACATTTCAATCAGCTGGACAGTTTCCATGCATGTAATAAAACAAGGAAGTTACCGTGACAAAACCATATTCATCCTGCATGATCAGATTGCTAAGGACAGGGTCGTGCAAAGTGTTGTAAAGCATAGCTGCCGTCGTTGTCTGCTAAAGCATTATTCAAATCTCCATAGACCTTTTCCCACAATCTATTTCTAGCCGAACCCCAAGCTTGGCTATTTTCTGCTTGCCAACTAAGCTGGTCGTCTTTTTCTTCTTGCAAAGCGTTTCTTGTTCATATAACTCTAGCATCAAGCTAACACAATGACTTCAGTTTGGTCAAGCAAGCAAAGCAATTTCCCACAGAACTAAGGCCAAGTAGCCTGCATCATATACCATATTTATTCTGCTGGCTTTAAGAAAACTATAGAACATAGCCTAGAAATAAATACGCTGCATTTGTATTGTTTTGTAGTTTAACCAGACAGATTGCCCCATTTTTGTCTACATTTGCATTATAACAATGATATACCAAATGTTTTGTTGTTGTTGTTGTTGTTGTTGTTGTTGTTGTTAAAGGAATGACATATTTTTCTAAAACAAGTTCTGGAATTCAATAGGATCCCATATTTTGATTTGGGCATGCTAATTTCATATTTTGACCCCGGTGTACTAATATCTGTTTAAAAGCATCTGAAGATACCTTATATTTATGAGATAATGTTATGGAGTGAATAATAGTTTGTAAATACCACGTTGCCTGTAACATTAAGAAGCTTCTAAGAGGAACCCCACAGTAATGTGCTAGGATAGTTTAGCTCTTTGTGTCATTGTGAGTGAAACAAAGACAGCTATACATGCCTCACCCATTGCATGGTCTTTTGGCATGAGAGCATATGAAAAGAATGAGTGTGTCTTTTGGGAACAAATACTGTGTCAGACTGTGTGGCTAAAACTGTAGAACAGTTGAGACACTGGCTGAAACAAGCCTTCCAAAGACAATTGAATTGGATTTGGAATCTCTGTAGCTGCTATTTTTAAAGAAAATTTCAAAAAGATGGAAATGGAATGATTTTCAATGGCACTACTTCTTTTGTCTAACTTTACCAATAAATGGAGGAATCGTGATATTCAAGCATGCTCTTGAAGGGTCAGAATGGCAGATATTTTAACAGTATTTTAACTTCTGGGCTTCTTGCTGAATTTTATTTGGGCAAATGCAACCTGGCTCAGAGTGATGTCACAACTGTAACACTAGGGGCCACTCATCCTAGAAAATCATGCAAGGTCAAGGTACCAGCTGAAAACATAGCAAGCAGCCAGCTCAAGGCCGCAAAGCCTTTGAGGCTGGAGATGTTTCCCAGTTACAGTAAGAAGGCCCAGTCAAGACTTCAGCCGCGAAGCCTCTAGAGCTGGCCTGGGAATGCTCTTATTTGCGATGCATACCTAATGGTGCTCACCAAATGTCTAGCCTAAATGTCCACAGAACTATGCTGTGTCTGCCAGTTATGACCAGAGGGAATTGTCTAACTGAGAGGAGCATTGAAGGGTAGACAAAAAAGACTCCCTGAACGTGCTGATCCACAGAGAGCCCAAAAATTCCAACCTGGCTCCCAAAAGGATGACCAGCTAAGTCACGCTGTACTTGGGTGAGTGGGAGGGACGCTGCTTCCAGGTTTAATGGCAGCTGCAAAAGAGCTGGCACAATGTGTGCTGCTCGGCCCCGCCTTCTTGTTGCCTTCCAGACAATCATGGCTGGCTCTTTCCCCACCATGCATCCAGGACTGGTGGAGCAAATTATGGTGCTGGGTGATTATGGGGCTGGGTGACAAACGGCATTCTTTGGGTCCAGGAGCCATACAGAGTCTAGAGCAGAATTTTAAAAGCATGCATTTGACAGATGGTGCTTGAAAAAGAGGCAGCCTTATAAAATGTGGGTGAGAGAACTTGGTTTTCAAGAAACATGCCAGACAAACATGTTACTTCTTAACTCTTTCAGTGTTACCTGTACAGCTGTATTTCTCAAGCTTTTTGAAGCAACTCTTCTTTTATACCCTTTCTGAATTCTGGGAGCCCCAAATGATATCAGCCTTCTGCTTAACAACTGTGACTTTGTGCAGACCACTGTTGCTTGCAAGGATCTTTGAATTAAAGCCTACAAAGTAAAACTGTAGGTTTGTAGGCTAAACCCTTCAGGTTTATTTTATTTCACATCTAAGCTACCATAAAGTGCTTTTTTTGGTTCCAAATTATTACTCCAAAGTTACTCCCTTTTGCGGGAAAATGTGTCATATGAGGAAGTGTATTTAATGAATTTAACATTGATTTGTACAAACCAGCATCTTCTATAATTTCTAAAGATGTGCACAAACCAGTTCATGCACTCCTGGGAGGCAGGGGGAGTTCCTTTAAGGGGCAGGGAGGGTGCTCTTACCTGCCGCTGCTTTCTCCCCTCTGGCACAAAACCGCTGGCATGGGGCTACAGCATACCTCCTTGCAGCCCCAGTCAGTGTTGTACCAGAAGTGGCCAACGCACGTGCACACAGTACGCACATGCACGTGCACCAGCCACGTCCGGTACAACACTGACCAGGACTGCAAGGAGGTACTCTTCAGCCCTGTGCCAGCAGTTTTGGGGAGAGCAACGGTGGGGGGCAAGTGGCGGGGCAGGTAAGGGCACCCTCCCTGCTCCTTAAAAGGGAGGAAACTTGGAACCTTCTTCATATAAGCAAGCAAACTGTAGTGACCAGCCACCCAGCCCCCACCTAAAGAGTTAACCGGAAGTGAACCCTGTCCTGACTGACCGGCTGGTGAACTCGAGGGCTCAGCCAGTCAGCACACCAGGTTGGTGGAACCAAGAGAGCCATTGGGAGGGAGGAGTTCTTTGTTAGAAGATGCTGTCTGGAGGAGCAAAGGAGGGCATGCGGCCATCAAGGCTGGCTGCAGGAAAATACCTCTGCAGGTCCTGGGAAGCCAGGAGGGCAGAAAACTTGAGTTCTCAACCAGAGTTTGGTGAGTTCAAGAAAAGGAAGCCTGGGCTTTGGCTTTGAGAAGTTAGTCTAGTGAGAGCCGGCGTGGTGTAGTGGTTAGAGTGCTTGACTAGGACTGGGGAGACCTGAGTTCAAATCCCCATTCAGCCATGATACTAGCTGGGTGACTCTGGGCCAGTCACTTCTCTCTCAGCCTAACCTACTTCACAGGGTTGTTGTGAGGAGAAACCTAAGTATGTAGTACACCACTCTGGGCTCCTTGGAAGAAGAGTGGGATATAAAATGTAAAATAAATAAATAAATAAATAAATAATTTGAAAAGTTCATTTAGTCAGACTTTGAAAGACTTTTCTGACTAGTCAGAAAAAACTTTCAGGTTTTTTGATGTGTGTTTTGTATATCCCTGATACTGTTCAGTGATTGCTTAGCTGTACTGTAAGCTTTTAAGTGTGCTTTTTCATTTTCCTACATACCTGTTCTTTGCAACTGAGTAAGCACGATTTTTAAAGTATGCCACCCCAACACCATCTGGGGTGCTTTCTGAAGTATTCTTGTAACCTACTGAGTATTTTTACCTTTAACTGAAAGCTGGAAAAGCCTCAGACGGAAGCAGTCTGTAGCATTTGAATAAAACTGTTTTTCTTTTTGTTCTTTTCTTTTACAAGCCTTTCTGCATGGGTTTTTAACTCAGGAGAAAGAGGGGGCATAAAGTTTTTTTAATTATTATTCTGATGCAAACATGACTCAAGTGGTCAACAGCTATCAGTTTTCTCACCACATGTAAGCTTGCATGTGGAAGATTTTGGCACTCTTCCAATAGCAAAATAAAGAAAATTTCTCTGGGATTCCACCCCAAGCCCAGGGGGTTGGGTTTAAACTCTGTCAATAAGCAGGTGGCGGCAGCAACCTTTAGAACCCATACAGGAATGTTTTAGGAGAAGCCTGAGCCGGAAAGCTCAGCGGGGATGATTCAGCATTTTTCTTCCACTCACGTGAGCTTGCTCTGAGACAAAGGCTTTAATCCACTACACAAGCAGATGATGCTCTTCCCAGACCCTGAGCAACTGCACCTGTTAAATTACATTTTGTAGGATCATACACGATTGGCTTTCAAGGAGAATAATATTCCATCTTTCACCATGTTTATATTCCATTTTTTCCCTTTCAGCATAATCTTCCATTTACTAATTCCCCCCATTTTTAACATCATAAATCACTAACAATACTTTGTAGAGCAGGGGTAGGGAACCTTGGATCTCCAGCTGCTATCGAACTACAACTCTTATCATCCCCTGCCACAATAAATTGTTGGAGAACCAAGATTACTGACCTCTGCTATAAAGCATAATGTGCCATTGTGTTGTTGTTATTTGCTTACATTATGATCACATGCACATTTGTTCCCAACTGTGGTAGCCATTGTACTTATCTGTGTTATTATTAAGACCTTAATTTTGTTATACTGAAAACATGCACGTGCAGCGTTTTCCATTGCAATGAGGAAGAGATAGGTTTACATTCTAGCAAGTCTAATAAAACATAATTGAATAGTTTCCATGTCAAAAAAAGATCTAATTTAAAGGAAGTATGCTATCATATTCTTGGGCATATTAAATGCCTTTCCAAGTCATTAAGATTTCCCTATGGGTAGTGCACCACACCTATCATTTTCATTTTAGTGCTTCACTAGATTTCAGGTCTAAGTGATTTGCATAATATATTATTATTTGGGGGAGGTCAAAACAACACAGTCACTGACATCCATTGTTGCTCTGGTGCAACAGTGCTGAATTCCATACTAAAGCTGTGCCATTGCACTGAAGCCGATATACAGTTATTACAATACCAACACTTTTATTTTCAAAACATTTCCTAATCCTCTCTTTCATGGAACCTTTTTTTCACCACTGAGTGATGTTGAGTTGATGTAGTACAATCCATCACAATCACAATCTCTTTTTCCTGGTTAGCCCCCACCTTTTAGATCCTTGGATTTTCCAGATGTTTGTTTATAGCATGCTTTTTTAACCTTCCACAGTACTTACAGGCTCTCACACAGACTCCAGTCATGTGCTTTAACTTCTGCACAATGAATCCTGTGCCCACTCTTTGCGAGTATTAGCACTCTGGCCATATGCTGAGCGTGACATCGCGCTATTATTTCAGCTTCACCTGCTGGCCATCACATGTATTCCCATTTTCCATCCCTTTTCATTACCATTGAAAAGTGGTAATAAAAAGGGACAGGCATACTGACAGAAGCAGGGTAGGGTACTCTAAGATTGCTAGATGGGCCTTCACAGATTCTGCCATATGATTTTTCCTAACTGTGCTAGTTGTAGTTGCCCAGCATTCTTCAGACCAGACTGAACAATATACCTAACATATCTCAGGGTCTGCATAATTGATTTTTCTAATATAAATGGCACACCCAGGGAAGGCCAGATCAGAACTGCAGAGGGATTATTAATTCCTTTTCAGATTAATTATTAACTATGGTCCCAATTAATTCTTACCTATGTTTCCAATAAAGATTTGGGGCCTTCTACAGCTGCTATCTGTCCTGGGTGGTGCAGGAAGGAGAGCTGGTCTTGAGGTAGCAAGCATGACTTGTCTCCTTAGCTAAGCAGGGTCTGCCCTGGTTGCATATGAATGGGAGACTTGATGTGTGAGCACTGAAAGATATTCCCCTTAGGGGATGGAGCCACTCTGGGAAGAGCAGAAGGTTCCAAGTTCCCCCCTTGGCTTCTCCAAGATAGGGCTGGGAGAGATTCCTGCCTGCAACCTTGGAGAAGCTGCTGCCAGTCTGTGTTGTCAATGCTGAGCTAGATGGACCTATGGTCTGTCTCAGTATATGGCAGCTTCCTATGTTCCTATGGGAGAGGGCTCTCAATCTCATTGTGCAAAAGCAATAAATGAACAGATACTAAACAAAGACATTCTAGATCTTTGGTGCTGTCTTTGAATGAGATTGACCCTGCACATGTGACCCAACCTTTCTTGAGGGAGAGGTGGTAAAATCAATTTTTATGTAGGAACTATAGCAGAAACTGTTGCAGTATAACAATCAAAAATCAAAGGGGATATTTTCAATATCTCCTATAGTTTGCTTATTTTCCACAATCGTCTAAAGCTATTCCAGGCATTTAGAGACTGAAGGGCCCACAGATTTTAAGCTGGGCATTATCCCAGTACCTCTAGAAGATTCATATATTTATATTTGAATTAACTGAATGGGAGAATGCAAGCCAGAACAATTAGGATAAAGACAGAAATTATAGGTGTGGTGGAATTCGAGTAAATACACATTCTCTGCCCTAAAAGCAAACGTCTTGCCAATGCATTTTCAGACCATTTTCTTTACACTTCAGAATGCTTATATTCATCCTAAGAAAGTTAATTATGTCTTTGTGGTTTAGAATACAAGATCGTCAGTACTCAAACACACTCTTATTTACAATAATAGTTGGGTTGAAAAAGAAAATCCATGTTGGGCTGTGGGAGAATGGAGAGAGGGATCTGGCTGGGCTAGCCGCTGTCAACATCTCCTCCTCTGCTCCAACCAAGAGAAGAGCTTCTTTCCTGACAAGGGAACCTCCCTTCTACTTCTACCTTAGCCACGGGAGCAGGCAGTACCGGATATGTGAGCCTTAAACCCACGCAACAAACTCTAGGGGGGCAGAGATGACTTGGGGGGTAAGCCCCTCTTGCCGCCAACCAGCATCACCCCTCCCTCTGCCTGCAACCCTGCTCCAAACTCTGCCTTGCACCCTCCTGGAGGACATTTCTCCCCCTAAACTAGGCCCTATTTTAAAAAAAGCCAAAGCAAGGCAGAGCAGAGGTCCAGCAGGACAGGGGCCCAACCAAAGCAAGGTGGCAGCAGCAGAGCAAGACGGCAAGGCAAGGCATCTCTCTTCCCCCAGAATCCAGAGGCAGAGTCAAGCCAGGCAGGCACTTCCTGGCTTTAAATACACTTTGAAACTCCCTTTCATTTTGCTCTCCACTCCCTCATCCATCCCCAGCTAATTTGGTTTGATTGTGAACCAGCTGCCATTTTTTGAAGTTGGGTCTGGTTCATGGTTGAACCGGCCCAGTTCAGATCGAACCCAGTGAGAACTGAACCATTTCGGCACAATCCTACTGAATATACACTACTAAGTATTGCTATTAAAATGACAACGCTAAGTATCATTAGATTTTTCACTTCTAATGTTTGGGAAACTATTATAGCTCTTGGGCGTAATCTCAATATACTGCACATAAAAATACTATTAAGTGACATCAAATCAACCTTATGCACAGCAATTCATTGCCATGCAAATGATTCCCCAGGTAGCTAGTGGAATTGCTACAATACTCAATTTTCTCACTGCAAAAATAGATCCATTAACATTAGTGGGAACTCATCCCCAGTGGAGATGAGTCCAACTGAGCTGCTACAGTTGGGGAAGAGAGCTGGTCTTGTGGTAGCAAGCATCAATCGTCTTCTTTTCTAAGCAGTGTCCACCATGGTTTCTGATAGGATGGGTGACCACATGTGACCGCTGTCTGCTGTAAGATATTTCCCTTAGGGGATGGGGCTGCAGCACAGTGGTAGGGCATCTACTTTACACGCAGGTGGTCCCACTTTCACTCTCTGCCCGGCACTCCCAGGTAGGGCTCGGAAAAACTCCTGAACTCTCATTATTCCAACCCACACGGTTGGCCGTGTGGGAGGAAACAATGAGTTTCCCATGAAAGGGTTTTCTATGGTTGCATCACAGTGTCACCACATGCAGGTGTGTCTACAACAGGTAGGCAACATGCAGCTCTCCATATACTGCTGAACTACAACTCCCATCAACCCCAGCCACAGTTTATTATAGCTGGGGATAATGGGGGTTGTAGTTCAGAAGCATCTGGAAAGCCACATCCCTGGTCTAGAAGGATTAATAAACCACAAAGGAATTACAACAAAATGTCACTTCTCACCGGCACATCTTGTGATGATCCCTATTAAAAAGGGAGGAAAAAAGAAATTGGTCTACAATTTGGACAAACCAAGGTGGGTGTTGGACTGTGAGAGGGAGCATCTTGGGTCAGCTAAGCTACCAGACTGAATTGGAGAAGAGAGTTTGTCACATTCTCTCTAAACATTTGTTTTCCTCAAAACAGTTCAGGGTTAAGAAATTGCAGACCCTTCGACCAAATTAATTCTATGGCAGACATACAGACTAATGCTGCACTAGTGCAAATATATTGCACTAGTACAACTGTTGTGCAAGTTAGCTCTGCTAAGTCAAGTGATTGCTTCCAGGCTAGTGTTGCACTGGTGCAATGGGGTACACTTGCACAACATGTGGCACCCCTCCGACTGGGAAACCTTCTTCAGTCCATATATGCAGGGAATGATGCAAAATTATTTGCTATCCTTGTTGAGCAAGCACAACATTTGCACAGCTGCGCAAGACTGCAAGAGATTGCTCAACTTTGAATATCTGCTCAGTTATGCAGTTTTCTTTTGTGCATCTTTTTTCATTGCACTAATGCAGCATTAATCTGGATGTCAGCCAGTATTTCTTTTCTGATATCCCCTCCATGCCTTACTGTAAAAACATGAGCAAGATACCGTGAATCTGAGAACAGGGACTGGAATAAACAAATTCAGACAAATGTTAAATATGCTTCATGTGGACTGTGAAACACTGAAAGCTGTTTGTATGTAGAATTTCCTAAAATAACTCTTATATGCTGTCATAACTAGGCCCTTTTCATTTGATTTATTGAGACTCAGTTTTATTTCTTCACTTTGCTACTGTGCATGGACTAAATACACAATTGATAATATATAGATTATATATAGATCATAATATGTAATAATATATAGAATACACAATTGAGATCTATATATCAAGTGTATATATCATATATAAATATATATATCATATATAAATATGATAAATAAATAATAAAGCACTACTCTCTCTATATACACACACACACATTATATATGTGTGTGTATGTGTATCCTGGAGAGAATCTATCTATGTGGTCACTAAGAGTCAACACCGACTTTATGGCACTTAATCAATCAGTGTGTGTGTGTGTGTGTGTGTGTGTTTATATATCTCCAGGCTCCAAAGTTACCTAGGTGCACCTCTGGTTAGAAATATGTATGTATGTGTAACCAGAGGTGTATGACAAGAGGTGCACCTAGGTAACTTTGGAGCCTGGACCTAAAGGCCTTTGGAGCCACCTGCCCGCCCACCCTGCTGCAAATTATGCTTGATTACTCTGCACACACACACACACACACACACACACACACACACACACACACGAGAGAGAGAGAGAGAAAGAGAGACACTGTGACACACACAGTATCTTTAACACGTGGGTTCTTGAGGGTACAAACAGCAACTGAACTCACAATAATGGAAGGATCTAAAACAGTTATATGTATGCCAGTATGCATTAGCAGAAACATTTTGACACACAACTTGACATATTCCCATCCCACTCTTTCCCCACTCCCCCCTCTGTCTCTAAAGTAGAGGTCACGCTCGGCTGTCAGGCGCAGGTCACAGTCATGCTTGGCCACCCGGCGCAGCATGGCGACCACACCACCCTGGACAGACTAAAGAGGATTTGGCGGGGGCAGGGGTGTGGAGGCCCTGGAAGAAGCCCAGTGGTAAGAGTGCCTCTATTTATAATGCATAACTGTGGGGACAAGGCCAGCCCCGAGGGCCCTGTTACCTGGGGAGACCAGAGAAAAGCAGGCAAAGCAGAGGGACTGGCAGATCACAAGAGCGCCTCGCGAGAACGATGGGAGCATTGCAGAGCTGCTGGAGTTAACCACAGCTGCGGGTGGGTTCCTGAGTGGCGCATCAGGGCTGAACACACCACTACCTGATGACACAGCCAGCAACACACCACAAGGGAAGTCGAGCCAAGGCAGTAATGGAGAAACAGGGGATCGGGGACCAGGAAGGGTGTGCACAGAGACAAAGGGAGCAGGGACAGTACAGGAAAAAGGATGGCTTACCCAGTGATAATAAAGGCTTGGCTACAAGGAAGGAGCTTAGAGAAACTGTGGGGGTTGTGCCACTCAGTTTAAAGATGGTGGTGGCCAGTGATGAAGGTAGCCTTAGCAACAGAGTCCTGGGTCCTCCAGAGCGAGGCCAGGATGTGAGGAGGCATACTTAGAAGTGGGAATGGGTAAAGTAATCCAGACATTCTGAGGCCAGCACTCTAGGGTGAAAGGGGCCAAAGGATTTGACCCTCTGGTGACCAAACTCTGGGCAGAATCTGCAATAACATTTAATATTTGTAGAACAAAAAAGTTCCCACTAAAGTTGAAGTAAGTGTCCTTAATCCCAAGAGCTAAACTTTCAAATGAATGCCCCATTCTAAAGCAACCCATTCCACAATATATTCTGTTTGCTTTTGTCTGTGGGAGTTATCACTAGGAAGTGTACATAACTGCCTGCTCTCAGTCCACTCCTATCTTGTATACACATCGCCTCTAATATGTAGTATTTAAAAATCTTTGTTTGCGTTACACATTTACACAGATGAAAGTGTTTATACAAGAACCAGGTGCAGTAGAAGAAAGCCACAAAATGTCACAACATTGTTCATCTCATTTTCGGAAGTGGGTAACATGCTCACTTTAGACATCTAGGCTAAAAGCATTTGCTGGGTGAAAATTAAAATCCAGGAAATGGAAATTTTGAAAGGCCATGAAATGACTGTTTACTTGTTTTGCAGTGACCTTTTAAAAAAATCAAAATGGAAAACTCTCCCCCATTTCAAAATATATACAAATGCCTCTGTAAGATATTTTAGGTACAAAGGTATTAATGTACAACAAAAATGAATTCCTTCCTTCCTTCCTTCCTTCCTTCCTTCCTTCCTTCCTTCCTTCCTTCCTTCCTTCCTTTCTGTAATTTAATCCAAAAACTCTCAGTGTCTTACAACATTCACAAAACATAATGCAAATTAGGAAAACCAGCAAAGCAGCTACGTCTGCGTAAAAATAGATTAAAAACTAAAATGTAAAAGGCATTGGAAAAATTAACAACTTCACCTGACCCTGGAAAGACATCAGACTTCATGCCAGGCAAGCCTTTCAAAGCCAAGATGCCATAATCTGAAAGATCCTTTGTGCCCTGGATGGGATCTTACCCTATTCCACTATCTGCTTCAGTTCCAGAGGTGAAGGGACTCAGAGAAGGGCTTCAGAGGGTGATCAGAGGTCTCCTTCACCAGAGGATGGAGACCTGGTCTTATGGTAGCAAACATGAATTGACCCCTTTGTTAAGCAGGGCCAACCATGGTTTGCATTTGAATGGGAGATTGTTTCACCTTAGGGGATGGGACCGCTCTGGGAACAACAGAAGGTTCCAGGTTTCCTCCGTGTCATCTTCTGCTAGGACTGAGAAAATCTGTAGCCTATAACTTTGAGAGAGCTACTGCTAGTCTGTGTAGTAGACAATACTGAGCTAGATGAACTGATGGTTGATTTGGTAGAAGGCAGCTTCTGTGTTCCTATCTAAATACTTGTGTGAGTTTGTGCAGAATAAGATGGCCCTCAAGACTTGGGCTGCATGCTACTTAGGGCTTTAAAGATAAGAACCAGCACTTTGACTTGTGCTCAAAAAATAAAATGGTAGCCAGTGCAGTTGTTGCAAGAATGACAAAGAGGCTATTCGCGCGCACAGCAGAAACCTGGCTAAGGGAGCCCATCCCAGTTTCTGCTGCACGTGAGAACCACTGGTAACCGCATGGCTTCCAGCAGCGGGCCCTCTTAAGTAGTCCACTGCTTAGCCGTGGCTTGCATACATGGTGGACACACTAGGGGTGGGGGCTCCCACTAACCGCACTGAGCCATTTTTGGAAGGGTGGTATATAAATCAAATAAATAATGTACTGTGTACTTGCGAAGTGCATTTTTGGGGCTCTGGGGAGCAGGGTGCTGCACCCAACTCCTGGAGCACCTGAACGAGGTGTGGCGAGGCACGGGTGAACCACAGAAGAGCCACTTCTCATCTGGGCAGCTGATCCACCCACCCAGTGATGGGTGAGTGCTCATCTGCAGGGAGGGTCAGGCAAACTTGCTCTCCCCACAGACCGTCGAGAAGCTCTTCTCACAGATTGTGAGAAGAGCTTCAAGATGTGTTTTATTCATCCATAAACCATGGTAAGTACTCTAGCTGCCAAATTTTGTATTCACTGAGGTTTATGAATAGCCAAAACCAGATACACAAATGAGATGTTACCAGGGTGTGGATTACTGTGGCCTGGTTGGACAGTTTCAGACAGTTTGCATTGGAGGTGAGTGCTCTAGCCCATGGCCTCTCTCTTGCAGAGTGCCGCAGGGCTCAGTCCTCGCTCCCATGCTTTTTAACATCTATATGAAGCCACTGGCTGAGGCCACCTGTCAGTTTGGGGTGAGGTATCATCAGTATGCTGCTGATGATGCCCAATTGTACATCGCCACCCCGGGCCAATCCAGGGATGCCGTGAAAGTGTTGACCCAGTGTCTGGAGGCTGTAAGGGTCTGGATGGGCCAAAACAAGCTCAGGCTTAATCCATCCAAGATGGAGTTGCTCTTGTTCAGTTCTCGATCTGGCCAGGTTCCGGTTTCGAGTGTTTCCCTTGATGGGGTTGCACTTCCCTTAAAAGAGCAGGCTCGCGAATTGGGGATTATCCTGGACTCACAGTTCCTGCTGAAACAGCAGGTGGAAGCTGTGGCCAGGGGAGCCTTTGCCCCACTTCATCTGGTGCACCTGGCAACCGTAACTCATGCCCTCGTCACCTCTCGGTTGAACTACTGCAATACTCTCTACCTGGGGTTGCCTTTGAAGACAACTCGGAATCTTCAGCTGGTCCAAAATGCCACGGCACAGCTGCTTATAGGCAGCAGAAAATATCATGTTTGACCTTTGCTGAGGTCACTGCATTGGCTGCCAGTTTGCTTCCAGGTCCAATTCAAGGTGCTGGTTATCACCTATAAAACCCTTCAGGGTTTGGCACCTGTGTACCTTCAGGACTGCCTCTCCCATCCAACTTCGACCCGCCCTGTGAGGTCATCTCAGGTGGGCTTTTTCAGAGTTCTGGGCCCAGGAGAGGTACGTGGGGCCCGGGCTCGTGGGATGACCTTCTCTGTTGCAGCCCCCTGCTTATGGAACACTCTACTTCCTGAGATTCATAATGCCCCCTCTCTTCTGTCCTTTAAGAAGCTCCTGAAAACCCATTTATTTTGCCAGGCTTTTAGTTTTTAACATATGGGGGGTGGGTTCTTTTTCTTTTTTTTCTTTTCTTCCTCTCCCTTCCCCCCCTTCTTCTCTTGTCTTAGTTGTTTTAATTTATGTAAACTGCCTTGAGTCTAAGGAAGTCAGACGATCAATACATTTTCTAAATAAATATTAAAATTTCCCTGACTTTCTCCTAACAAAAGTCATCCAATAGGGCAGTCAAGTCTCTTTTGGTGCCAAATCCTGGCCTGAACCACCCAACTGATATTGATCTAGATATTTAGTATCAACCAATAAGGTCTTGAGTTGCAGAGCAACCAGCTACTCTAGCATCTTGGCCAAGAATGCTTGCAGCCCTCTAATATCTGGCACAATCCTCAGGGTCCAGATAAGTTTCTCTAGGATGATCTCATGATCTCGATCTTCAAGCTGGTCAGGACCACTTACTTTTGCAAGAAGTCATTAATTGCCTGCTGGACCACTCTGGTCATTCACCTCCTTATAGATATTATAAGCCAAGAATGACAACAATTAGTTTCCACAGTTACTTTCCAATTGTTGAGTTTGCCTTTTTCATGACAACCAAAGTGTTCCCTGGTTGTCTGACAGGAAGAAATATCTAAAGAGAGGACAAGAATGAGACTAGAAGGAGGGCCTTTAAGGCCTAGCATCCAAGGTTTTATTTTCTCTCTCTCCTTCCAGATTAGGAGCTGTAGAATTGACAAGTTTGTTATTTGGGCAGAATCTGGCCTAGCATCAAAGCCAAGCGTATGTGCTCATTGTAATTATTTATCCTTATCACAGAGTAGTTCAGTTCTATTCCACCTCATTTCCTCCTCCAGCAATGAGAGAGGAGGAAAATTTGGCTGGCAGTGTCTTCCGACAACAAAAAAGAAAGAAAGCTCTTCCTAAAAATGTGACTGCCCCACCTAACAAGGCTGGCTACAGAGCTTCTCAAGAAAAATCAAGAGGCATCCTGGTCTGTCCTGACAGTAAACAAAAGCAGAATACAAGTTATACCTTTGTAACAAATACTTTGCTGTCATGGATCTGTCATGTATTTCTTCCCAAAAGGCCAAGAGAATTGTAGCTTAATAAGGGTCTTGAGAATTCCCTGTAGGTGATTCCAAGGTCACCAGCCTTGGAGCTATGTTTCCCTAGGGGCAAAGAATGACTAGTAGATCAGTTGAAGTTTGTAGTAGTGTAAAAGAGCCTGAAGGATTGCTGTTGCTTCATCATGACAGGGAACAAGAGCACAGGCCATATGATGCTTCATTGAAGAATGGTACAAATGTTTTAGTTTACCTTGAGAGCCCCAACATAAACAATAGTAGCTCTGAGGCACTTGAATAACCACATGCCAGTTGAGTACTATCTACTTGGGCAAAATTTGGGGATTATATTACTATGTAGTAAAGCCAACCAGAGGAAGTGAGTTTTAAATCCAGACAGGAGGAACACATCAACATCTACTAATGTTCATTAGCCCCTTCATTAAGATTTTAGTTCAGTAGATAAAGGGTTCTCTTCTTACTATGAAAACATGACCTTATGGGTAAAATATTCTATTTGACCAGACTAGCCAACACAGATGTTCACCTATAGTTTAGGTAATGACTCCAGTGCAGTCAACATATTTTCTTTCCGATATGCTTTCTCAGCATTTAGACATTGCTGTCCGTGTTTCTTTTCTTTACTCTTCAGAATAATATAACAGCTTTCTACCCTCTAAATGGTTTTAGAAAACAGTATTTTGAACTAAAATATTGATAGGCCACTCTGTGATTATGGAAAAATGTAGTGTGCTATGGAAATGTTTGCAGATGGACGTACTGAAGACCAGTAGTGGAACTAAAGTGTGTCACTGTAAGCAACTTATTGAGACTCACCTTTGGGAAATGCAGAAATAATTCTTATATTCCACAGTTTTTCACAATCATTCTTCTTGCGTGTAATTCTGTGAACCCCCAGATTTAATGCACCTAAGCCATCTACTTGAATTAGTGAAATCTTGCTTGTTCTGGATGTGATCCAGTACCTTCAGTATTCTTCCCTATCTGTTTCAGGCAGATACAATACTTTAAAGAATAATAAAAAGAAGAATAATACTTTAAAGAAGCAGTGCAGAGAAACCATAGGTTTTCTCCTCCCCAGCACCTTATACATTGGAGTCAGACTGCTTCTGGAGGTTCTACCTGTATTTAGCTTTCTTGGCTAGCAGCCCTCAACTCCACTTCTCCTCCTCCAATCTGTCTAGCCCATTTTCAGTTTAAAGCCAAGAGTCCTGTGCAACATGGAAGCCAGCTGCTGAAGAGTCCTGTGTATCGTGGAAGCCAGCATAGGCGGGTCAAGGAAGAAAGATCGCTTTACAGGTTTTGTAACTCCTTTAAGCAGCTGCCGGGACAGCTCCCTGATACCAGGGTGGGAGGTGTCAGGTGGCTGAGGGTTCCCAGAAGCCAAGTTATAGATAGAACACAAGGATACTTTAAAGAATACTTTAAAGAATAATAATAAATTAATAATAATTTATTAAAGAATAAAGTCCCTTTCCCTGGGCTGTACCATTTACCTTCCTTCATTTTTTCATTTAGAGTCTAATGTTTAATGCTACATTTATAGAATTGCAGGTATCTTGTCAGACTACAGCTCTAATCATCATCTGGCCGCCATTGTGGCTGGGGATTATGGGAGTTGTAGCCCAACAACATCTGGGGACATCAGGTTGGGAAACCCTGTTATATGGATAGAGAATTTAGTATGCTTAGAACAGGTTTCACTTGTTTGCCTGGTGACAGGTAAAACTCACTTCCAGGTGACTTGACCAAGCAGCTTCTGTAAACTAGAAAAGAGCTAGGGCTTTTTGTCTTATAGACCAGGGATTCTCAGCGTTGGGTTCCCAGATGTTATTGGACTTCAACTTCCATAATCCCCAGCCAAATGTCACTGGGACTGGGGATTATGGGAGTTGAAGTCCAATAACATCTGGGGACACAACGTTGAGAATCCCTGTTATAGACTACCAATGTGCCACAAATCAGTAATGCAGGAACATGTGGCAAATCATGAGGGGGGAAACCCTATGTGTTGTAATAAATCTTGCAGATCTATTTGCAAGGCTGACTTAGAAGCTTTTGAAAGCACAGTGGCTGACATCCAGAGCAATGAGCCACTTGCAGAATGAGGAAATTTGTGGTAGCACAATAAGTTGTGCTAAAAATTGGAATTGCACAAAAGTGCTGTAATGCTATAGTGCGCTTGTGCAAAGGTTCCCATTGAAATGAATATGGCAACTGTCATGCAGCCACAAACATGCAACACTAGTCTAGAACACAAGATCCAGACATCACACTACTAGTCAGCACAAGCGTTCCAAGCTGGTGGTACTCCAGATGTTGCTGAACTACAACTCCCATCAGCTCCAGCTACAATTCTAGCACATCAGTTTTGCATGAGCATAAAGCCCTTTCACAAGCAGTTCGTTTTTAGCTGGATTTCAGCCTGTAGTGAGTAAGGGCTAATCTGGAAAAGACAATGGAGATGCATGAATGTTGGAGGGGGTGTAGGAAGAATCTCATAAACACACCACAGCTGCTATTTGCAGGACCTGCATTCACACATCTCCATCAAGTTTTGACCCTGCCCCTCAATAGATAACACTATCAAATCTATCTCAAGTTGTCAAGGGATTTGGAAGTCTGTTTTCCCTTTGGGGAAGCAAAATGGTCTACCAAGGTTTCAAACAAAGTTCATGTTAAAACAAATACCACAATGTATGCCTTCACCCTTCTGTTTGCTGTTCTCGTTTGGCCATCAAAAAAGCAGCCTGCTGGCATGGACTAGTCCATGTTTCGAACTCCCTTTCTTGTCCAAGAAAGCCAATCATTTCCTAATGTAGTTTTTAAGTTGCTTTAGGAGGTCAAAGAAGCCACTTAGGATTGTAGCGAAAGTCTTTGAACAATGCCAGCTTCAAAAACTCATTCCTCTGAGGGCAGCAATATTGAGAGAAATTCCTTTTAGCTTTTAGGACCAAAGAGTTCACATTCATTCAAGCTTTTATTTCCAGTGATCTGCATATAAAGGAAAGGTTCTCTTCTCATTCAGGCCTTGGCCTCTCTTTATGAAAACTTTTAAAAACATTTAGCAGAGAATAGCAGATAATTTAGCAAGTAAACATTGCTGAGAAGTAAGAATTCTGTTATTATCACAAACAATGTTTATTTCTGGGAAAAAACACCTTAAGCTGAAAATGAAGAGAGTAAATAGAGAGAAATTAATCACTTTCACAATGCTAGAACTTTGGGCCATCAAATCTTATTATTGGCACAAGGTTCAGGACAGCAGGACAAAAAGAAGTACTTCTTCATACAAAACATGGTTAACCAATAGAATTTATTATCACAGGTTTTCGTGATCATAAGTGGCTTTTACATTTTTTAAAAAGGTTCCGTGAAATCACTAGGACCAGGGACTTAGCACACACTAAGGAAGCTGAAGCTGAGGACCTCAACATTATGTGAGGCCTAGGAAAATAAAATAAAAAAGACTAAATTTCAAGTTTTAAAAAACAGGTTGATAAATAAAGGTGAAAGGAGGGGGGAAACCTCTAAAATAGCCATTATTGTTCTCATAAGACAAAAATATACTTATATGGTTACACAAGATCAAGAATGACCTGTGGACATCCATGCTATCTGCACATTATGTGCACAGAAAGTGGTAAACCTCGTAACATCATTTGACAACAACAACCTCACTCTTAAATAAATAAATAAATAAATAGGAACAGATTCAAAGAAGGACAACAAAGATGTTCAGGAGTCTGGAAAAACAGGCCTGTGAGAAAAGGCTGAAGGAACTGCATATAATAGTCTGGAGAAGAAAAGACTGAGGGGATTTTCTTCAAATATTTGAAGGGTTAGTATTAGCTGTATTAGAGGTAAGATGAAAGATTTGTTCTCTGCTGCCCTATAGAACAGAACCAGTGGTGGCACCAGGCTGAAAAATGAGGGTGGGTGGGGGGGGGAGAAAAGGGACAAAGTGCATTCATGGGTGGTCAATATGTGATCCACATATTAGATTTCTGAAACAGAAGTGGGGGACAAGCCACTTGCCCAGCCATGCCCTTGCTCTGGAGCTGCCCTTGGATAGAACTAGATCTAATAGGTTTGCATTACATGAAGGCACATTTAAGTTAAGTATTAGGAGAAACATCTCATTGGTTTGAGAATGGAACCAATTTCCAGGAGGATAGGCTCTTCCTTGATGGAGGTCTTTGAGCAAGACTGGGCAGCCATCTGTAGATGTTGCTCCAGACATGATGGTGTCAAGGCACCATCAAGTTTATGATTCTATTATTCTACTTCAGCACTAATATCTCTTTTTTAAAAAATTTAAATTATTTAATTATTTTCACACTTATCCTTTCAAAAGGAAAATCATTTCCCCATCACTTCAAAATTCTCCATAGTAAATGTAGCCGGCTACAAATTGTTGCCTTTCCTTTTCCTTCTTCCTCCCTGCTTTTTCTCTGAGCTGTCTGCTGATGAGTCTCATGCTGAGAGTCTGTGCTCTCCTGGTGAAAAAATGAGTAATGGGCTCATCCTCACTGGATATCTTCAAGCAGAGCCACATACTGAGGATGCTCTAGCTCTGGATTTCCTACATCAAGGAGAGGATTGGACTAGATGGAAGACTGTAGTGAGCAGCCTGCCAGATCTAATAGAGTTAATAGGAAGTGAACCCCTGTCCTTGAGCGACAGACGGGTGACCCTAGGTCCTAACCAGTCAGTCAACTAGGTGGGAGGGTCATGGAGTGACTGGTTACATATATATATATATATATATATATATATATATATATATATATATATATATATATATATATACATACACACACACACACACACACACACACACACATACACACACCAGGTCTTAACACTCACAACAATTTTGGAGGATGAGTACAACTGAAGGAAGTGTGGGCAGGTGCTCTTTGGGGGAGTCAGTCATGTGACTTGCCTCTGGGGGCCCCCAGACAACTGTCTCCACTTGCCCTATTATAGTTACGCCCCCGCTCTCTCCCTAGGTGAGTGCAGATTCTTAAGAGACAGATTTGCAGGAGACTTGATCATGCAAGGGCTTTGGGGAGATTAAGGGACAGCAGGCCCGACCTTAAAGCAGGGCAAACAGGGTGGTAGCCCCGGGTCCCGTGTTTGGAGGGGCCCCACTGTGCAAGCAAGTGGTGGGCACTCTCACAGACTGCCCTGCACCACCATGTGTGCTTGTCTGCAGGAGGGGGAAAAACAAGCCCCGCGCCCCCTGAGCCTGATGCAGGGTGTGTGGCTTTGCTCTGAAAAAGGGCTGTGCGCTCCATTTCAGAGCAAATACCAGCAGCGCTGCTTTCTCAGTGTGGCCGGGAGCTGCTCTCCTAGCAGGGAGAGCAGCTCCCGGCCATGCTGCATACACAGCACTGGCTGGCATTTGCTCTGAAACGGGACATGCGGCCCCATTTCAGACTGAGGCCACGCCCCCTGCTGCACTTGACGTCAGACGCCGCTGACGTCAGATGCAGGAGGTTGGCCCCTTCACCCCAAGCCTGGCACCCCCCAAGGGATGGCCCTGAGGGGCAGGAAGCCAGGCTGTGGCTTTCAGAAGTTAACGTAGGAGAAAGTACATTAAGTAAGTTAGCAGTTATGTTATTTTCTGTGTGGTGCTTTGCAATTCCTAAATATCTTTCTTGTAACTGAATAACTAAGAATAATTACATGCAGCCTACGAAAGATCTGGGCATTTTGAATCTTCTTGTTAAGCATTTCTAAATGCAACCCAAATGCTGAAATCTAACCCTAACTAGTTTGTAGTAATGTAATAAAAGGGTCTTCAGATGGCACTCTGTAGTAACATAATGAAAGGGACATCAGATGGTACTCTGATGCCCACATGCTGGCATTAGCAGGTGCAGCATGATTCACCATCAGGGCACAGGTGCCACCTGTCACCATTTCCCAGCCAGTTGGTGCAGCATTCGGTAGATGGATGGATTGTTTTCTCTGGCTCACTTCAACTAGGAAATGGTGGCCACTGGTGTCAGTGGTAGGAAGCTGCAAATGGCAAGACTAGTGAGAAGACAACCCTGAGCAGCGGGGGTCAAGGCGGGATGGCTACAACTCACTGGACCAGGGTGGAGGCACCACCGGAGGCCATCACCTTGCTTCGCCTCATTGGTGAGCAACGCCTATGTCTGTGCACCTTCTTCTCCCTTACTATTTGCCCCTGCGCTCACAAGGAAGGCACATCTTGCTCTTTCTGAACCAGAGGTTTATAAAAGTGTTCAGTCACAAACATAGTAATAAGCCTATTTGCTTTGGGTTGATAACTCTGCCATATGTAGAGCCCCTGGTGGCGCAGTGGTAAAAACTGCCGCCCTGTAACCAGAAGGTTACAAGTTCAATCCTGACCAGGGGCTCAAGGTTGACTCAGCCTTCCATCCTTCCGAGGTCGGTAAAATGAGTACCCAGAATGTTGGGGGCAATATGCTAAATCATTGTAAACCGCTTAGAGAGCTCTGGCTATAAGGCGGTATATAAATGTAAGTGCTATTGCTATTGCTATTGCTATATGTAGCAAATTCACTATTTATCTGAGACAGTGAGGCTCTTCTCACAATCAGTGAGAAGAGCCTGGATGGGGATTGCGGGAAGAGAGGGCTAAGCCCGCTCTCCCCGCAGATGAGGAGCGAAGTAGCCCTGGGCGGTGGCAGCGGCCGCCCACACGACTGCTGGATCCGTTACAGAGCCAGCGGGGGCTGTGGGGATCAGGAGCCAAACGGCCCTCAGAAGCTCCAGCATGCCCTGCGCGAGCACGCAGATCATACTGGAGAGACCCCCGAGCCGGGAGGCTGCTTTTTTAGCCTCCCGGTTGGGGGTCTACTCGTGAGTTGCTGTGGCACGGAATCACAGCGTAGCAACACATGAGCACAAAGACAGGGTTAGCGGAGCGCTCACTCCAATAACCTCAGCTAAGGGCAGGGGCAATTAACCGGGTTGCCCACTTGTAAACCACCGGGCTCGCCTGCAAACCCAGTGGTTTACACGACCAGTAAAAATTGGGCTAGGCCCAATTTTTGCTGGTCGTGAGAATAGCCCCAGTGTGTGAGTAAAAAAATGGGCCTTGTTCCCTCTTCCTGCATTTTCTCTCTGTTCAAGCAGTTTTTCCAATCTCTTTAAAGTGGTTGTTTTTATTTCACCCCTCTAATTGCATTGAATGCCAGTGATTGTGTAGCAATGACTGCCATTTAAATACCAACCATTTGTAGCTGAATTACAAAATAAGTAATTCAATGTCCTGCTTTTTTCCAAAGCCTAATGATCTGACAAAGCTTAGGAAGGTATTAGCTTGCATGTATCTCAAATTTCTGCAATTATTCAGTGACGTTTGAAAGGTTTGCCCTAATTATGGGAAATAGTTTGTCAATTATCAACAAAAGTCTTACCAGTTTGTTTTTAGAAAGTAGATCTTCTGGCTTAAATAGAGATCTTCATTATACTAATTTCCCTAGTGTATTTCCGTAAGATTAAAATTCAGAATATTTTATTAAGAAATATGTGCAACAAATTGTTTGTGTAATTGGGATTACATAATTCAAATACTTCTTCAGTTCCTGCTTTATTTTGATATCAAAAAGAGGGTAAACACAAGTCAAAGGATATTTCATAAATCAAGTCCTTGAGTTCGTTATGGGGACTAGCTGCAGAAATGGCAGAGGATCCAAGAAATTACAGGGCTATTATCTCTCCCCCCCACCCCACCCCCAAATTAGTAAGTAGAGCACATCATAAACATATTGCACATAAGTATGTAAAATAAAATGTGGTGGCTGCTGGCACACCAAAAGGTTTGTTAAGAAGAAACCATATTAAACCAATATTATTTCTTCCTTTCTCAGAATAATTAGATGATGGATAAAAATTGTATAAATAATACATAATGATTTTAGTGACATATCTGTATGATTCTATGTGATCATCTCATAAATGGAAGGAAGATTTTGTTTTAAAGTCATATCCAAATAGTAGTTAATGGATCTATGTCAGGCAAGCAAGAGAATACCGGGTATTCTACAGGTGTATGTTTTAAGACCATTGCAATTCATGCTTTTTATTAAAATAATGGATGATGGAATGGAGAATAATGCTGATCAAATCTGCAGACAATACAGTAATGGGCAGTATGAAAACAGGATTGTAGTACAGTTAAATGACTTTTTCAAATTAGATTTCAAGAAATATTATTAATATTTCATACCAAATTCTACTTCCCAAAACTGACTGAGTTGGAAAAGCATCTTCTGATGCTGTTGACTATTAGAGACATGTGAGTTCTTAGCCAAATCTCTAATGTGTGTGCTTAGCTGTTCAAAATTCACTAACACAAGTAATGTGGAAACCAATGTGTTTTTCTAATAATGTATTGTAATGATTAATGTATTGTATTGTAAT
Source organism: Hemicordylus capensis (assembly GCF_027244095.1). Classification (NCBI taxonomy): domain Eukaryota; kingdom Metazoa; phylum Chordata; class Lepidosauria; order Squamata; family Cordylidae; genus Hemicordylus; species Hemicordylus capensis. Next base: position 269,698,412 of record NC_069660.1, read on the forward strand.
GATGCATATGAAGAATTCATGTGCATGAAGAATGATGCATATGAGGAATTCATGTATTGTCATGATGCATATGAAGAACTCATAATAATTAAAATGCTTGATGATAGCTTATATTTGACTTTGCCCAATGTTAAAAGAACAGCATAATATACCAGCCATTGGATGGCAGTATTTCCATGATATAACTGAGAAAATTTCATTTAAATAAGTAATGCCACAGAACTGCCAAAGTTTTCTGAAGGAACCACACACAACCACATAATTATAGCTGCTGAAATGCTAGAATATGTGTTCAAGACATTTTACCTATATTGTTTTGTAAATAAGGTATTTAAACTGCCATCAGGGAATGGTAAGATACTTAGAGCTGCTTCACACTTTCCATATGAACATTATGAAAATAAAGCAAACATTGGCAAGGTACATTAGCCTAATTAGGTTGCTTGCATGCTGTGCAAATGATGTTACATAAGAATAATCCCATTGAAAGTAATGGACTTACTCTCATGTAACATCATTTGACAAACTTTGTATTTGCATAACTTGCACAGCTTCTGTGCATGCAATGTTACTAGGCTGATGTACCATGTCAGCTGATGTATGTGTGAATGGGTGTATGGGCAAACCTTTTATGCAAGATAAGCACTATGTAAGTGTGTGTAGATAACTGAGAAAGCCAAAGAATACCAGAAACAAGTCAATATGTGCTTTATTGACTACAGAAAAGCCTTGGATTGCGTTGATCATGTCAAGTTGTGGAATATCCTTAGGGAAATGGTCATCCCAGAACATCTCATTGTTCTCATGAGAAACCTATACACAGGACAGGAAGCCACAGTCCAGACAGAACATGGTGAAACAGAGTGGTTCCAGATCGGCAAAGGAGTAAGACACGACTGTATACTTTCTCCTTATTTATTCAATGTATATGCTGAACATATACTGAGAGAAGCTGTATTGAAAGAAGATGAGCGTGGCTTTTAAAACTGGAGGAAGAAACATCAATAACCTGCGCTCCGAGTCGCCACCAGACGAGCTGGTGGTACTGTAACTGGAGGCGGACCTCCTCAGATGACCTTAATGTGTGGTGGGGATCACGCAGAAGAAGGCGCTCTCTAAGGTAACTCGGGCCTAAGCCGTTCAGGGCTTTAAAGGTAATCACCAGCACTTTGTATTTTGCCCGGAAACATATCGGCAGCCAGTGCAGTTGTTTCAAAATAGGTGTAATATGGTCTCTCCGGGTTACCCCAGAGACCAATCTGGCTCCCGCATTCTGAACTAATTGAAGTTTCCGAACTACATACAAAGGCAGCCCCACGTAGAGCACATTGCAATAGTCAAGCTGGGAGGTCACCAGCTGGTGCACCACTGTTTTGAGGTCATCCTCCTCAAGGAATGGACGCAACTGTCGAATCAGCCGAAGCTGATAGAAAGCACTCCTGGCCATGGCCTCCACCTGAGAAACCAGGGTGAGGCCTGGGTCCAGGAGTACTCCCAAGCTGCGCACCTGCTCCTTCTGGGGGAGTGTGACCCCATCCAGCACAGGGAGATCTAACTCACTCCTCAGATTCTGAGCCCCCACAATGAGCACCTCCGTCTTGCTTGGATTCAGCTTCCATTTGTTCTCCCTCATCCAGCCCATTACTGCCTGTAGGCAGGCATTTAAAGAGTGAGTGCCATTTTCTGAAGATGAAAAGGAGAAATAGATTTGGGTGTCATCAGCATACTGATAACACCCAGCACCAAATCTCCTGATGACCTCACCCAGCGGTTTCATGTAGATATTAAAAAGCATTGGTGACAAAATGGAGCCCTGAGGGACTCCATATAATAGCTCCTGCTTTGAGGAGTGACTGTCACCAAGCTCCACCATCTGGGATCTACCCGAGAGATAGGAACGGAACCACTGCAAAGCAGTGCCCCCTATTCCCAGCCCCTCCAGGCGACCCAGAAGGATACCATGGTCAATGGTATCGAAAGCCACCGAGAGATCCAAGAGGACCAACAGGGTCACACTCCCTCTGTCGATTCCCCGGTAAAGGTCATCCATCAGGCCGACCAAGGCTGTCTCAACCCCATAGCCAGCTCTAAAGCCAGTTTGAAATGGGTCTAGATAATCAGTTTCCTCCAAAACCGCCTGGAGCTGGTTAGCCACCACCTTCTCGATTACCTTGCCCAGCCAGGGGAGATTGGAGATTGGCCTATAACTATCCATCGCTGAGGGATCCAGGGTAGGCTTCTTAAGAAGAGGTGTAACTATTGCCTCCTTTAGACAAGGAGGCACCCTACCCTCCCCCAGCGATGCATTTATGATATTAACTAGGCCATCTCCAACAATCTCTCCACTAGATCGAAGCAGCCAGGTCGGGCAAGGATCCAGAGAACAACTGGTAGGCCGTACCGCTCCAAGCAGCTTGTCCACATTATCAGGAGTCACAGATTGAAACTGATCCAACCTAACACTGCAAGAGGGATTGCTGGATACCTCCCTCACAGACCCTGCAGAAATAGTGGAGTCCAAGTCGGCCCGAATACAGGAGATTTTATTCGCAAAGAACCCACTAAAGGCATCACAGCAGAGTGTCTCTGGGAGCTGATTTGAGGCAGAGGGAGCAGAGATTATACTCCTCACCACCCGGGACAACTCTGCCAAACGTGAACCCGCAGACACAATGCGCACTGACCAAAAACGCTTTTTGGCTGCGCGCACTGCCATTGCATAGGTTTTCAAATGGGTTCTATGCTGCATCCTGTCAGATTCGAGCCAAGTTCTCCTCCACTTGTGTTCCAGTCGCCTACCAAGCCCCTTCATCCCCCGCAACTCCTCCGTGTACCAGGGGGCCATCTTAGAAGCAGGCCTGGAGGGACGCTTAGGAGCGATAATATCTACTGCCCTGGTGAGTTCTCTATTCCATGTTCCCACCAGGGCATCGACAGAATCACTGGCCGCACCAACATCAAAACCCTCCAAGGCCTTTTGGAAACCTGCTGGGTCCAGCAGCCTTTTTGGGCGGACCATCCTAATAGGTCCATCACCCCTGCAGGGGTGGAGTGTGACCGTGATACCAACCTTAACCAGGTAGTGATCCATCCATGACAATGGGTTAACCACCGGATTCCCCACCCACGGAACACCCCCCTGATCCAAACAGAAGACCAAATCCAGTGTGTGGCCGGCAACATGAGTTGGTTCAAAAATTAATTGGGATAGGCCCATAGTTGTCATGGCCGCTATGAACTCCTGAGCTGCACCTGACAAGCTAGTCCCAAAGTGGATATTGAAGTCCCCCAGCACCAAGAGCCTGGGGGACTCCACCAACTCCGCGACCAGCTCAGTTAGGGAGTCAGTTAGGCAGCGGGGTGAACGGTACACCAACAGAATCCCCAATCTATCCCTAGTTCCCAGCCTCAAGAATACACACTCAGTATAGGTCAACTGTCTCACAGGGGCCCTGGTAAGGGAGATAGTGTTTTTATGGACCACAGCCACTCCACACACACACCCCCGCCCACTTCCCCTAACCTGCTCCACAACAGAGTAACCTGGAGGGAGAAGCTGAGCCCATACTGGGCCACTCGCTTCCCCCAACCAGGTCTCAGTTATACATGCCAGGTCAGCTCCCTCATCCATGATCAAATCATGAACAATTTCGGTCTTGTTTTGAACTGACCTGGCATTACAAAGGAGCAAGGTCAGGCTCTGTGGGTAGTTGGTGCTGCTCCCCAAGGCCTGAGAGTTGACAGAACAGTTGGAAGTAGAAATAGTTACTAAATTACTAATTTCTCTTCCCCTGTAACGGCCAGCTGTTCTGCCAGCGCCAATTCTTCTATTCCCCACCACTACAGCAATAGCTGCCCCAAGGCTGCCAGGCGCACCCCCTGCATTATCCCCCCCAGGAGAGCCCAAACAAAACTAGGCCTGGCAAAAATCAGGGCAATAAAAACAATACTTAACCCAAAATATCCACCCACCCACAAAACAACCAGAAGTCCCACAGGCGACAGCAGCAGCAGCAGATGGCAAACAGCAGAGGAGCCACACCCAGCACAGGCTCTCACCCTGTGCCTCTTGCTGGTGGATGGTCTTGCTCCTCTGCTGGGCACAGGGAACAGGCAGCAGGCAACTATCCAACACAGATTTGAGAAACTCCCGGATATTTATCTTTCACTTGTGCTGGGTGGTTTTTGTTTGCTCTCTAGAAGAGACCTTGGGATAATAACTTGAGATAAAAACCTTTGGAGTCGGATTGTATATAAAGGCTTTGCCACATGTTTTAAATGGTACCATTCTTAAAAGCCCTCCTAGGCCAGGGGAACACCAATAGCAAAAGTTTCATTCATCTGTTAACAAGGTTAAAGTGAGTAATGTTTTAACATTCTTAGCTTAGAAAATAAGCTGTAGAAGATTGATTGTTAAGTACAAGGCAAAAGCCAAGCTGGTGAGACATAGTAACCTTGGAGCCCTGATCTAATGAGTGAACACTGTTTACAGCTGACATTAAACAATGATGTACATGGCATTTTGATCCTCTACATACCCAGAGAGCTGTTTGCTGATTTTTCCATATGTACCTCTGATAATGTTCATAACTATATTGCAGTGCAGTGTTAAACAGCTGTGCCAAAGCCAAAGTCTTTTTATTATTTGTCTGTTTGTTTGTCTGACATATTTGTATGCCACCCAAAATGCAAGTCTCTGGGCGGTTTACAACAAAAAAATTAAAACAACAAATAAAAAGGTCAAAACGTTACAACAATTTAAAATGTAAAAGGTTAAAACTATTAAAAATCAAACAAAACAGTGAAGCTCTTCTCACAATCTATGAGAAGAACTTCTTCTAGATGAGCAGCTGCTCATAGTTGGGTGGCCGGATCAGCCTTCCACACAACTGCCGGCTCCATCATGGGGCCGGCAAGGCCTGTGGGGATAGGGGGCTGCGCGGCCCCCGAAAAGTCCCGGATGCCCTGCATGAGTGCAAGGGGCTTCCTGGAGAGACCCCCAAGCCCAGGAGGTTGCTTGCAGCCTCCCGATCAGGGGTCTACTTGTGTGTCGCCATGCACCGTGGTGACACATGAGCAACAAAATGAGGTTAACGGAGCACTCGCTCCATTAACCTCATTTAAGGGAATGGTGTTTTAGGCAGGCTAGCCGTCTTGGGAGCACCAGGCTTGCCCACGAGCCCGGTGATTTCCATGATCCATGGAAAGTGAGCTAAGCTCCCTTAGGCCGCTTTCAGTGGATTGTGGGAATAGCCTCAGTATCTAATTAAAAGCCTGGGTGAACAAATGTGTCTCAACTGCCTTTTAAAAAGTTGTAAGCAGGGGCGTATCTAGGGTCGGGCAGGCAGGGCACGTGCCCTGGGCGCCACTTGAAGGGGGCGCCATTTTTTAAAATTAAAAAAAAATTGGCCACCAAAAACAAAATGGCCACTGTGCATGCTCCGATGGCCTCTCTGAGGCCCTAGGCCATGCCAGGCCTCGCAACATGGCAGCCATTTTGTTATCAGCGGCCATTTTAAAATATATATATATATATATTTAAAAATGGCCACCGCACATGCTCAAATGGTCCCTGCAAAGCCCTAGAGGCCAGCGAGGGGAAGGGGAACCTTTGCAGACCCACCCCACAGCCTTTAGGAAGCCCCCCGAAAGGACTACAGGTTTTTTTTTAAATTTAATATAATATAAGTCACTGTACACATATTCAGTTTGGCACTATGTACAGAGAATCAGGGCTTGTGAATAATGAGCTGAAGCTTATGAGCTAAGATTGTATTCATTTGGTCTTACTTTTCTTCTTGTGATGTGAGTTAAATGTGATGTCTTAATAACATGGCTATTAATGGTGAGTTTGTCTTTGAATCAGTGTGAAATCCTTAGTATTAAGGCCCACTGGGAGTTTCTTCCTCTCTTTCTCTCATTTTAACTGTCTTTCTGAAATACTAGAATATATTCCAAGCAGTGACACAGTTTGCTCTGCATATCCTTTAATTATTTTTAGAGTATCTGGGAAAAGTCAAATTCTCCATTTATTTTTAAAACTTATGTAATAGTGATGCTGCAATGCATTGTAGAGAATTAGACATTAGTTTTCCAAGTACACCTCCACATAGTATTTGAGTATTTCATGAGCCCCAGCATACTGAAATATGTAGTTTTCCAGCACTTTTTGGTCTGGCTACGTCCACAGCTAAATAGTTTTTGAAATATTAAAAGATTAACAAGCTTGACTTGTATTTTTGAGCTGATATTATGGTAAAGTTATCTAAAAGATGGGTGTCAGATGTTTGGACAAGGGGCGCAATTTCAATTTCTAGGCGCTTTTTTCCTTAGATACGCCTCTGGTTGTAAGAGACGGCGAGGCTCTTATTTCAGCAGGAAGCATATTCCAAAGCCTTGGGGAAGCAATGGAGAAGGCCTGTCCCTGAGTAGCCACCAGATGGGCTAGTGGCAACTGCAGACGAACCTCTCCAGATGATCTCAGTGGGCAGTGTGGTTCATAGCGAAAAAGACGTTCTCGTAAATAGCCAGGGTTTAGGGCTTTATAGATTAGAACCAAGAGCTTGTATTTAATGCATTGTTGCCAGCTATACAGCTAGCCAGTGATGGAATACTTTGTCATCAGTAAGTACTGATGGCATTGCTATGAAAAGTCGATATTAGTCACAATTTCTCAATTATGCTTTGTGGCAACAACAATTATTGTTGCTTCTTCTTTCTTTGGCAAAATGTTGATAATTCATTCTGTTAATGACTTATTAACCCCTGCTAACTTGGCAAAGAGGCACCTTTTAACATGGTGATTCTCTTTATTTAGCAGGGAGAGGATAACTGGCCCAGTACTTCCAGTGACTGTTGCTGGTGTCTATCTTATGTTTCTTTTTAGATTGTGAGCCCCTTGGGGACAGGGATCCATCTTATTTGTTCTTTATTTCTCTGTGTAAACTGCCCCGAGCCATTTTTGGAAGGGCGGTATAGAAAACAAACAAACAAATAAATAAATAATCCCAGTAATAATTGGCGCCCTAGATACAATTCCAAAACAACTTGAAGAGTGCCTCAACACCATAGGGGCCACAGAAATCACCATCAGCCAATTACAAAAAGCAACTTTACTGGGAACAGCCTATATTTTGTGACGATATCTATAATAATAACAACAATATTGATAATAAAATTCAGCCATGCCAGGTCATTTGGAAGGACTCCATGTCTGGATAAAACAAACCAGTCAATAACACCTGACTGACTGTGTCAACAAGGAATAATAATAATAATAATAATAATAATAATAATAATAATAATAATAAAGAAGAACAGAGGAAAAATAAGAAAAACAGAAGGAATAGAACTGCCCAATGGAAGCAAGATCAAGAACCTGGAAGAGAAAGAACCTTACAAATACTTGGGCATTCTCCAGGCTGATAACATTACACACACTGAAGTTAAAAGAAAAATTGGAAGTGAATACATCAGGAGAGTTAGAAAAATCCTCAAGTCCAAACTCAATGGTGGGAACACCATACAAGCCATAAACATCTAGGTTATACCTGTTATCAGATACACTGCAGGAATAATAGACTGGACCCAGGCAGAGCTAGAGACGCTAGATCGTAAGACCAGGAAAATCATGACCATCAATCATGCTCTGCACCCCCGCAGTGATGTAGATAGGCTATACTTCTTTTGCAGCTCAGGTGGAAGAGGAATGCTGCAAGTCCATCAAACAGTAGAGGAGGAGAAAAGAGGCCTTGAAGAATATATCAAGGACAGTGAAGAAGATGCACTTCAAATGGTCAATAATGCGAAACTATTTAACACCAATGAAACAAAGCGGGCCTACAAGAAAGAACCAGTCAAGAACCGAGCAGAAAAATGGAAAAATAAGCCACTGCATGGTCAATATTTTCACAATATAAGTGGAAAATCAGACATCACCAAGACCTGGCAATGTCTTAAGAATGGCAACTTGAAGAAAGAAACAGAGGTTTTAATACTGGCTGCACGAGAACAGGCACTAAGAACAAATGCAATAAGGGCAAAAGTCGAAAAGTCAACAACAAACAGTAAGTGCCGCCTTTGTAAAGAAGCAGATGAAACATGGACCACCTAATCAGCTATTGTAAATAGATCGCACAGACTGACTACAAACAAAAGCATGTTGCTTTTGCCAAAATAATCCCAGTAGTAATTGGCACCCTAGGTGCAATTCCAAGACACCTTGAAGAGCATCTCAACACCATAGGGGCCACAGAAATCACCATCAGCCAATTACAAAAAGCAACTTTTCTGGGAACAGCCTATATTCTGTGACGATATCTATAATAATAACAGCAACAATACTGATAATAAAATTCAGCCATCCCAGGTCCTTGGGAAGGACTCGATGTCTGGATAAAACAAACCAGTCAATAACACCTGTCTCACTGTGTAAACAACAAACACAGCAACAACACCAACAATAATGTGTACCCTTGTCCTGGCACAATTACTTTGTAGGCTAATCACCCACAGTTGATTCCGCCGCCCCGCCCCCAAAACTGCTATGCAAGTATTTGCAACATTGTATCGAATAGAAACTATTTTAAGTGATGTTTTAAACAATATTGTGACTTTGAATATACCTTTGTCTTCACACTAATTTTTGAGAACAAGCATAGCTTTTCTTATTAACAGTTTTCAAAGCAAAGAACGCAATTCACTGTCTACAAGACAAAGAGCAAATAAGCTGTCACATTTTTCTTCATGGTTTCATTAAATTTACCGGTAGATAGGATGCTGCTTCAAGTCACAGAAGAAAAAACAGCTTCCATTTAAAAAAAAAAAACTGTTGGCTGGAGACACTGATTTATTTGCTAAGTTAAAACAGTAGTAGTGACATATCTGCAGCCTGCCCTGGAGTCCACATGAAATTACCCACTTTCCCACATTCAATCTTCTTGCCAGATATTTTATTTATTTATAACATTATTTATTACATTTTTATTTTACATTTTTATATTACATTTTTATTGATATCCAAAGGCTTTGGGGCGGTAATATAGATATAGTCTTGGGATGAATATGCCACAATGGATTCTCATGGCGAATATACGGAGTGGGAAATTCCAAGACTATCCTTTTGGACTTGCAATTACTCTCAGAAAGTTCTCCAAATAATTTGCACATTCCCACACTGTGTCTTCATTTGCAAATGAAAAGTTAATCTACACCTTTTTGCAAATCAATTGCCAGGCAATTACCCACTTAGCACCAGGAATTAGTGTGTCTCAACAGAGGAGGTAGAGTCATGCCTTCTTTGTAGTTTGTTTTAAGGTATAGATGATGATGATGATGATGATGATGATGATGATGATGATGATGATGAATCAATTTGATTTTTGATTAATCTGAGCATGGGATTGGCATAAAGTCACGTGCTTTGCTCAGTGGTTGAGAAGGAAAATTGGACAGGGGTCCTTTTCCCACTGCTCTGAAGACCATGATGTGGCCATACTCAGATTTATACAGAGATTGGTACTTCACAACTCTAAAATCCTATTGTTTCCGTGTGTGATAAGGCCTGACCTTAGTAGAGTCATGGCTAAAACCTGTCGTAAATCTGTTAGCTTGGCTAACCCAACAGGATTTACAACCCCCTTCAGCACTCCCCCGTGAGTTAACAGAAAGTAGCAGCGAAGCTACACAAAAGAAAATAAAAGTCTCACAAAGAGTAGTAAATGAATTAAATCCCCTGAACTGAACTAGGTACCCCCCTCTAACAATAACTGAGTAATAACTGAAAAGGAAACACAGAGCAAGGAATGGAAAAAGAATGAAGGACACCAGAACAAGGAATTAACGGAACAAATCAGGAAAGCACAAACAAGGGCAAACTGGAACTCGGAAAAGTTTGGAATTCAAAATAGCACACGGTTTGCAGTCAGCGAAAGTTGCTAACAGCATCTGAGCAATTGACAAACTGCTAAATATATATGGCTCAAGAGAACCAGCAACCAATCAAGCTTCCCTGAGTCAGCACTTCTGCTTCCTCTCTTGTGATCTCCTGCGCCTGTGTGACTCCCACTGAGCTTTCCTCTTGAGACGTCTTCTCAAGACAGGTGAAATCCCAGCCTCCTCCTCATCAGAAATCATATCTGGCAGCTGTTCCGAATCCTCAGCTCCAGAGTCTGGTCTCTCTGCCAAATCCTGTTGCTGTGCCTCTGAGCCCTCACTAGCAAGCGAATCCTCCCGTTCCTGCTCTGACTCTTCTGAGTCAGAAGTCTGAGCCATGACAAAAGCAAGGCTTTAGGGATGTGTGAACCAGCTCGAGGTCTGATCGGACATGGATTGAGCCAAACCCATTGGGCTGGGGCCGATTCAGTCATGGCTTGGCCAGACAAATGGCCAGTGCACATGTGCAGTGGCCTCCAAAATGGCCACTACCCATGCAGAGAGGCCTGGAATGGGCCGAAAATGGGCCAAAACAGGGGGAGACTAGTGGGGGAGGGGAATCTCAGGATACACCCCACCCACACCCACAGCAGCACCCCTGGATCCCCACAATGTTCCACCTCGGGGGGGTAAACATTTTTGTCCCCCCGCCCAAGCCAGGCCCAAACCGGTTCAGTTTCAAGCTGGACCGGGACCTGCTCTAGTGTGCACAGGACCGGACGGGACTCCGTTCAGAACCAAACTGGGTTTTCCAGTTTTGTGCACACCCCTACAAGGCTTGTCCCCCAAGAAAGGAAAGAGGGGGGGGAGAAGATCTTTGTTCACCCAACTAAGCTGAAAAATAGCTTTGCAAACAGAGCTGACATCAAATCATCTACCATTGATTTTTGTGCCCAAGCTCCAGAGGAAGTGTTCTGTGAGCCAATGGACTTTTGAATGGGCAAAAACGTTGCAAAGCCTGAGAAGTTGCCGAGAAATGTTTGGCTTACTATGAATTATGAAAGTCCAAACGTTTTAGATCCAATCCAGAAGCTAAAAACTGTTTCCTGTGTTTTACCTTTACCTGAGAAAGACTTCCATGTTGATCCTCAGGAAAGTCAGCCTGATGAGCCTCCCCAACTCCAAGCAATCCACCTGGATCCTGACTTGGGGGAAATGGAAACTGCTGAAGACAAAAGAAATCTACCTGCAGAAGACTTTGCTTCTCAGATGGCAGAGAGAAACTCTCAACTGCAAAGGAGGGAGCCTGTCTCTCCTAGCCAACCAGACACACTAGTCATTTTGAGTCGAATCTTGTTCCTTCCTCCTTAGGTGCTGTGAAGAAAAAGGTGCCTACAGATCCCTGCTGGTATATTTCCCAGACTATGCGAAACAACTATATTGGGCAGCAGCAATATAGGGAGATGCTGAAAGGCATCATCTCATACTGAGCAGAAGAAGGCAAGGGTAAATCCCTCCTGTATTCTACCAAAGACAACCAGAGGGCTCTGTGGTCACCAGGAGTCGACACCGACTCAATGGCACAACTTTAGCGTTACAGATCTCAAAACGCTATTTGCTGTTGTGATTATGCTAATATGTCTCTATGCATGCCTGTAACTGACCTTTGTTGCAGCTCAAGCCAGAAATGGCCTATGGAATTCCTTGCCACTGTTGTTTGACCTAACCAAATAGCTAAGTGCTTTATGTTTGTGTTGCAAAACTTAAACTGCTCCTTCAGTCCAACAGGAAAGGCTACCAAGAGATGGATGGTGGTGGCCCAAACTTTTGAAAGGAGTGGGCAAGAATTCAGTCATGCTGCAATGCTGTGTATATATATGTGAATGCCTGTACCTGTGTGTTTGCCTTATGGTGTATCTCTTTCCTACAGAAAGCTGCTACACCTAGGAGGAAACAGCTAAACGGTGAACTTGATTGTGATTCTAACCTTTATGCCTGCTTACCAACTCCAGGAAGTTTTTGGAGCAAAGAACTGATTTCCACCAAGCTGGAAAAAGCCTACAGGATTGCAGATGAAGCAAGCCCTGCCATTTGAAGAGCCAGATGAACTGACCAGTTGTTTTAACAGAAAATTGAGATTTATTTGAAATGCTTTGTTCTTATTTCCCTAAAGAATCCTGAAAGTTAAGAGGCTTTGAAGTACATGTGATAGTTATTGCTAACAGGGGTGTATCTAGGGTAGGGCAGGCAGGGCATGTGCCCTGGGTGCCACTTGAAGGGGGGCGCCCTTCTTAAAAAAAAAATTTAAATCGCTGTTGAAAACAAAATGACCACTGTACATGCTTGAATGGCCTCTGTGAGGCCCTAGGCCATGCCAGGCCTTGAAGAGGCCATTTGAGCATGCGTGGTGGCCATTTTGTTTTCAGCAGCCATTAAAAAAAAATTTTTTTTTAAATGGCCACCGCACATGCTCAAATGGTCCCTGTGAGGCCCTAAAGGCCAGCGGGGGAGGGGGAAACTTTTCAGTCCCCCCACACATGGTCTTTAGAATGCCCTCCAAAGGGGCTACAGGTTAAAAAAAAATTAATATAAGTCATTGTAAACATATTTAGTTTGGCACTATGTACAGAGAATCAGAGCTTGTGAATACTGAGCTGAAGCTTATGAGCTAGGATTGTATTCATTTGCTCTTACTTTCCTTCTTGTGATAAGTGAGTTAAATATGATGTCTTAATAATATGGCTATTAATGGTGAGTTTGTCTCTGAATCAGTGTGAAATCCTTAGTATTAAGGCCCACTGGGAGTTTCTTGCTCTCTTTCTCTCATTTTAACTGTCTTTCTGAAATACTAGAATATATTCCAAGCAGTGACACAGTTTACTCTGCATATCCTTTAATTATTTTCAGAGTATCTGGGAAAAGTCAAATTCTCCATTTATTTTTAAAACGTATGTAACAGTAATGCTACAATGCATAGTAGAGAATTAGACAGGCACTTCTGTTTAGTTTTCCAAGTACACCTCCACATAGTATTTGGATATTTCATGAGCCCCAGCATACTGAAATGTGTAGTTTTCCAGCATTTTTTGGTCTGGCTACGTCCACTGCTAAATAGTTTTTGAAATATTAAAAGATTAACAAGCTTGACTTGTATTTTTCAGCTGATATTATGGTAAAGTTACCTGAAAGATGGGTGTCGGATGTTTGGACAGGGGGCACAATTTCAGTGCTTGCCCTAGGCGCTATTTTCCCTAGATACGCCTCTGATTGCTAACATTTTCTTTTATAAGAACAAGCTGAATTCTGTAGCCATGATGATTCCTTCTCACATGAGAAAGAAATGTGGAGTTTTGAAACCAGAGAGACTCTGGTGGCTCGGAGAGTTGACAGCAGACTACTGTTGTTCCAGGGCCCAGTTTGGGCAGCCAAGGAAGAGGCAGACAATAATTGTATTGTCCATGTCTTCCTCAGCCATAAGAATTGTATCTACACTAAAAGTGGATGTTTTATATTGATGGGTGTTTTATATTGTTTGCTAACGTTTGTGAACTGAATTAAAAATCCATACAATGCCGTCTTGTACTATATTTTCCAGAAGCTGCTATTGGTGCAGAATGCTGCTGCCAGATTGGTCTCTAGGACGTCCCATAGAGACCATATTACTCTGATTCTACATTGTTTCTACTCCGATTCTACACTGGCTACCAATAGGTTTCTAGGCAAAATACAAAATGTTGGTTATTACCTAAAACGTAAAGGGTGCCTTCAAGTTGATTTCGACTCCTGGCACCCACAGAGCTCTGTGGTTTTCTTTGGTAGAATATAGGAGGGGTTTACCATTGCCTCCTCCTGTGCAGTATGAGATGATGCCTTTCACATCTTCCTATATCACTGCTGTCCAGTATAGTACCAGCGGGGATACGAACCGGCAACCTTCTGCTTGTTAGTCAAGCATTTCCCCTCTGCACCACTTAAGGTGATGTGGTTATTTCCTATAAAGCCCTTAATGGCTTGGGCCCATGGCACTTAAGAAAACACCTTCTTCGTTATGAACCCCGCTGCCTTTTAAGATCATCAGGGGAGGTTCAAATGAGGGTGCTGCCATCTGGTCTGGTGGCAACTCAGAGATGTGTCTCTAGTTGCCCCAGGACTGTGGAATGTACTTCAAGCTGAGATTAGAGCTGCTCCATCCCTGTTTACTTTTAGGAAACCACTAAGGACACAACTCTTCAGTCAAGCATTTTTAGTTAGTTGATGTTTTTATGGATATTTTAATCAGGTTTTTATATGTTTTAACTGCTAAATTCTTGGTTTGTTTTATTCTTGGTATGTTTTATTCTGTAAACTGCCTAGAGACTTCGGTAGTGGGTGGCATAAAATTTTATTAAATAAATAATAATACATAATTATGGCCCACAGAAAGTAGGAAAGTCACAGGAAAGGAGATAACTGCTGATTAGGGAGCAGAAGAGGTGAAACTGAGACAGGGCATACCTATATGTTTGTTAGAGAGATATAAGGGATAGCAGGTTGGGTTACTTGTAAGATGCTTTCCATGGGATTGGCCTTGAAGATTGGCCTGGGAATTTCAAATGGTCCAGAACAGGGCCACCAGGGTTTTCCCCCACATGACAATCAGATGGGAGCCAATCACACAGTTCCTCTATGACCTTCAGTGGTGCCCATTTGTTTCTTGGATGAATACATGATTTTGGTTTTGACCTTTAAAGCCCTAAGTGGCCAAACACCAGATTAACATTTCCTTCTCATGTATGACGTGCCTGACAATTGCACTTTATTTCCACTTGCTGTTCCTCCTCCACCAACAGCAGTGTGGCAGGCGGCCATGAAAAACCAGCCTTTTCAGTTTTGGCACCTAGAATGCAGAATGACCTCTCTAGATAGTTCAATTTCGCCCCCTGTTCTTTCAAACTGTGCTTTTCTATTGCTGTGGTTTTTTATGTTGGTTTTGTTTTTAAATGATGTAAGCCATCTTGAACATATTTCAATATAGAAAAACAAGCTATAAGATAAAACTTTTTTTAAAAGAGCAAAATCTAAGAAGTGACATGTCATTGGTACCAATTTGGTCATCAAAGTAATCCTGCTAAATATTGATCTAGCACCAAAAGTACTGAAATTACCTGTAGCTGAGCTGTACTTAATTTCAAAAAAATTCTGATGCTGATGCTACAAAGAATGCTAGTCTCTGTAAGGCTGAAGAAGGAAAAATGCATTCATGCTCATAATTTGAGCCAAGTTTTAAATCCAAGCAGATGGTTAAATAGACTGTGGAACAGCTGACTCATCAGATGATCAGCTGTATTTAAAAGAGGAAAGCCAGATCAGGGATCATCAGATTATCTCTCAAGGAAGTCTCCATCTGCCTTTAAGAATATTTGTAGGATGACAAACTATCTTAACACAGAACGAAGATGTTTGTTTTATTATGCACCAGTTTTTGCATTCTACAAGTGTGCCTTTCAAATATGCGTTCTAATGACCAAACACATGTCACAAAATTGATAAGTAAATGTAGCATAACATCGTTCTTTTCAAGTGTTGTGACTCATTATAGGAAACTTGATATTACCTGCTTCACATTTTGCCTTTGACTAAACTGATGGTTTAACCTCTGCTAACTGGGCAAAGAGGCACCTTTTTAACCTGGTGATTCTCTTTATTTAACAGGAAGAGAGTAACTGGTCACATCCACGCCCAGCACAGTCCCTCCAGTGACTGTTGCTGGTGTCTACCATATTTCTTTTTAGATAGTGAGCCCTTTGAGGACAGGGATCCATCTTATTTATTAATTTTTCTATGTAAACTGCTTTGGAAACTTTTGGTGAAAAGTGATATATAAATATTTGTTGTTGTTTGATTTAGGACTCATGCATGTTATTATACCTTTGACTAAACTGATAGTTTAACCCCTGCTAACTTGGCATAGAGGCACCTTTTAATGTGGTGATTCTCTTTATTTAGCAGGGGGAGAGTAACTGGCCCTATCCACCCCAGCACAGTACCTCCAGTGACTGTTGCTGGTGTCTATCTTAACATTTCTTTTTAGATTGTGAGCCCTTTGGGGCAGGGATCCATCTTATTTATATATTATTTCTCTGTGTAAACTGCCTTGAGCCATTTTTGGAAGGGCGGTATAGAAATTGAATAATAATAATAATTATTATTATTATTATTATTATTATTATTATTATTATTATTAATAGGCCACAGAAATCACCATCAGCCAATTACAAAAAGCAGCTTTACTCGGAACAGTCTATATTCTGCAATGATATCTATAACAGCAACAACATTGACAATAAAATTCAGCAATCCCAGGTCCTCGGGAAGGACTCGATGTCTGGATAAAACAAACCAGTCAATAACACCTGACTGTGTAAACAACAAAAACAACAACAACAACAACAATAATATACAGTGGACTGCTGTTCATTAATTACAGTTGGCTTTCTTACAATTATATATGAGCAAGGCTCCACAAAGTCTTTATAGCTTTGAATTAGTTGGCTTACATTGCAATATTTTCCTACTAAAATATTTGACCATGACTATTTTGGCCTTCAGCTGAGGTGTTGTGCCCCCGGAGAAGCAGTTGTCTGGATGGGCCATAATGGTCACTAACTGCAAATTCAACATTTGTAAATTACAATTCGCACTGATGTCAGAACACTCTGACTGCTAGTTTGCTGCTGGCACATCAGAATTCAAGCTGCCAGCCCAGACAGAAAAGGAGCTGTGTCTGCATATACTAAGGTCTGTGTGAATCAGACTTAAAACAAGGCCCCATTCAGACATAGCGTCATACCTCGGGTAGATGAAGCTGAGGTTAATCTGTGAAGCCGGGAATAATGCCACAGATGATTGAACAACTACCGCTTGGCAACCTCTGACTTCTGGACAGAGGAAACCCTCCTTTTCCTAGTCCAGCTGGGCTGCATTGCAGCAAGTTCTGTTCTACTCCTGTTGCCAGACAGAGGGCAAAGCATCAACATGTCAGTAAAGTGGTAACTACTGGCTGCGATGTTAGAGGGTGTGTGCTCAGTGTGATTGTGCATTGAGCTCAATTTCAGCATTGCTCTCCTGCCTTTGTCATGGCAAAGGCATTTTAACCCGTTTCTCACACCACTTGCATCACTGACATTGTAAGAACTCTCAAACTACACAGTCATGCACAAGCATAATTATTGACATCCCAGGATGGCAAGGGACACTTCCAGATTGTTATGGGGCCTTGTGGGAGGTATGCTTAACAGCAACTGGGGAATTGGGGCAAGGGGGCAGTAAGTTGTTGGCCAGATGGGTGGAAGAAGGGAATGTCCACCAGAAAAAGTGATGCTGTGTCATTTCCGCACAGTTGCTCCCGTAGCCTAGGGCGAATATTATGCAAATTACAGCTGGTGTTTCTGGGAACTGTTACCTTCCCGGAAAGTAGCCTTCCCGGAAAGTAGCCAGCCTTCCTGGTGTAGCCATATCACCACCATCTTTGATCAGGAGGAGTGACCTGAGTTTTATGCATCCAAAATCAAAGAGAAGGGGGATTTCTGAATGTGGTTTGTGGTTGCTGCATTTAAAAGGGCTGTTGTGGGGACTCTCCTTGGTAGCTATTTTAGTGCTAACCCATACCCTATCAATGGATGTGAGCCTACAGCCAGCAAGTGGACTGTCTCTAGGAGGAATCTGCTTGCAGCACTGGGCTTACATTCGGAAAAAGTTCACTTCTGGCTGTGAGGAGTCCAGCATTCCCCTTGTGGGAGTCCTCTTTTAATCTCCATAGGGAAAGACAAATTGTCTTCCCCAACTTGTCTTCCCCACTATATCTATGTTTTCATTAGTAACCAAGCACTCCAGCTTACCCATCCTCACTCAGAGTCTTCTGGCATTGGTATATAGAGCGCCGTGTCCTGCTAGAGGACACACCCAGTGAGTGCACATGTCCTCTTTAGCAGAGTAGGTTCTTTAGTTTGTATAGTTCTCAGTTTTTTGCTTTTGACATAACTTTTAATTGGAAACTTTTTATTTAAAAAATGTAATTTTAAATGTGGTTTTAGCCTGGTCTTTTACCTTGTTTTACTTAAATTTGATTTATTAGTCTTTATTTTACATTGGATCTTTTTATTAATGTTATGAGCTGCTGCAAGCAGTAGTGTACTGGAGGACGGGCTATATATATTTTAAGTAAATAATAAATAAATCATAAATTTCAAGGAGATAACCCCTGCAAATAAGGATCTTCCTTGCTGAGATGCAGATTTTTATTTACAATGCAATACTATGTATGTATGTCCAGAAATAAGTCCCATTGAATAAAATGGGATTTGCACCCAGGGGCATCATCTCATACTGTGCAGGAGGAGGCAATGTTAAACCCCTCTTGTATTCTATCAAAAGAAAACCACAGGGATCTGTGGGCACCAGGAGTGAAATCGACTTGACGGCACACTTTAACTTTACATGTGCATAGGACTGCATATTTTGACACTAAACATAGTGTCAGGTCTTTATGTGTCCCAAACCACAAAATCAGTATTTTCCTGATCTTAGAAAACCATTATGCATCCTAAAGAAATTCTTGCTGGGCTCAATTAAACTCCTGGCTAAAATACTGGGGTGGCAGAAGCAAGAACTAGCTTTCATATAATGTGACATGGAAATTCTAATACTGGTGTCAGAACTGATACAGTTATTAGTGCTGAACATATATGTGCGTGGACTCTAAGAAAGTTCTCTTCCAGCTCTGAATAAATACAAGTATTTAAATACTTGTTGCTGGACTGAAAATATGCATCCCTTTTGCTACACAATTCCTGTTAGTGAAATTCAGTGTGTTTTTTCCCTCTGGGCCAGGGCGGTGGGGGTGGGAACTCCACACATAGCTAAAGGAATGGCAAACAAGATCAGTCCAAATAGAATTCCACCCTATTGCTTCTCGGCCTTTTGGCTAAGATCAAGTGTAGAATTTCACCCAGTCAAAAATGTAAATCTTTTGACAATAGGCTGCTTAAGCTCTGCAGTGTCTAAAATGATGTAATGCAGTGTATTAATAAATAATGAAGATGGGCTAGTCTCAGAAGCCAGTTCTTTTCTGCAAAATGAACCTCATGAAAAAGCTACAAGAAAAGAAGAAAAGACTAGGGCAAACACACATGTTCTACACAAATGCATGTAACTGTAGTCAGCTGACCTTGTTTAATATATGACAAGCCACTTCAGGAGAGAACAATTAACAGTGGGAAATCCGAAGAGGGGTGCTTAATTCTTTACCCACTTCAAATCTCCCCTCTAGCAGCCCCACTGCACACACACTCTGCAGGTTTCCAAACACTGCAGCATTTCCTGGTAAGGCCTAGCTCAGAATTAGTCCTCATCCATCCAAATTGTGAGCAATCCTCCTAGTTCAAGCCCAATTCAGAGCAATGCTTGTCACAAAGTCCTATACTGTTTGAGCCCAGTATAAGCTCCTGCATAAATCTGGCCACCCACTGCAATAATCAGAGATGACGGGTGTTTTAGTCCAACAATATCTGGTGCCCTACGTTTAAGAACCACTGCGTGATAGGGTTGTTGTAAGGGGTGCATCAAGAATACACGCGAAGCACTTTGCACACGCAAAAAGCTCTAGACAAATGCTTAGTATGATTATTCACATTTAATCTCAGTGGGTCAGTAAAAACATTTGAAAGCCCTACCCCATCATGGTTTCTCCCCAGGGGCTTCACACACACAAAATGAAATACTATTTTTGTTTTATTTATTTTTTAAATCATATTTTCATACTGCCTGATACGTGCCTCTTTAGGCAGTGTTCAGAATTAAATTCACAACAAATATAAAACTGAGTAAAAACAGTCAACATTTCACAAAATAAAAAGTAAAAACAATCACATAAGATAAAAACAAATTACACAGCTTAAAATTAATTTCATTTAAAAGCCTGAGAAAACAGTTACATCTTTAGGGTATTCCAAATGAGCCAGCAGCAACTCTAACTGGACCTCTCCAGGTGATCTTAATAGGTGACAGGCTTATGACAAAGAAGGCGCTCTCTTAAGTACCCTGGCCCAAGCCATTGAGGGCTTATAGGTAATAGCCAGCACTTTGTATTTCGCTTGCTAACATAGCAGCAGCCAGTGCAGTTATTTCAAAATCCGTGTTATATGGTCCCTTCAGGTTGTACCAAAGACAGGTCTGGCTGGTGCATTTCTGGACTACGTACAAAGGGAGCCCCATGTAAAGTGCATTACAGTAATCAAGTCTAGAGGTTACCAGCATAGGCATTTTGTTCCTTTCCTGCATACCTCTCATGCTTACAACTGGAGAGGGTTACAACTTGGTTTTGGAAAGAAGTCCTAGAGCAATAGTTATTACAAATAAATAGGCATTGAGCATTTAAACAGAAAGAACTAGGAGGAAACCTAAGGAGGAGATGAAGCCATCAAGGTCTGGGTTTGATCCAGCAGACCAGAACAGTGTGTGTGATTATGCAGCACCACAATTGGGGAGTTAAAAGACTGAGTGGCTGTCTAATCCAGCTATAGACGCAGCCAAGACTGGGCGAAGGCAGCCAAGACTAGGTTTGGCTGCGCATGAGAACCACTGGCAGCCACACGGCTGCCGGTGGTGCCTCAGTGGCCAAGCCGCCAAAGAGGCTGGTCCAGTAACCATAGTTAATGGTGGGAGCGTGCCCTTAACTTGGGAAAAATGGTTGTGTGTCCCCATTGTGCACCACTGCGAGGCACCAACACAAGAGCAGCCTCCCAGTCAGTGCCAGGAAAACTCAAAAATGCACCACGCACTCACACGGTGTGTTATGGGATTTCTGGGGGCTGGGATGACACCTCCCAGCCCCTGGACCTCCACACTACCAGGGAAAGCGGCTGTACACCTGGGCGGGAGATCCGCTCACCCAGCATGGACCCAACAATCATCTGCAGGTAAGGTGCATTTTAGCAGCCTTTTTCCCCAGGTGCCTGGAAGCCCTTCTCACTAATTGTGAGAAAGGGCTCATAGTATCCAAAAGAACCCCTCCCCCTTCAAACTGTTGTGATTTCAATCTTCTACATTATCAAAAAGTCCTGTACGTACTGCTGCAGCCTCCCTATCTATCTATATAATTCTCCTGGGTGTGCCAGGAAAAATGTGTCCCGGCAGCCCAGCTGATTGGCTGGGCTGTGGAGGCACCTGATTGGCTGGCGCACCCAGGAGAGAGGACAGTTGGCCAGCGGCGCTGCGAGGCGAAGAGGAGGACAGGCCGAGGGGCAAGGTGGCAGCAGCGTGGCGGGCCCCGATACTGGGGTGGGGTGGGGTGGAGGAGAGGTGGCCGGCCCCCAAAGAGGCTGGCCGCAAAGACTGGCAAGCAGCTCTCGACGGGCCTGCTGGCGGTGGAGGCGGCTCTTGGCGGGCCCGCTGGCAGCGGCAGCGTCACTCGGCCCCACTGGCGGCGGCGGCACTTGGCCCCGCTGGAGACTGGGGGGGAGAGGTAGCCTGCCCCAAAGAGCGCACAGGTGCTCTGTGCGGGGTCGGCTTGTTCATCTGAATTTCTAACTATCCAGAATTCTAGGTGCTCAATGGGACAGTTGAATAAATGACATTGAGGCTGTTCTCACAAGCAGCCAAGACCAGGCTAAGGCAGCTAAGCCAGGCTTGGCTGCTCGTGGGAACTGCCGGGGACCACACGGCTCCCAGTGGTGCCTCGGCAGCAAACCCAGCTAAGAAGCAGGGCTATTAAATGGGGTTAAGGGAGCAAGCACTCCCTTAACCCCATTTAATTGACCGTGTGTCAACACCAGCTGCTTTCAGCCCAAACTGAAACACTGATAGGTAGCCGCCTGTTGCTGGAGGGATCCCCATAATGCACTGCACACCCACGTGGTGCATTGTGGGATTTCTGGGGGCTGGGATGACACATCCCAACCCCCACACCTCCACGCTGCCAGTGGCAGCCGCAGACCAGCTGGGCATATGATTCTCATGCCCAGCAACTCCACATGGATCGTCTGTGAGGAAGGTGAGCTTCTGGCAGCCATGGACCATCTGGATGCACAATTTGCGTGCCCAGCAACTCCATGTGGATCGTCTGTGGGGAAGGCGAGCTTCCAGTGCCTGCCCTCAAGCCCTCTCACTCGATCATGAGAAAGGCCTCATTATATCATAGAAACATAGTGGAGAAGGCATGAGAAGTAAGGCGGCAGCATTAAATCCTCTGGCAGCTTGCAAACATCTGGTTTGTAATGACTTCGTCTACTGTGCACTAATTATACTCATCTCACTTAATGGAGCAAAAGTTCCTCTTCAAGAAAAGTCTCCATATGTTCTTTCATGTCCTCTTATTAAAAAATGTTTGGTTGATATGGTAATTAGCTTAGGCTTTCAAAGTGATTTCTTGCCTGTGATGAAATGCTGTAATAAACCACTTGATGGCAACAAAGCAATTCCTATAAGAAGTGAACGATCAAAAGCCTTATAAATGAGGGTTCTTCCTGATCAAAATAACTTTCAACATCTAAACTCAGCAGGCGACTTTAAATCATGAGGAGCCATAAGTCATCTTACAGTAATAGTGATAGGTTTCCATGGCTGGATCTTTTAGTAGTAGATTTAAGATATATATTTTATTAGCAATACTTATCAAAGCTATAGCCTTCCAAAAAGATGAACTACAGGACTCGGCAAAGGCAAGCAGTGCCCCCAGATTCAGTTTCTCCCCATATTCAGCTCAGACTGTTCAGGGTTCCCGAACATCGGCAGAAAGTCTCTCTCAGGATCAGCACTTGATTCTGCCGGTAAACACGAAACCTCGGGAAAAGCAAATCCACGGAGCATGTCAGCGTGGTGAGGGGGCATAGCTAGCTGTTGAGCTTCTGTTCCCCCAAACATGGTTATAACGGCCAACATCCTGACTATTTAGAAAACTATGATCCTATAAGTGCAATTATCTTTGGCTAAAGAAAAAGGATAGGGGCATCAAAAGGTGTTACAAAAGCGAAAATGATTCAAATGTTTTTCATTATTATTTCTCAGAAGGCAATTTAAAAAAGAATAACTGGACACAACATACAACCTGGTTTTAACTCTACAGGGACCCACAGTTAGGGCTCGGAGAGTGTTCATACCTTGCCTTGATTCCAATGTTATAAGATCAAAATCTGCAGAAGAATTAGGAATTGTGATATCAAATCATCTAACAGCTCCTCTGCTGTCATAGATAATGAAGTTCTCAGGGAAGGAGGACATCAGTCTGAAGAAAGGGGGAATGCACCCTTAGAAGGGACCCTTTCCTTGGGTGATACGCCCATATCCTCTCCCACAGAGGATACACCTCCAGGCATTGGGGGGGCCTCCTAGTAGTGAGAGTGATTCATAAGGGGCATAGAGAGATGGGTTTTTGATCCATGTGTAGACCACACAGTGACTTGCCTGCCTGTTGCAAAGGTTGTGGACTTCACACAGTGTCTAGATAGGAAGTGCTGGGGAGGAGTCAGCTGTCATGGCACACATGGGCACCAACGATGTTGGGAAATGCAGTTGGGAGGTCCTGAAAGCCAAATTTAGGCTGCTAGGTAGCATATTGAAGTCCAGAATCCAAGGTTAGCATTCTCTGAAGTGCTACCTGTTCCAAGCGCAGGGCCAGTGAAACAGGCAGAGAACATTAGAACAGTTCTGGATCAGACCCAAGGCCTATCTAGTCCAGCATCCTGTTTCCCACTATGGCCCACCAGATGCCTTTGTGAAGCCCACAGGCAAGAGCTTAGGACATGCCCTCTCTCCTGCTGATGCTCCCCTGCAACTGATATTTAGAGGCATCGTGCCTCTGAGGCTGGAGGTGGCCTATAGCCACCAGACTAGTAGCCATTAACAGACTTGTCCTCCATGAATTTATCTAAGCCCTTCTTAAAGCCATCCAAGCTGGTGGCTGTTGCCGCATCTTGTGGCAGAGAATTCCATAGGTTGATTATGCATTGTGTGAAAAAGTACTTCCTTTTATCAATCCTAAATTTCTTGGGAATCAGTTTCATGGGATAATCATGGTTCTGGGGTTATGCAAGATGGAGAAAAACCTCCCTCTTTCCATATCATGCATAATTTTATAGATCTCTATCATGTCACCTTTCAGTCATCTTTTTTCTAAACTAAAAAGATAGATAGATAGATAGATATAAGTTTATTTGGTCGTTGACCAGCAAACATTTACAATAAACCAGTACGTATTTTACAAATAATATAACAAAACCTGGCCACAACAGATATAATATCAGTGTCCACATTTAAACTAAAAAGCCTCAGGTGGTGTAGCCTTGCCTCATAAGAAAGATCCTCTAAGCCCCTGATCATCTTGGTTGCCCTCTTCTACACCTTCTCCAGTTCTGTAATGTTCTTCTAAAGATATGGTGACTAGAACTGTATGCAGTACTCCGAATGTGGCTACACCATAGATTTGTATAAGGGTGTTATGATATTAGCAGTTTTATTTTCAGTCCCCTTCCTTATGATCCTTCACATGGAATTTGCCTTTTTCACAGCTGCCGTGCACTGAGTTGACACTTTCAATGAGTTTGTAAGGAGCTCTTATGAAGTCAAGAGGCACACCAGAGCAGGCAGCAAAACTTGATTTCTTTCTAAAGGCAACCACAAGCAACAAATTTAATTAAATAAATGAATAATTCACCAAGAAACAAGGGGGAAAGAGACAAGAAGAGCTGTTTAGGGCTAGGCTTTCCTAGGGTTTGAATTCTGGCTGGCTAGGGCTGTGTTCTTGACAAGGCAGTTTCAGTTTCAGTTTCAGTTGTACCTGAGAGCCAGTGTGTGGGGATTAGCTGCAGCTGAGTCACACAGTTTGTAGGTGAGACCACATTCCTGAGTTTTGCAGAAGTTCAGCAGAGAACTCTATGGGGAGGCACACAAGCGATCCCGCTTTATCACAAAGGAGACACCGCATAAGGAGAAAGTGAGTACTACCCCACTTCTTTAATTTTCTTGGAGAACAGAGCTTAAAACCTTTAATTAGCTGGCAACTCTACCCAAGACTTAGCTTCAAATAAAGAAGCCCTAGATATTCTAAATAACCAATCAAACCAGTTATGAAGGTAGAATGTCAGCAGGAGAAGGGGTGATTCCCGTATTGCACTGAAGGTTGCATGTATGACTTTCTGCCTGAGGGGAAGAAGTTGTGGGTGTGCTCTCGGTGCAAGGAGCTCCTGGCTCTCAGGGAACAAGTTCACTTTCTCAAAGTCAAGGTGGCTGACCTGGAAAAGCTCAGGGAGGCAGAGAGGTGTGTGGATGAGACTCGTAGGGATGTGATAGAGGCATCCCACTCCCATGCTGACAGCTCCTCTGCTGTCATGGAGAATGAAGGTCTCAGGGAAGGAGGACATAAGTCTGAGGAAGACGGAAACACTCCCTTAGTAGAGACCCCTTCCTTGGGTGATGTGCACATATCCTCTCGCACAGAGGATACTCCTCCAGAGGGTGAAGGCCTCCTAGTAGTGGGTGATTCAATCATTAGGGGCATAGAGGCATGAGTATGTGACCCATAGTGACTTGCCTGCCTGGTGCAAAGGTTGCAGACATTATGGGGCATCTAGATAGGCTGTTAGGCAGTGCTGGGGAGGAGTCAGCTGTTGTGGTGCATGTCAGCACCAACAATGTTGGGAAATGCAGTTGGGAGGTACTGGAAGCCAAATGTAGGCTGTTAGGTAGCATATTGAAGTCCAGGACCCCCAGGGTAGTGTTCCCTGAAGTGCTACCTGTTCCATACTCAGTGCCAGCACAACAAGCAGAGCTGAGGGGTCTCAATGCATGGATGATATGGTGGTGCCAGGAGGAGGGGTTTAGATTTGTTAGCTCATGGTAGCCTGCTCTTTGAAAGGGTTGACTCAGTGTGCAGCAGTAATGAAAAAGGCAATAACAGTATCCCACTGGTTCTCATTGTTCCACCAGGTTTCCAGTATTCCCACTTAACGATGTTTTCATTAGCAACCAAGGACATTGCAGAACTGGAAAAGATGCAGAAGAGGGCAGCCAAGATGATCAGGGGCCCTGAAGCACCATCCATATGAGGCAAGGCTACAGCATCAGGGGCTTTTCCATTTGGAAAAGAAGCCTTGATAGAGGTATATATAATTCTGTATGGAGTAGAGAGAGTGGACAGAGATATATTTTTCTCCCTTTCTCACAACTCTAGAATCAGAGGTCATCCCATGAAACTGAAAGCCAGGAAATTTAGGACTAACAAAAGGAAGTACTTTTCCACACAGCACATAATTAAGCTATGGAATTCTCTTCCACGGGATGTGGTGATGGCCAGTAGCTTGGATGGCTTTAAAATGGGCTTAGACAAATTCATGGAGAACAGGTCTATCAATGGCTACTGGTCTGGTAGCGATAAGCCACCTCCATCCTCAGAGGCAGGATGCCTCTAAATACCAGTTGCAGGGAAGCAACAGGAAGAAAGAGGGCTTGGCCTCACCTCTTGCCTGTGGGCTTCTCAGAGGTATCTGGTGGGCCCCTGTGTATGATAGGCCTTGCTTGCTGTTATGTTCTTAACATGTGCCTCTGAGCATATGGTAGTGCTGCAGCCTATGCAAGTATTGGATTGGAACATGGAGGATCTAACCAAATCATTTTCCCATGGTTATGATTGTGTACTCCAGTACAATATGTCAGATTGGACATCAGGTCTCATGCCCTCATGGTATGAACATCATGGGACCATTGAATTTCGCCACCTTTTGGAGCTCAGTTGGAGTGGCCACACCCTGTAAACCAAAATTTTCTTTGCTTTAATTGAATATATTCTTCTGTATCATAAAAGTTTACTATAAGACCCAGATGGTCTTATAGCAGTTGGAGAAATGGTTTGCAGTTTGGCCTTTTCTGCTTTCTCTCTGAAGTCTGTTGTGTCTTGTTGAAAAATTTCACTACCACGTCTCTGTTTGTATAACCAGATCCTCCAACAAAAGTTGACTCTTTTTAAATCAGTCAATATTGTTTACATTATTGAATGTAGCTACCACATCAAAACTACAGTTCCCCACACTTTCCATAAAAGTAGCTTCTACTGATAATATGCTTTGATTTAACACTTCACCAGAGAGGAGAGGAGAGCTCATCTTGTGGTAGCTAAGTCCCCTTAGCTAAGCAGGGTCCACCCTGGTTGCATATGAATGGGAGACTAGAAGTGTAAGCACTGTAAGATATTCCCCTCAGGGCATGGAGCCGCTATGGGGAGAGCAGAAGGTTTCAAAGTTGTTTTTATTTTTACATTTATATCCCGCTCTTCCTCCAAAGAGCCCAGAGCGGTGTACTACATACTTGAGTTTCTCTTTCACAACAACCCTGTGAAGTAGGTTAGGCTGAGAGAGAAGTGACTGGCCCAGAGTCACACAGCTAGTAACATGACTGAGTGGGGATTTGAACTCGGGTCTCCCCAGTCCTAGTCCAGCACTCTAACCACTACACCACGCTGGCTCTCCCTGGCATCTCCCTGATAGAGAGATTCCTGCAAACTTGGAGAAGCTACTGCCAGTCTGTGAAGACAATACTGAGCTAGATAGACCAATGGTCTCACTCAGTATATGGCAGCTTCCTATGTTCCTAGAAACCAGCTCATCTGTCATTTTCAGCATTGTGTTAATGGCCATTAATACATACTGGGTCAGTTGAGGTGATAATCTAATACCATGTGCGATTAGGCAGTAGTGGGATGGCATGTCAGCTGTGGGGACATGTTCATGCCCATGTTGCTAGCCCATATGTTTAGAATGAGCCATCAGACATCTTGCTCAAACCGGTGCACTGAAGCATGTTGGTTTGCTTACCAATGTGCAGTCATCTTAAATTGTGTTCATAAAGGAGGAGAGTGGAAATAGCTTACATATGAGTTTTTATTTTTGTTAAGGTGCTGCTCCTTTCAATATGTGTCTGGGGGGGATGTGTTATTTTGGAGGAGGCCCTTCCAATTGAAGTTGTCCTTGGCAGAGGGCGATATGGCAGTGGGGGTAGGACATGCCAGGTGCGGAGAAGGTGTGCTGGCTATATTAAAGTCATTGCACCCTCTGGTCCTTCTCCCACCCAAAGAAACCCCAGTAACTCTCACATCAGCCCATCTTGCCTGAAGCTGGTACTACTAAATGCCAGATCCATAAATACAAAGACCACAGCAATCCAGGAGGTAATCCTGGATGAGCATGTGGACCTGGAGTGCATTATGAAGACCTGGTTGGATGAGGGGTGAGATGTAAATTTCTCCCACCTGTGCCCTCCAAGCTTCGGGTGCAGCATCATCCAAGGCAGGTTGGGCGGGGAGGTGGGGTTGACCATCCCCGTCACCAGATGCACTGTCCGCCAGTCTGACCAGTTTGAGTGCCTGCATGCAGTGATGGGATCATGAGAGAAGGCTGGGATTCTGTGAGTATACCGCCCACCCCACTGTCTAACAGTCTCACTGCCAGAGCTGCTTGAGTTGGTGTTAGAAGTGGCATTGAGGACCCCACGGCTGTTAGTCCTGGGCGGCTTTAATGTCTGTGGTGAGACCGCCTTGTCGGGTGCAGCTCTGGACTTCATGTCCTCCATGATGACCATGAGCCTGTCTCAACTAATTTCTGGTCCTATACATGTGGCAGGCCATACACTTGACTTAGTCTTTGGGTCAATGATGGACAGTGGTGCTCCGTGGATAGCCCAGGATGCTTCAATAACATTATCATGGATGGATCACTATCTGGTGAAGATTGGACTGAGGGTGGACCCAAAACACCTCTTCAGGGGTGAGGGGGCCAGTTAGGATGGTCCGCCTTTGGAGGCTTATGGATCCTAATGGATTCCTGATGGTTCTGGGGGAGTTTCCTGCTGAGAGAGTGGACAGTCCTGTTGATGGCCTGGTCTCCCTCTGGTATAAGGAGCTGGGTTGGGCGATTGACATGGTTGCGCCTAGGAGTCCTCTCCTGACCCGCAGAGCCGAAGCAACTCCCTGTAGGGGTGTGCAAACAGGTTCAAAACCGAACTGGTTCAATGTCAAACCAGTTCGGTTCAAAGGTTCGGGGTCAAGCCGAAATACACGCACACCCCGGTTTGGCTCATCCCTGAACACACCCCAATTCAGGGAGTTGACAAGCAATTTTTTAAAAAAAGATTATTAAACTCACCCCTCAGGGGGCTTCTCCAAGGTAATGGGGGGTGTCCACGGAGGTTCACCCTCTCCCCGCTGGCCTCCTGGATATTTAAAACATGCCCGGTTCGGGCATCTTCAGTCCTTTCTGGCACTATTCCCTGGCGCGGTGGCCATTTTGGAGGCTGCCATTCCTGCACAGTAGGACCCTGTGTGGCCGGGTCATGACCATAGCCAGGTCATGACCTGCACAGGTGTGGCGGCCTGCAAAATGGCCACTCCTATTTCAACAAAAAATGTTCTCAAAGCAGTTTACATAGCAATAGGTATGCGGAAGTGGTTCCTTGATGCAGAAGTGTTCACAATAAGCACGTACAGAGAGAAGCTAAGCTGGGCTGAACAGGGTCCAGTCTGCACTAGCTCCCCATTTGTTGGGCTGGCTCCCAGTTTGTTTCTGGGCTCAGTTCAAGGTGCAAGTAGTGGACATAAAGGCTGGCATCCTAACTAATGATGTTCTGGCACTCCATGTGTGCCGCCACTGCCTTCTGGACTAAGGCAGTCTGTACACTCAAGTGGTAGCCACCTAATGGTGCAGTGGGGAAGTATGTTGCCTAGGAGCAAGAGGTTGCTGGTTCGAATCCCCGCTGGTATGTTTCCCCAACTATGGGAAACACCTATATTGGGCAGCAGTGATATAGGAAGATACTGAAAGGGATCATTGCATACTGAGCAGGTGATGGCAATGGTAAACCCCTTTTTTTATTCTGCCAAAGAAAACCACATGGCTCTGAGGTCGCCAGGAGTCAACACCAACGGAACGACACAACTTTACACTCAAGTGGGGTATAGGATGTGATATTCACCAATTTCCCCTGCCTCCAGAAGTTCTCCCTATGACCCAGAAATGTCACAGGAAGCACTTTCAGGGGCAGGGGAGATGGGTGGAAATAACCTCCTTCATGTGACCATCAGAGCACCAGAGTGCCTCATGGAGTGCTGGTGCTTCATTGGTCAGGACGTTGGCCAGTGTTTCAATATTAGCTTGATAGAAAGAAAAGAATAAAATTTAAATCACAATGACGAAAGGGGGAATCAACAAATATTATACACAGATAAATGACATGATAAAGCAGTCACCACTCTTTCCCATAGGGCTGTAGTTTATAGGAGAGTGACACCCATATTCAGTCTAGACATTTTTTCCACATCAACAGATCAGCGCTGTGAAATTCACGGTGACAGTACTGATCTTCTGTTAGAGTGAGGGGCAGGGGGAGGACACCCTTTTCTTCCCCGTCTAGCAGAGGATGGTAGCTATCTGAGAGAAGGGAAATGCTTAGATCCCATCCTGCCTGGGATACAAAAGGATGGAATCTAAATGCATGTCATTCCCTCCTTATGAGGATTGTCTACTCATATCTGTCTATGTAATATGCTGGCCCCAAGCCTTTTGTTCTTTGTTGATCTTCCTTCCAAACATTCTCTCCATTCTGTCATTTAAATGCTGACTAAATACTGATTCATGATTCATTTGAGGTAAAGATAGGCCTAGATAATTACAGCTGCTGTCTATTGCACTCAGAGGTGTGTCTAGAGAAAATAGCGCCTAGGGCAAGCACTGAAATTGCGCCCCCTGCCCAAACAACTGACACCCATCTTTCAGATAACTTTACCATAATATCAGCTCAAAAATACAAGTCAAGCTCGTTAATCTTTTAATATTTTAAAAAATATTTAGCAGTGGACGTAGCCAGACCAAAAAATGCTGGAAAACTACAAATTTCAGTATGCTGGGGCTCATGAAATACCCAAATACTCTGAGGAGGTGTACTTGGAAAACTAAACAGAAGTGCCTGTCTAATTCTCTACTATGTGTTGTAGCATCACTATTACATAAGTTTTAAAAATAAATTGAAAATTTGACTTTTCCCAGATACTCTGAAAATAATTAAAGGATATGCAGAGTAAACAGTGTCACTGCTTGGAATATATTCTAGTATTTCAGAAAGACAGTTAAAATGAGAGAAAGAGAGCAAGAAACTCCCAGCGGGCCTTAATCAGGATTTCACACTGATTCAAAGACAAACTCACCATTAATAACCATATTATTAAGACATCATATTTAACTCACTTATCACAAGAAGCAAAGTAAGAGCAAATTAATACAATCCTAGCTCATAAGCTTCAGCTCAGTATTCACAAGCCCTGATTCTCTGTACATAGTGTCAAACTAAATATGTGTTCAGTGACTTATATTAATTTTTACCTGTAGCCCCTTCCTAAAGGCCATGTGTGGGGGGTCTGCAAAGGTTCCTCCTCCTCCCGCTGGCCTCTAGGGCCTTGCAGGGATCATTTGAGCATGTGCGGTAGCCATTTTTAAAAATAAATTCTGTTTTTTAAAAATGGCCACTGAAAACAAAGTGGCCACCGCGCATGCTCAAATGGCCTCTGCGAGGCCTGGCATGACCTAGGGCCTCACAGAGGCCATTGGAGCATGTGCGGTGGCCATTTTGCTTTTGGTGGCGATTTAAAATAATAATAATTTTAAAAAATGGTGCCCCCTTCAAGTGGCACCCAGGGCATGTGCCCTGCCTGCCCCACCCTAGATACACCCCTGATTGCACTTCTGTAATCTAATGCACTTCTGGTGCTTCAGTCCTTTTCTTTGCTTCTGACTGTTCATGATTTGTCAGCGCCTACCTGGACTCTAGCCCAGAGGAGACCTCTTCAGAGGAGGAAGCTAAGCATGCTTCAGACAAGACCACCAGCCTGATGGAATCCTTCTAAATCTAACAGAACCTGAGCAGCCAGACTGCAGAACCCTCCTACAGTCACCCCCTTGGAAGAGCCCTGCAGTTCTGGGAACCCAGCAGCACTCAGCAACACTCCTGTCCTGTCCCCAGAACCCCTTCCAACGCCTCCGAGAGCAGAGGATGCACTGTGCCAGGCCTCCAACAACAGAGGCAAAGTACTCTCCTGGCTGCTTGGACCTCCCTCCTAACAGACCTACTCAGGAGGAGAGGGAGGCCAACTCAGGCAGCTACTTTGAATCAAGGCCAACCTGAGTTCAGAAAGGGGTGGAGCTTCTACATAATCCTCCACTTGCAGTCAACCAATACTAGACCTAGGTATAAGAATAATGCAGGTTACTGGGGGTATGGGGACTAGCAGGGTTCATTCAATTTCCCACAGTAGGATGGTCAGTATAATAATTACTCCCAGGTACCCAAGTTTTCAGGTACCCACTTTGCTGTCTTCCTGCAGTTCAGTTTACTATCACAATCATAAATATTTATATACCGCTTTTCAACAAGGTGCTCAAAGTGGTTTACATAGAAAAATAAATAATAAACAAGATGCTTCTCTGTCCCAAAGGGGCTCACAATCTAAAAAGAAACATAAGATAGAGACTAGCAACCATACCTGGAGGAGGGATGCTGTGCTGGGTTTGGGTAGGGACTTATTGCTCTCCCCTACTAAATGTAAGTGGATTGCCACTTTAAAAGGTGCTTCTTTAGCAAGTATGATTTAGCAAGTACAAAAAGCATCAAGAAGGCAGAAAACCCTCTCTCTCTCTCTCTCTCTCTCTCTCTCTCTCTCTCTCTATTCTGCAACCCAGCTTCTCTAACCATCTCCATTTTCTACAATTGGAGCTGAAATGACAGTTCATTTACTTTATTTTGTACCCCACCTTTCAGTCCAGAGCAGTCCTACAAGCCAGCTCCCAACCTAAAATCACCATCATGACAAACACAAAATATAATAAGGCTATTTTCACAACTGAACCTATTAGGTTCTACACACAATCAGTGTGTAGAACCTCTGCACATTTAAGCAACAATTATAAAGATTGATTGGGACCTCTGAACCAATTAATTTTAGTAGTCCCATCTCACTTAACTGTGGGACTATTCCAGAATAAGTAGTTGGAGGGTGTTGGCTTCAGACATCCAGTAGCCAAAACAAGCTGAAAATAACAGGGGAATGTGAAAGTGATTATTCTTGGCATAATAAGGTAAGTAAGACTGGCAGATGCTGAATTACTGATGATCTATGTAGATCCCCATTTACTCTGTAAAAGCAAGAACAGGAAGACAGGACACTTTTTATATGCAAGAATACCAGTGCTAGATAATCTATACTTATTTTTAACAGTTGGGCTTGCCATTCATAAAAACAGCCAGTTCCTGGAATCACTTCACAGCAAATCTGCACTATCACATAGCTCACGGTGCTATACTGATCCTTCTGATGTTTATGTTGGCATCTGGGATCTTACTGTCCAAATGTCAGTCCATGTCCTGGTTGCTAAACATTTCAGAGTCTCCCAGGTTTTAAACCTGGAGGCTATGTTGAGTTAGCACTGCCACCACTTGAAACATATTTGATAATAACCAGCTGTTCTGGGAAAGGGGGAGTTCATTCAAGGACTTCTATAAGGCCTTGGTGTGACCTTTCTTTTTAAGGTTGACTTCCAGCCGTACAACACAACCTAACATAAATGACCTAGAATACTAGAGGCTACCATTCATCGGAAATTTTCAGGAACAGGCAAGACTGGAAAAAGTATATCAACGGACAGGACAGATAGCACCAAAGGTTTGGGAATGGACTCAGAAAATGAAGCACCATAGAAATTTGATGAGAAAGTACTTATTAAGGAGAATACATATTCAGCATATTCACTTATCTTCCAGTTGTCTATACAATGTTTCCATCACATTTAAGGTAATAAAATAACAATAACTGTATTTTTATGGTCACCCCATAACAAATTATTCTCTGGATGGCTCATAAAATAATAAAACAAAACACACAATTAAAAAAACATTAAAACTAAAATACCAGCACATGCAACTAAAAAACAAAAGCATTAAAAACGTTAGCACTACTAAACTGTAAATTCTATGGTACCAGCTGTGTGGATGGTTGATGTGAAGTGACAAACTGATCCATGGAAAACATGTTATGATAAGCAGAAATGGATCATAGAATCATAGAGTTGGAAGGGACCTTGTAAGCTATCAAGTCCTTGCTTGATAGGAAATCTTGCTCTAGAACACCCCCAATAGATGGCTGTCCAGCCTCTATAGCTAGTGAGCCCCTTCAGCCCCCATGTGACTGATTCCATTTATTTCCCATGTGAACAGATTGTTGACTCTCCTTGTATGCAGCTGTGCTTTCTGACGAACACAGAAACAACTTAACTGTGTTAACTTCTAATCTAAACAGAGACAGTCCATTTTGGTACTGAAACAATAAACAAAATGGTGGTCCCTATGGTGATTAGAATATAACAAACTAAACTTTAATTTTAACTTTATTGCAGTCTGTAACCAATATTAACAACATCCTTGGATTAAGACATCTTAAAACAAAGTCTTATTACAATTATATATAAATATGTATAATAAAGCAGCATAAAATGGGTAGCAGTTCTTAATTCATCTGATGACGAATTCTACAAATTATAGCACAAAACCGTGTGACTTTCTTTATTATGATCAGATAGCAACCAAGCAATATAGAACTCATCCAGACATCCAGGAAATTTCCTATCAGCAGCATTATCAGTTATCTCCATGAATCTCCATATAATTGACAGTATAGAAACATATGCTCAATAGATTCAACTACACCAACACCACAGGGGCATTTTCATTCACCATAGGGAAGTATATCTTCTTTCCAGAACTGTTGAGGGAAGTGTATCAGATCTTGCTTGCACAAATGCTCTCCTGTGTGATGGGATGTGAAGTAATCAGCCAATATACTCCCCTGATTCTGGTGCCAGCTCTTACAGCGTTCAGGAATCTGTGCTATATCGTTCTATACTATATTGATCTGTTATTCATTGCTTAACCATTTACTTTAACTTCTCTATACCTACAATGCCTACATTAATCTGAAATGATAAATCCAAACCAATGATACTTAATTTCATATTTATAGTTTGTTTCCAAGTCAAGTTAAACTCATCTTTTAGAATTAAACAACCGACTCCACTGGATGTAACTTCACTTAATTCATCAGTGAAACTGGGGGTGGGGGGAGCAGACAGGGCACGTGCCCTAGGCACCACTGGGGGTGGGGGCGCCAGTGCTATGCTGCCCCCCCTTCCCAAATTCATGGATTTTTTTTTACCTCATTATGAACACAATCCTGTTCCCTCCCATTCCATGAGTTCACATAATGATTAAAGAGGGCTATTGCCTTTTATAAGTGGATTGCTTTTTTTAAAAAAAGCTCTTTAAGCCTATTCACACAAGCAGCCTAAACCAGGCTAGGGCTGGGGTGAGGCTGCTTGTGTGCAGTGCCAGGATCCGCACAGATCCAGCGCTGCCCACTCACCTAATCCAATGTTTTACACTGGCCTTTAGCCAAGGTTAAGGACATGAGCACGCCCTTAACCTCGGCACCAGGGTTGGGTGTATAACTGGGCTTCTTGCAGTCCAAGCACACACAGAGTTGAATGCCTAGAGCACCCAACTCATGGAGGTATCCCCCAATGCACAACATTCATCGTGCAGTGCAATGTGGGATATCCAGAGACTGGGATGCACTGTCCTGCCCTTTGGAGATGTGCACTGCTTGGAGCAGTGTGGATTATCTGGGAGCACAAGTTGCTCTCCCAGCAGTATTCCCTGGTCTGGAGGAATGGTGAGTTTGACCCCTTCTTCCCACCCCCACCCCCTGCCAGCCAGCCCTCACACACAGTTGTGTGCATAGGTTTTTTGTCTAATTTTGCAGCTATGTATGTATATGTATGTGTGTGTGTGTGTGTGTGTGTATACACACACACATACATATTCCCTTATCTCTCCTCCTCTCTCTCTCTTAGAAATCAGAGAGTTGCATATTGACAAGAATTCAACTGGAGTAAATACAATAATATGTAGTCAGAAGTAACTAGAGGAAATTCATGATAGTATTTTCACGCTGTTTGCCAGATTTTAATTACAGAGCAGAATGACAACATGACTATGACACAGGTGAAAAGCATTCATTTAAATAATATTCCACTCCAAAATCAGAAAAAATACCATTTGCTTTTACACTCTGCACCCAACATTTCCCCCAAGAGTGACTGGATGCCATTTGCATTTGATTATCAGGGGACAATGGGGCATAAGGCATTTTTCATTTTGTGAATAAAACAGATGAGGTTCATTTCTTTCTAGAATGGACAGAGTGATTTATGATGTTTATGTCATTCATCTTCATAACATCCTTATGAATTAGGTTATTGCTATCCACATTTTACAGATGCAGAGCTGAGGAAAAGAGCCAGAAGTTTTCCCAAGACCACCCATCTGTGATTGGCTACCCTTGCCAAAGAAGAAAGAGAAAATGGGGTTGATGTTGGGCTTTGGGCCCTTCCTTAGGCTGCAGTCCTGTGCACATTTAAAGTAAAGTGTGCCATCAAGTCAATTTTGACTCCTGGCGCACACAGAGCCCTGTGGTTTTCTTTGAATAGTAGAATACAGGAGGGGTTTACCATTGCCTCCTCCCACGCAGTATGAGATGATGCCTTTCAGCATCTTCCTAGATCGCTGCTGCCCAATATAAGTGTTTTTCCATAGTCTGGGAAACATACCAGCAGGGATTCGAACTGGAAACCTTCTGCTTGTTAGTCAAGCATTTCCCCACTGCGCCATTTAAGGTGGCTCCTTGTGCACATTTACTTGGGAACAAACCTCACTGAACTTAACAGGATTTTCTTCCAAGTAAACATGCATAGGATTGGGCTGTAAGACTGCAATCACATGCATGCTTTGGGGGGACTAAGTCCTGTTAAAGGTAAAGTTGTGTCATTGAGTTGGTGTCGACTCCTGGCAACCACAGAGCCCTGTGGTTGTCTTTGGTAGAATACAGGAGGGGTTTACCATTGCCATCTCCTGCACAGTATGAGATGATGCCTTTCAGCATCTTCCTATATCGCTGCTGCCCAATATAGGTGTTTCCCATAGTCTGGCAATCATACCAACAGGGATTCAAACCAGCAACCTCTTGCTCCCTAGGCAAGTTAGGGACATAATTCTAAGTAAGGAGTCATAAAATATGGTTGTTGAAGCTACAGCTTCTTACCATGCTCTGTCCTGATTTCCCTGTCGGCATCTCAGGGCAGATTCGCACAGGCTTGAATCACTTATCTCATTTGATAATTGCTGCTGAACATATGAGCTGCTTCTGTTGGGAAATGCTGGGCTTCAGGTACCATGACATGTTGTTAACATTCTGTCTGGTGTTTATGTTGGAAATTATCTGTGGTGAGAGAATCCCTTTCTCATTATAGCAGAGTGCACAGAGGCACAACACACAGCAGATTTAGTTAGGCATGCATATGTGCTGAGAGTAAAGTAACTTGGAGCCAATTCATAGTTTCAAATCAATATAAAAGGCATTTCTTAAGGAACTCCAATCTAGATAGGAAAGTGAGGATTTAGGATCTCTAATCTATCTATCTAACTGGATGCAGATGGATTCTGCATCCTCTCTGCACATATGGTGCAGGGAGAGAAGCTTGCCATGTTGCAAGGTAGGCGGGCAGGTAGCAAGAGAGAGAAGGAGGAAGGAAGTCCCTGAGATTAGCAATCTACACATCAAAGGGATAGCATCAGAGCAGTGGAGAAGTGATGACAAATGTCTTTACCCTCTAGCCCTCTGACTTACTAGTCTGTCCTCCACTGTCTGAGACAAGAGACAGCGCAAAGTCCTTTAACTTCCAACAGTTTATGGCCTGTGAGAGTCATGAGACTCCTCAGAGTGATAGAATTTGAGGTCACAACATGGGGATGCCGCCAAAAAACAAACAACAAAAAAACCTTTTAAATTAGCAAGGAAATGGGAGATGGTGACATTGTGGCTTCTCCTGCCTTTGTTTGCCTGCCCCCAAGACCAAGCTGGTTGCAACACAGAGAACCTATCTTAACTTTTCATGATGCCAAAGGAAGACAGAGTGCAGTTGGTGGGCCTCCCTCCTCCTCCTTCCTGGATTTCTCTCCTCTCATGCACATGCATTCAGAAGCAAACAGCACTTCTTTTGTTCCATGTTGATGGGCTAAGAGCGGAAATGACAGACCTAGGCAGGAATGAGGTGAAGGTACAGAGGCAGCAATCCCCCCCTCCCACTTCTCTAATGGTAAACATTGATTCTCCAGGTTGCAACTTGCAGTCCTTTTCCATTTTTTCAAACCTGCTGTGAAACAAAACTGGGATCTTCCTTGTTGCAGAGTAATTACTTATCCTCTATATTTGAACAAGAAGCAACAATATAACTGAAAAACAAGAGTTTGATATTTATTACTAACTAAACATAGACTGAGAAAACAAAAAAACAGACTAACAGTCTCTTATGCAGAGAGAGGGAGAACCTCTCAGTTTGAATTCAAGGCAACAAGTGAGGAGCAAACAGACAAACTGACTTCACTTGCAAGCCAGGACATGAAATCAAATAGAGAAGCATGCCCCATACAAACTACAGACAGTGTGAGGTGCCGAAAGGAGGTCTGCGGAGAGAGAGGGTTTTCCTGACCCTCCCCGCAGATGATCTCTTACCCTTCCTTGGGCCGGCGTATTGCCCGCCCAGACGAGCGGCGGCTCTCCTGACGGCCACCTGCAGCTCCAGAGGTTGGGCACAGGGAAGCAGCACCCCGCCCCCAAGCCCCAATAATGCACCCACCAAGTGTATGGTGCATAACTGGAAGCTTCCCTCCCCCTGAGTGTAAACTATCACTTAGCCGGGTTTGAGGGCGCACTTGCGCCCCAAACCCGGGTCAAGCGGTGGCTACTTTAAGAGAATTCACCACTGTGCTGCCACTAGGAGCAAAAACCGGGCTGGGCTTCCCTAGCCTGGTTTTCACTGCTTGTGAGAATACCTTAAATATCTATGGGGAAATCTCAACATTCCCGGCTATACTATAGTAAGAAGCAGCAGTATGGTAGGCAAAGGTCATAGGAGTCCCAGTCCTGTTTATACTTGTCTAAGGCCATTCCTGATTCTTTCTTGGATCCAGTCCAGGTTCAAAATATGTTCTGGGTCTGGTCCTACTGTTGTACTACCTCTCTGTGAGCCTTTATACTGACTATTCTGTGTTCAGTTCTCAGCCTTCAATGGACTTAACAGGTCCATTGCATACACATTAAAGTTTGGGATGTATTATTTTTCATATTGTCTTTTGGAACCAGGTCTGTGTTGTATAGATCTGGATCTGGTTGCTGCTAATTTTATCCCTGATAAGGGCACAGTCAAAAATATGACCATACTGGAAGATTTCACTTTTAGAATGAAAATGGAAAAGCCCCCTAAAAATTCAGTTAAAATTGAGTTAAAACCATACACATTGGTTTTGTCCTTCTCTTTTGTTTTGCTTCAAGGTACATTCCAAAATGAATGAGGCCACAGTTGATATTGGGAGGCCAGAAACAAGGAGTCACCTTAAGTGGAGCAGCGGGAAAATGCTTGACTAACAAGCAGAAGGTTGCCAGTTCAAATCCCTGTTGGTATGTTTCTATGGGAAATATGGGAAACACCTATATCAGGCAGCAGTGATATGGGAAGATGCTGAAAGGCATCATCTCATACTGCGTGGGAGGAGGCAATGGTAAACCCCTCCTGTATTCTACCAAAAGAAAACCACAGGTCTCTGTGGCCTCCAGGAGTCAAAATCGAATTCATGGCACACTTTACCTTTACTTTAGATACAAGGGAGACTGGTGCTTGTATCTTTCACAGCTGTGCAGAAGGGGGGAATTTCAGCATATGTCTTGCCATCTGCCAAAAGTGCCTCTTTGATGCATTTCCATACTGCCTAATTTTAACATGTTTACTCAGAAATAAGACCAGCAATGAATGAGATTTACTAATCTAGTAAATGTGCTTTTAGTTACAGCCTAAAGGAATGAGGGCCTCTCCTCAGAACTATCTCGTCACTCTAGATCAGGGTTGCATGACTTTGCCACATTCCGCTCCTGCAGCTGTTGGACTGTGCCCATCATCCTTGACTATTTGCTACTGTGCCTGAGGATGATGGGAGTTGTAGTCCAACAACAACTGGAGGGCCGATGTTGTACAGCCCTGTTCTAGACTGTCCACAGCTTGTTTAGAGATATCCAAATGGTATTGTGTGTGTTATCATGCCCTACAAACTGCGTTCAACTCTTGAGCAGCAGTTACATCAGATTGTTCCCCCCCCCCAGAGTTAAGTCCTAGAGGGAAGATCATATCAATTATCATCCTAGCTCTAACAGATCTATTTTTACCAGGCATGGTTGGGGGAAAGTAGCATAGCTTAAGCAACAGTGAATGTGTAATGATTTGACACATTTTCGTTGGAAGTGAAGAAATGCCATTAAGCAATGTTGAATTGATTGTAAATATGTAGCACGGGCAAGGTTTATTAGAAGAAATCCAGTGTGTGTTCACACAGGCAGTGAGTTTGCTGCAACATGTAACCAAAGAGTCATTGTCCCATAAAACTGATTGCCAAGAAGTTTAGGACCAACAAAAGGAAGTACTTTTTCACACAACACACAATCAACCTATGGAATTCTCTGCCACAAGATGTGGTGACAACCAACACCCTGGATGGCTTTAAAGGGGGGTTAGATAAATTCATGGAGGACAGGTCTATCAAGGGCTATTAGCCTGGTGACTATAAGCTACCTCCAGCCTCAGAGGCAAGATGCCTCTAAATACCAGTTGCAGGGGAGTAACAGCAGGAAAGAGGGCATGCCCTCAGGTCTTGCCTGTGGACTTCCCAGAGGCATCTGGTGGGCCCCTGTGTGAAACAGGATGCTGGACTGGATAGGCCTTGGGCCTGATCCATTAGGGCTGTTCTTATTGAATAATCTATGCATCTGACACAAAAACATTCTCATTTGAATATACTCTCTGTTCAATCTGAGGTTATAGTAGTAGTAGTAAGGTAAAGTGTGCCATCAAGGTGATTTTGACTCCTTACACCCACAGAGCCCTGTGGTTTTCTTTTGGTAGAATACAGGAGGGGTTTACCATTGCCTTCTCCCATGCAGTGTGAGATGATGCCTTTCAGCATCTTCCTATATCACTGCTGCCCAATATAGTACCAGCGGGGGTTTGAACCAGCAACCTTCTGTTTGTTAATCAAGCATTTCCCCACTGTGCCATTAGGTGGCTTTTGTAGTAGTCGTAGTATACTTTGTTAGACACCCCATAACAAATTGTTCTCTGGCTGGCTCACAACCCAGCATTAAAACAGAAAGGTTTCCAATTCCCACTTGTTTTTATCAGCCTATGCTCCTGTGTCTTAGGGCTCTTCTAGATGGCAATAAAGAACGATTTGAAAAGAGCTTGTGAAAATGATGAAGGTGATAACTTATTCGGCATCTGCACACTTTCACAGACAAGTGTCGACTTTTCCAACACTAGATCACGCATAGATCATGTGACCAACAGGGACCTTGTGAGATTTCCATAGCGCCACCTGTTGGCTATCTCTTGCTTTCAATGATTATCCCAGTGTTAATGAACAGTGTTTTCTCTGTTCATTAGACAAGTAATATTGGAAAGTGGTGGG
This sequence comes from Hemicordylus capensis, assembly GCF_027244095.1. Classification (NCBI taxonomy): domain Eukaryota; kingdom Metazoa; phylum Chordata; class Lepidosauria; order Squamata; family Cordylidae; genus Hemicordylus; species Hemicordylus capensis. Next base: position 269,739,968 of record NC_069660.1, read on the forward strand.
TTAAGCACCAAAAGCAAGAGCTGGCCACCAGGTGGGGCTGTGGAAATCACACAAGGCCTTGTGACTTGCATGTGAGAGATTGCACTGGGAAAGCTGATGCTTGTCTGCAAGCATGTGTAGATGTTTAATAAGCTTTCACCTTATATTTATCTGCAAGCTCCTCTTGAAGTGCTTTTTATTTGCCATCTGCAAGAGCCCTTAAAAAGCAGCTTCATCTGCAGATTTAGAACCTGGTGATAGTCTGGTTCTCAGAATCTTTCAAATCTAGGGGCATAGCAAGGTTGGAATGGGCCCCTCACTGATATACACACACAAACACATTTCACAATATATAGAGCACTCACACTCATACCCCCATTATGAATACGGTGAATATCTAGTTCACATTGAATCTACTTCACAGGGGCGGATCCAGCATGAAATTACAGGGGGTGCTAGAAGAATTCTCCCCCATAAAAGATTCCCCCGCTATAAATAGTGCGGCTTGGATTTTCTCTCTCTTGCAAATGCACTATGCTAGGGGATGTCAAACTAAAATATGGTGGTGGGCCAGATTAGATTCTGATGTACCTCTGGTGAGCCACACATAGCCTTGCCCCCACCTCACACCACCTATCTTCCTCCTCCTCTCTGCTCTTTCTCTCATTCCTCTTCTCCCCCCACCCCCAATTAGCTGAATTCACTACTTTTTACACTAAAAATACACTGAGGGAAAGATTGATTTTGATTTTGATTTTTAGAAGAAATTCAGAACATACGTGCTAATACCAGCTTTTGCATGGAAAATCCTATCATTCTTCCTCTCTCCCTTACAAAGGTGTTGCTAGGTACTTAAAAGATCCAGGGCTTGGGCCCACAGCCTCCCCACATTTTGATAATGAAACCCTTTCATGCTCTCTTAAAGGTATTCAACATTCTACTCCCCACTAGCTTGCTTCACATCTAAAAATGAATCTCCTTTTTCTCCTACATCAGATTTCTCCTGAACGCACACAGCTGAGAACCAGTGTGTTATAGTGATTAGAGTGTCAAGACTAGGATTGGGGGCCTTGCTTTCCCCATTCAGTCATGAAACTCACTGTGGGACTTTAGCTGAGACACACTCTCTCTCCCCTCCAAACCTGCCTCACAGGATTATTGTGAGGATAAAAGTGGGGAGGAAGAAAATGTGCACTACCCTGACCTCTTTGGAGGAAGAACAGGATCTGTGTCATTCATATATATATATATATATATATGACTTTTAGCCACATGCACTCCAATCCTAAGCATGTACTCAGAAACACATTCCAACAGCATTTGTACACCAATCACAGCAGCATGCAATTCAGTTTGATCTTTTCTTTAGTACATTCAATTCAAGCAAGAAAATCACATGCAAAAAAAGAATTATATGCAACTATAGTGTATGTCTATACACTACAGTATATATACAATGTATAGTGTGTCTATACGCTACAGAAAGAAAAGCCACCATTTTGATTTCAAATAGGACAGCAGAATGTCATATATGGAGTTACCCCAATTTTGCAGAATTTAAAGACAACCAATCATTTCATGTGCAATTTAAAAATGTTTATTGTGAACTGATTTGCAAAGCCTTATTTTGAAGCAAGTGTACACAGTACAAAAATAGACTTTTGGTGGGGCAGCATGCTACAAGCACAAAGCAAAATAAAATAAAATAGTAATGTTTAGAAGGCAATACATGTTAAGAGAACCACTTCTCTCACATGCACAACACACACACGATTCATGGGGGTTGGGGGAGAGAGCGAGCAACATGGTAGCTTGACCAAGGGGGACAAATCACACACAAACCAAACAAACAAACAGCAAAGGGTTGATTTTTACAAAATGGGGCTATTGTGATGATCTGCAAAAATCGGGCTAGGTTCTCCTAATCCAACTTTTGCAGATCATCAGAACCACTGGGCTCGGCTGTGAACCCGGTGGTTCTAGAGCAGGTAACCCGCTCAAGAACCCCTGCCCCAAAATCAGGTTTGCGGAACAAGCGCTCCGCAAACCTGGTTTTCTGGATTGCGAGTAGCTGCGGCGCGGCTTTGCACTGCACCTACTCATGAGTAGACAACCGGAGGGGAGGTGAAAAGCCACCTCCCGATTCTGGGAGTCTCCCCAGTATGCCCTGTGTACTCTACTGGGGCTTCTGGGGGGCTCATGGCCCCCAAGCTCCCCAGCTCTCACCGGCTCCATCACAGAGCCGGCAATCGTGTGGGCAGCCGATTCGGCTGCCCAGGGCTCCCTTCGCACTCATCTGTGGGGAGAGCGGGCTTAGCTCGCTCTCCCCGCAGTTTATGGAAAAGCGGGTCTAACGGATCATGAGACCCGCCTCAATGTCTTCTTACTTTCATTCTTGGAGGTAGACCAACAAGGCAACAGCCAGCTTCCTAGGCTCTGCAGTTCCATACAAATTCAAAGCAGGGGAGGAGCACAAGATGCCAAGAGAACCAATAGGGCTAGGAGAAAAGTTAACCCTTTCTTGGCTCTCTGCTACTGCTGAAGTGCCAATCTCCAAGAGATTCAATATTAATTAATAGGGGGTGCAAAACAGGCGGGTGCAAAGTCATGTGACGTGCCTCTGGGGGGCCCTTGAGGCAGTGGGGCCCCCTAGACAACTGTCTCCCCTTGTCTAATGCTAGTGATGTCCTGCTAGGTTTAATATACGTTACCAGCATTAGCATGATTGTGTGGATACACGCTAAGGCAGGAATCTCGGATTCAACTTGGGCCATGAACAATGCTGGTGTGGGTTCACACACTTGTACTAATGTCAGTACCCCACATTAAACATTGAGTCAAACAATTGTGCGAACAATGCTAATATTTCTTCCTTGCTGTATAAGGCTTCACTTGCTGATTCCTACAGATCAAACCATAGCTAGATGCACAGATATAGGCCAAGTCTTGTTTCTTCCCTGTTCATTTCGCAGCCTTAGGGCCAAATTACATGTTATGGTAAGTATGCTGTAAAGAAGCATGTTTAAGGTTGGCAGCTTACCTTCTTTAACAAAAAGTAGATGTAAGAGGCTGGCTGCCATAGATTGAGGACAGAGTATAAGGTTAACCTGTCCTATTTTTCTGCTGAAAATCTCCTTCCTAAGCTGCAATCTGTACCCAAAGCAGCTATTTGCTGCAGAATAGCCTCTTCCAGAGCCAGTAGCTGCCATTTTCAGTGAGGAAGAGTCACAGAGTTAACCACTCCTCCTCATGCACTGTTGTCCTCATGTGAAATCGCCTTCCAACCTGATTGCTTTTTATGAAAGGGCAAGGTTACTGCCACAATGAGACTTTTTAAAAAAATGCATGGAACATAACATGTAGTTTGGCTCTCAGCATTAAACTACCACAGAAAATCCTGCAATAATTCTAGGTTAACTCGTTTAAATACCAACAAACTCCTCTTTTAGGGAGAAAGCAGTTCTGGAATTTTACTCTCACATAGACTCTCCCAGTAACAATGGAAGTTTGCACAGGAGGAGGGTGAGAGAAAAAATTAGGAGAAGGGGCAGTAGCTTAAAGAGGCCATAGGCAGCCCATGTTCACACAGACCCTCACAGGGCCACCCATCCCCAGCAGTGTCCCTTCCCTTTACACCGTACACATGGGATGCCCCTTCTCTCCCCACTGCACACAATGGTAACATCGGTGGAAGTTAAGTAGCAGGCTACTCCCTCCGGGCAGCTGCCACTGCACACATGGCGGGGAGAAAGGGGGCACCCGGGGGACAAAATTACAGCTCCACCCCTGAGAAGGGGGTGAGGAAGGGGGGAGTAAGTAAACAAATAAAACCATCCTGCATTTCACCTTCCCGCTGCCCATCAATGCCTTATTCTGTCCATTCCTCACCAATATAACACATGAGATTTCAGATCTGACCCAATATTTTTGTACAGCTTTCCACTTGTATCTTCCTATTGGGCAGAATCAGACTTGGTCAGTCTGAGTCCCCGTTAAGCAAAGAGAATAATCGCTAAGGCGGAACTACACATTACTCTCAGTATGGGAGTGGCACCAAAAATGGCATCCCTGTTCTTCATCTTTTTCACCTGTAACATATACATCTTCACACTGTATAATCTCTAGAGGAGTCGCCATGTTAGTCTGTAGCAGTAAAAAGAACAAAGAGTCAAAGGAAGACTAAAGAACAAAACATCTGAATTAGAATTATAATGCTGTTTGATTCACGTCTCTGGCCTAAATAAGGAATCCTTTCTGTCACATTACAAAGTTACATACATACTTTATTTATGGTCTTTGACCAAAAGAATTAATTACCTTAGGACTGCTAAGAAGATGCTTATACCACCAGTTTCTGTTTTTGTGAATTATCGCCATGATTATCTTGTATACTTTTAAAGCTTGTCAAAAGATGAGACCTTATGCATTTCCTGACATTGCATTTCCTGACATGAGGGTATGGGGACAGGGAGGTGGAGTGTTGACAGAGGGAATGTGACCATGTTGGTCCTTTTGGCTTTCGATACTATCAACCATAGTATCCTTCTGGAGTGTCTGAGGGGGTTGAAGGTGGGAGGCACTGCTTTGCAGTGGTTCCACTCCTACGTCTCGGGCAGATTCCAGATGGTGTCCCTTGACTATTGCACATCAACATCTGAACTTTTGTATGGTGTCCCTCAGGGCTCCATATTGTCTCCAATGCTGTTTTACATCTACATGAAACCACTGGAAGAGATCATGAGGTGATTTGGTGCAGGGCATTGTCAGTATGCTGAAGACACCCAAATCTATTTCTCTGTGTCATCATCATTGGAAGAAGGCATAACCTTCCTAAATGCCTGCCTGGGAACAGTAATGGGTACATGATACTCATGATACGTTGCAGTGGAGATGGGGGAGGGATCTCATAGGACAGCATTTTCAGTGTTAATTAACATTAACAGTGCTAATGTGTAATATCATGTACAATTCTACCTTGAGAAATGTCCCCCATGTAATTTGCTTTTGACTTTACTTTTCCCTATTTGCTTTTTGACAATGTTTGTAAGAAATTCATATTCTTATTACATGAATTATGATAAAATGCTTTTCATTGTATCAAAAAGGAGACACCAGTCATGCCACTAGGTACATTTTTAGCAAATACAAATAATCTACCCCCCATCCATTTTTGCATATGATTTAATGAGGCTACAGTGGATTTTCTGCCAGTGAAGACTCCTAACAGAGAATGACCAAATGTAATTGAGGCATGTTTGGAGTGATTATAGGCTTGAAAATTTTGCTTCTGCAGGAAGAAAGTTTTCAGCTTTGTAAATGTTTTCATAAACAGAAGATTACAAGTCAAAGGAAAATAGCCTTTCCTTATTCAGTAAACTGTTCGTGTTCAGATTTTTATAGAATTCAGTGGATTGTAATTTGCAAACTGCAAACCTCATTATCAGAGGAATTCTCTGAAATAACAGTGAATGAAAAAAGGGAAGCAAAAAATAAAAAAGCAGAAGTTGTTAGCTACTGGATTAATTAATCTGGATGTCAACAGATGTTCACCAGTGTGCCAATGTCTGTGGTTGCCATGTGCGATTGCTCTGGGAGAAGAGAGATTTCTGGAAAAGGAAATGACAGCAGCTGCCCACCTAACACCTCAGGTGGATCAGTAACAAAGCCAAAAGCATAGCAGCGTGACATGTGTAGTGAGAATTGAGGCCTAGCTGGGGAGAAGCCAATTCAAAATTCATGAAGTGTCATGAACTTACCTAGGCAACTGAAAGTACAGAAATGAGAATTCAGAAAAATTCATGTCACAGGCCATGCAGTGGATTGCCTGGAGCAAAATAATTGTTGCATTTTATCCAGTAATCTTTTGCAGTTTGTTTGTTTGTTTGGACATTTGTCCTGAGGGGATCCTGTGGAGAGTGTGGGAAGGAATCAAAAAGGGAAAGGGAGGGAAAAGAGAAGGATCAAAATGGAGTTGTTGCTGAATAAACCTTTCGCTAAATCTACATAAGATTTTCTTGTGTGTATGGGGGAAGAAGTTATAAAATAATAATCCTTAACAGACATTCATCTAGTCCTTAAAAAATAATCAAAGGCAAGGGATGCAGCAACTAATGTGTATGAGGGCTGTGCATCATGTCCAATCCTATATTTCGAGTTTTCTGAGGGAGTTCTACCACGACACCCAGAAGTTGAGAGGCTCCCCATTGCTACTGAGGAACTTAATCGGAGATCTGACATGTCTGTTGATCCCCACCCCAGCTCACTGTCCTTTCCTCCCACTTTACCATTGACTGGGTGGGGGAGGAGATAGGCTACATGTTGCTTGATCTTTGCTCCAGAGGAAGCATGCACAAGCACAAGTGCTTCTGAGAGTGTTAGTACTGTTATTCTGGGCGGGAACCATGCAGCCCTTCCAACAGTGCCATTGTCGTGTCCTGTCTGACCTTTTGGGCCATCTACAGGGCTAAAGTGCATATTTGGTGGTGGTTTTTTAGTTCATTTGGGTTTTTTGTTTCATTGTAAATTTGGATTCATTTTTTGGTTCCCCATTCATTTCCCCCCCAATTTACAGGATGAACTTAAATGGGTTCACATAAAAGGGGGAACTCTTTCAAACACCTTGTGCCTAAGCCATTGGGGGTTTGGTAGATGATTACCAGCTCTTTATAGATCGCCTGGAAACATATCCGTAGCCAGTGTACCAATACAGTACCAATTTTGTCTTCAGGACCCCACTGGAAGTATGAAGAGTCTTGTTGTCTTGCACTGATTCCTGAAGGTTGTGCAACCCTCAGGAACATATTCCTGCAAGCAGATATGTCTTTTTCAGGAAAGATTCAAAAATCACTCTCTCCATCCCTTCCATGCCCACAGTAAGCCTTTGCCTCACAGAAACTGAAGGCTCCCTGCAAATGTGCAGCCCTTCTTCCTCCCACTTTCATCTGCACAGCATGAGGACCACTGATCTTAATTATAGCTTGTTCTTTTAAACTTTTTTTAACCTGATTGCATAGTGTTTGTGCATCACTAGTCTACATCAGCTAAGGTGTAACCAAAATAAAGCATTCAATACGAGAGAATGTTACCAGAACTGCCCCAGAATGCTGCTAGATGCTCCAAATGTGCTCTTTGGCTTAGCATGGGGAAAATTAACTTGGCTAGAGGGAGCAGTTTGGTTCCAGTATCAAATCTGAGCACGTTTGGTGTCTTGGAGAAGATGAGGAGGCAGAAATACAGTTCAAACATTTTATTAAGGGTATATGGGGGCACAGAATGCAAAAGTTAGGCAAGGCAATCAATCTTAATTGATATTCTAGGCAAGAATATGACTGGCAAATAATTTAGCTTGAAGTCCTAATTAAAGATTGATTGGATTGGCTAAGGTGTTTAGACCAGAGCCTAGCTTAAGGCTTACCATGGAGAGTGAGTGGGGAGGTTGAAAAGAGAGAGGGAGAGAGGAGACACATTGACTGAAGTCTCCTCACAAGAAACAGGTAGACAGGCAGGGAAGAGGAGCAGACTCACCGATATGAGAGTCCACAGGATAGTGATCCAATCAGGTTCCAAAAACATGAGCTTTGGCTGGAGGTAGATATTCCCCAAAATGTGCCCTGAAGCAGTTTCCAAGCCATGTTACCCACCTGAAGGTGGAAGATTCCATGCACAACAAAGAAGTTCTGACATTAGTCACTTTGTCATGTAACACTTTTGTGTAACTGTGTTACACTTTTGAGTGTAAACTTGCCCAACAAAGGCAAAGGTAAAGTTATATAAATATGTTGTTTGTGTTGAATAGAGTAGCTGGACTGACTATCTCAAAAACAGAATGTCCTCTGGGTGTACAAGATTACACATCTCCAGTTTTGATGCACTCATTTCCCTGAACCCTTGCCAGCTAAGTTGTTCAGAATGGGTTAGGAAAAACATTTTTTATCTATGTGCCTCCCATGGAGTGTTCCACTGTTGTTTCTTGTGGAAGGGAAGATTCCTTCCCTGATTGATTCACCTATTGAAATGGGGTTGTTGATGGAACTACTTTATTTATTATTTATTTATTTGATTTGTATACCGCCCCTCCAAAATGGCTCAGGGCGGTTTACAATTACAATTGTTTGGGGATGATTGGTCAAAACCCTCAGTTTGGGTGAATGTGGGGGTTTTTAGTTCAAAAGGGGAGACAGTTCCAAGCAGCTTTACTTGGTGCAAGCATCTGAACTCAAGAAAACCAGCTTGAGAGAGAGGTTTTAATCAACAAAAGGAGTTTATTGAAATAAAAATATTAAAAGTAGTAAGACTAAGTAACTAGGTGGTCCCAATGTAAAAGCAATACAAATATGTTTAAAAACAAACTATTGTAAGACACATTTAGCTTGAAGTTCCAAATTATATGTAAATTCCCAGGTGGGCTAGAGAAAGTTACTTTAAGATAGAGGGATAAGATCTGACTCGGGCAGCTGGAGACTAGCATCCATCCAGGGAGGCAAAGTGGGGAGCAGGAGAGTTGAAGGAGTTAGTGTGGTTCCTCACAAGGAGAGGCCAGCTGGATAGATAGGCAGGGGGACCCATCTAAAACCAGACACAATTTGCTGAGCCTCGGCTTGAGGGCAGTGGATTGACCAGGCAGGCAGTGATTTCAGCTCAGGTGACCTCAATGGAGAGGGGCACACCAAGGTGAAGTTATGTATTTATTTATTTATTTATTTATTTTATTTTATTTTTACATTTCTATACCGCCTTTTGTTAAAAACACAACCCCAAGGCGGTTTACAAAAATTAAAGTTCTTGTTGCAGTGGAGTCTACAGAGGAAGGTCTGAGAGAGCTCACTCGGTCATGGAGTCAGGGATACTTATATCCCAAAACGTGCCTTGGAGGCATGTTTATTCTGTCATACTTTGCTGAATAGAAGAGTTCAGACAGGCTTTTTCGAAATGCATTGTGTCTGATCGTCCTTCCTGAGTAGGAAGGTGTGTGAATTGCCTATTGTATGCAAGGCTGATTGTAATAAAAATCAGAGTGTGCGGGTGCATCAAAAAATATCCTGTGTTGGGAATGACTCTCCCAATAATTCTATCAAAAGTTTTGATGGGCACCTTTTCAAAGTTATGTCACTGGCTCATCCCTATTGTGAGGGAGTCTGCTGCTACACTTGTCCTCTTCATCTGTTTTCCCTTCTTGGAATAATTGCTTCATTTGCAACAGGTTTTATCTCTCTTGCAAGAGGATAAGAGGAGTTTTAGAGTTCATCCTAAGTCCAAAATGACCTCGGATGCCAGATAACTCACAATAGCTAGTTCTGAAGTCTGCTTATGCAGGCCCCTACATAGGGAGAGGGGGTGTGAAGCTAATCCCCTTTGCAATTTGTATTACCTGTGGGTCTTGCCAAACCAGGGCAGATGAAGAGTTCATCAGAGAGACTATGATCCCATAGTCTTGGGCTGTCTAGCTCTCCATAGCAATATAGGTAGAGGGGTGCTTTCTGGACTACCCCCAAAATCAGGCTGTCTGACAATGGGAGGGAGAGATGCTCTTCTAAAATATAGATGCTACTTATAGGCACAACCTCTATCCAAAAAAGCATAAAATGATCCATATATTAATTATTTACTTTGAAGCCAACTTCAAAATGGAAATCAGCTGCAATATGGAGCAGAGATTTATTATCTGTCAGCTTTTCCTTACCTAGCATTTGTTTTTTTCCAACTATATGTGTCCCTCTGTTGGTGATTATTCCTCCCTCCCACCCCAAATTTACTTAGATCTGAAGAGTAAATGATGCTTCATGTCTGGTAATGTATCAATTGGAACACAGCTATCCATAATAAATTAAGGACAGCCATAAAATTTCTTAACGTTTACCAAATCAATACTGGGAAGCACACACACACACAGGTAGCAGAATAAATGGCCTCTTGCTCGCTCTATATTTTATTGTTTTTGCTGCCCCTGCCCCCCACTGCAAGTTGCTCCTTGAATGCAAAGGCTGACTGGTTCTGCACAGTCCCCACTGGAAAAAATGCCAAACATTAGATGCAAACTTTGCTTTCTGTATTGGTAATATCAATTCAAATTATCTTGGAATCAACAGCGAAATAAAAATTAGTCTCGATAGACAGGATTAGACACAGGCATCAACAGTTTAATCATTCATCAACCAGAAAACCTGTTCCACAATCCAGATCAAAAAGGTCAAGCACAAAAACCAAACCATAATCAAGCTGGCCAACAACTTAAGCGAGTGTGTACAGAGAAGCAAGACAGGATTTGCCTGATGCTGAAAAGATCTTAAAGAAAGCACCACTGGGAAGGAAATAGCATAATTGGGATGTGACTTTAGAGCAGTCCATCTCTCTGGTAGTCTCCTACTAGGAATGGACCTCTGATTAAGATCTTAGTACCAGGTAATGTCATTCAGATCAAGAAAATTCCTAGCCATTGGCCAAATACATTCAGGGATTTCACAAAGCCTGGGAATTTCCCTGAGCTGTGATAGTAGCTTAGGAACTATCCATTCCCTGGGAGTTATTCATACATGGCTTCATGCTGCAGGGTGAAGGGTTGAGTGAAGCCACTTTGAATTACATTCGTGACATTGAGGGAAGCAGCCCATCCCCTTTGCTCTCAACTTTCTTTTTGCAAGTTCACATCGCATGCCTCCGTGTTTTCCTTCTAGCCAATGGGGGCAGGGGGGGAGGGAGAGAGAGAGAGAGAGAAAGCGATTACTAAAGGACTATACCTGCATTTCTAAAGAGAGTATCCCTCATCATGCTAATGATTCTACCGACATCAGTGCCTCTCCCTAGTTGCTCCGGCGTTTTTAGAAAAAGTGGCTGAAAACCAGCATTTTAAAAACCCGGAAATACTTCAAGATAAGCTAGAATTCGCAAGGCAAAGCCCGGTTTGTGTGCCGAGTGGATCCAAGGATTTCGAAGGGACTTCGGGGTAAGTTTGGCTGGAGCATACTCTTCTTCTGAAGGAGATTCGGGCAGGGGCAGATTAACCTCTCTGCCGCCTATAGGCAAAGATGATTGTGCTGCTGCAGGGTGGGGGGAATCTCCCCCTTTTCACTCTAAAAATCATTGTTGCTGCCATGGCTGGCTGCAGGAAGGGGGGTGAGGAGGGGAGAGTGCCTCCTTTTAGCGTACCTTTTTAAATGCTGTCAGAAGTGGCGGTGGCCTGACTCTGGCCCCACCGCTCTCCAGTAAGTGTATGATGCTTCACCTGGCTTGCTCAGGCTCTGCCTCCAAAGCCCAGCAAGCGCCTCTCCCCCTCACATTCTGGGGAGCCTCCCGATGTGGAAAGGCTTGTTGTCGCCTCCCAGTCAGAAGGCGAATCATGAGTTGCTTCGGCACAGAGCTGCACCACGGTGGCACATGATCCTTTAACCTGGTTTTCGGGCGCTCCTGCGAAACCCAGGTTGAGCAGCAAGCTACCCAAGAGGGTTTGTCACCACGCCACCACTGAGAGCCATGCAACTCCTGGCAGGTCTCACATGCAGTAGAAACTGGGCTGTGCTCCCTTAGCCCAGTCTCCAATGCGAGTGAGAATAGCCTCCTCAACACCTTCTCATTTTAATGTCAACATAAAATGGGCATTGTTGGGTTAAATGATACAGTACATATAGAAGCTGGAGAGTGAGTGTGTGAGACTGTTTGTTGCCATAGTAATCACACACGTTAACACACATTATATTTTATCAAGAAGGAAAAAACCACTCCAAGAGTAAAACAGCTGTCAGATTTCGCAACTTTGTAAAAATGCTCATGTGCCCTGCCTTGCAATCAGTTGTAAACAATAAGCGTATTCTTGTTTTTGTTCTACACCTCAAGTTTTGTGTCATTTGTACACTGAACACATACGCCTATCCTGGCACGCGAGGCTACATAACCAAGGTGTTGAGTACTGGGAGCAGGGTAATAAGTAATCATATGGTGGCAGTGAAAAAGTAGAAACTGGATAAATTCCCAGAACCTGGAGACTAAGTTGTTATAAAACAATATAAAAACAAATCACCTCATTGGACTTGAAAGGGGTGTCAGGGTGGGTTCCTGACAGGGTCACTGGGGGTTCCCTTGTGAACTAAGTATCCTCTAAACACGCGCGCACACACACACACACGTCCCATGGTTTCACACAGCTTCGCATTGGCACAGGTAGGCAGTAACAGGAAGTCAGGTACAGACTGAGGCAGCAGCGCACAGAGCACTGTGCCTCAGCCAGCTCCTCCCAACCTGCAAAACAAGTGAGGTATTATCCACACACCTTCTTGATCATTCATCACAAATTCACAGGCGTCGGCTAGAGTGCATTTGGCAGGTGGAGACTACAACCCCCTCCTCCCCCCCCCCCACACACAAAGAATCCACACACCTTCTTGGTCATTCCCCACAAATCCACAGGTCTGGGCCAGAGTGAATTTGTATTCACACACACACACACACACACACGCACACAACCCCCAATGGATTATTGACCATTCACAAACCATCTGGGAGACAACATGTGAACCTTGCTTCAGGGTTCAAATACACACCCAGATCACAAACTTGGACATATAGTGCATTTGTAAGGGGGTAACGTTAAAACCACAACACATGTCCCTTGCCTCACAGTTCTCACTCAGACCTTCTGGATTGCAAACCAACTTGAGTATAATGCATTTCTATTTTAAAAATTGTTTATTCAGACGGTTACAGTTAGCTCCACTTTCACTAGGTGTGAAGTAATAAAAATAAAGTGTGCTGTCGAGTCGGTGTCGACTCTTGGCGACCACAGAGTAGAATACAGGAGGGGTTTACCATTGCCATCTCCCATGCAGTATGAGATGATGCCTTTCAGCATCTTCCTATATCACTACTGCCCAATATAGGTGTTTCCCATAGTCTGGGAAACATACCAGTGGGGATTAGAACCGGCAACCTCTGACTTGCTAGTCAAGTCATTTTTCGCTGGGCCATTAGGTGGCACAGGTGTGAATTACTCTATGGATAGAGATAACTCTTTCTAGCACCTTTACTGCAGTAGGGAAAAATCATTTAAAATCAATGCACTGACCGATCCACTTCAAATTAAATACACAGACTTCTCCCACCCTACCCTACATCTGTGCTCAATACCATAAGAACAGCCCTGCTGGATCAGGCCTAAGGCCCATCTAATCCAGCATCCTGTTTCACACACTGGCCCACCAGATTCCTCTGGAAGCCTACAGGCAGGAGTTGAGGGCATGCCCTCCCTCTTGCTGTTACGCCCCTGCAACTAGTACTCAGAGGCATCCTGCCTTTGAGGCTGGAGGTGGCCTATAGCCCTCCGAAGAGTAGCCATTGATAGACCTCTCCTCCATGAAGTTATCCAAACTCCTCTTAAAGCCATCCAGGTTGTTGGCTGCCACATCTTGTGGCAGAGAGCTCCACAAGTTGGTTATGCGTTGTGTGGAAAAGTACTTCCATTTGCTGGTCCTAAATTTCCTGGCAATCAATTTCATGGGATGATCCCTGGTTCTAGTGTTATGTGACAGGGAGAAGAATTTATCTCTATCAACTTTCTCAACTCCATGCATGATTTTATAGACCTCTATCATGTCTCCCCGCAGTCATCTTTTTTCTAAACTAAAAAGCCCCAGGTGTTGTAGCCTTGCCTCATAAGAAAGGTGTTCTAGGTGCCTGATCACCTTGGTTGCCCTCTTCTGAACCTTTTCCAGTTCTACAATGTCCTTTATCAAAACCCTATGTCAAGCCATTCCAGGTGATATAAAGGATGGTGCAAAGAAGGGTCCTTTATCCTTTTTATGAAGACAAAGGGCAGATTTCTCCACATGGGGGTAGAATGATGTTCCAAGGGTGTGCTTCAGTTCAGTTTTCTACTATTTTCTGCCATGAAACAAGCCACTTTAGGACCTTTTTGATGTTTTTAGAAGAAATTCAAAAAATCATTAAAAATCCATAGATTGACCAATCCTCTTCAAATTAAATATACAGAGCCCTCCCACCCTGCCCTATATCAAAGCCCTATTGCAAGCCTGATATCAAAGCCCTATAGCAAGCCATTCCATAAAGATACAAGGTGCAGAATAAGCACAAAAGGGAAATCCCATTCCTTCCATTGCTGGCTCAGAAGAGGAGGCAGGTACAGGCTGAGCACACCAGTAGACAGCTGCTGCAGGGCAGGGCAGGGCAGAGGGTGTGCATAGCACTATGGTGGGTAGCCAGCTCTGGCCACTCTCCCTCCTTTCTTCACTGCTGTCTGCAGGCAGCCTGCCAACCTACACTAGAGGGGTTCTCGGAGGCTGGAAGAGAGAATTCTGGAAGCCCCACCCACCTGCCAAACTGCTGATAGTTGGGTAGGGGGAGGTGTAGCTGGCATCCTGCCCCAGTGTACAGGGAGCCTTCAAATGGCAGACAAGCCTCCCAATCATAGCCTGCCCTGCGCTGCCAGCACGCGGGGCACAGAGGAGGCATCACAGAGCCCACACCAGCTGCAGGGCAGGAAGGAAGGTACACTGGGCCCAGTGGGACCTGGAAGAGAGGCTTCCGGGTCATGGACCTGCACCCCAAGATCCAGGCCTACTGGTGCCTCTGGAAACAAGTTGGTCATGTGGATTTAAACTTTATCATTTACAAGGGCACATGTGATCCTTGCTTAGTGTGGCTCTCAGCCTGAAGAGAAAGGCCAGAGAAGAGAGTGAGCTCATGCAACCTAAATTGTAAGTGAACACCAAGGTTGAAAAGCTGTAGAATATTTTATGCTTACAGGATATATAGGAAGATGCCTTATACCAAGTCAGACCATTGGCCCATCTTGCTCTGTATTTTCAACACTGACTGGCAGCAATCCATTGTCCTCACAGAGGAGGAATCTCCCCTGTCATTGTTGGCATTGGCAATGCTGATCCTGCTGCCCAGCCTAGGGACCGTACACAGAGCCCCAAGGGGAAGGGTCTGGGTTCCCGCAACATTATTGTACAAAAAACAGAGCAGAGCCATTCAAGAATTCCTGGTTGGGCTGCCCTTTAAACCCGACCCCAGGTATTACCTCCCTGCCATATATTCCCATCCCAATGATCTGCTGGGGTTGCCCTTTTTATGTTGCCACCATGGTTGCATGTGCTTGTGAACATACAACTTGATCACTTCATTTTTAGAAAACGAAGCACATAGTGCTCATCTTGCCATCCCATCCCCTTTAAATCCTGACTGCCAGGAGGGGAGAACAAGGGACAGAGTGGGGAGAGGGCATACCCCCATGTAACCTTTCCGTTTGAGAGACTGACACGCTTGCGATGGGACAAGGCGGTATCCCAGTTGCCAGGAAATTGCTTTATTGGATCATTGACAGGGGTGGGGCAAGTGGTCGGAGAGCTGTGGTACTTATACAAGACTGTGTCGATACACAACAACGGCTTTACTTTCAAATTACTGAGGTGGCTGTTTAGAAATAACAAGCTGCTTCTTCTTCTTTAAACACCTTGACTGGGATACAACCTCCCTGGTTGTATATCCTATGTAATCAACCATACACTCCCAGTATTTACATTTGATAGTCAAGCTTGCTCTACAGAGGTCATGCCTGGTCTGTAAAATGTACCCACCAACCTTCCAGTTCCACCCTCATTTCTGCTCTAGAGACCCTAACCAGAGAGCCTCTATCTAGCCTTAATCGTCCCTATCTCTGGCTCATCCAAGTCCTATCTTAACCTGTCACTTAACTCCAACTGAACTTTATAGACACCTGTTCACTCAATTCCAAAGCCTCTCCCTTAGGAATTCTCTCCAGATGAGGTTCCTATGTTTAAATTCCTCTTGATTGCCAGTGTTTTGTAGCCAATCACCATAGGCGCTTTTTATCAACTTTGGCAGATACATCAGCTACGCCCATTTCTGGAGGAAAACAGTGGTACATATGCTGATAACCTCCAGGCTTGGCTACTGTAATGCATGGGGCTGCCTTTATATGTAATCCGGAAACTACAGTTGGTGCAGATTGCAGCAGCCAGATGGGTCTCCTGGATAACATGAAGAGACCATATACTGTAACACCGCTCTTAAAAGAACTGCACTGGCTGCTGCTATGTTTCCGAGTGAAATACAAAGTGGTGGTTATTACCTATAAAGCCCTTAATGGCTTGGGTCCAAGGTATTTAAGAGAACGCCTCCTTTGTCATGAACCCTACCATCTATTAAGATCCTCTGGGGAAGTCCAGTTATGGACCTGCTCGTTTGGTGGCTACTCAGGTCCAGGCCTTCTCTGTGGCTGCCCTGGGGCTCTAGAATGTACCCCCCAGTTAAAATCACTGTTTCTCCATCTCTGGCTGTTCTTTAAAAGGTCCTTAAGACGCACCTGTTTTCTCAAATTAATTAATTATTAATTTTAATTGGTTTTATTATTAATTAGTTTTAATTGGTTTTATAATTGTTTTTATAATTATAATTTTTATAATAAAATTAATTAATTTTAATTGGTTTTATAATTGTTGTAATCATATTATCTTGTTTTTACAGTTGTTGTATTATTACTTATGTAACCTAGGGATGCACATGTCAGGCGGTAGAGAAATATGATAAATAAATAAAGTCTCTCAAAAGAGTCCATTTGGGCACTAACAACACAGTCCCAAAATGTTTTTGTAAGATGGCCTTTGCAATGTGATGAGTAAGAGCTTTGTCAGGACAACAGAATCCTCTCCTGAATTAATAATGTCATAAAACAAGGTTCAGTTTGACCAAAAGAGCATTTTCCTTTAAAAATATATTGTGTAATGTGAAAGTGGCAAGTTGCTTCTTATCGACTTGATTTTAAGAGGTTCTTGGCACATCCTGATCCTGACAGCTGCAGGATACTCACAACACGAAAATGTTCCAAACTAGCTTTTGTTGTTCCTATACAAGTTAACAGTTGGATTCACAAACCATACAAAGAGTGGAAGATACAATAGCATTTGACTGGTATTGCCCAGGAGTGAAAGCTTATTGTATTTTTCCTATACACCAGCATTTCTAGCTCTCAGATGATTTCTAAAGACTTCCAAGTACCTGCAGCAAACAAGCAGAGTCTAGAAGTGGAAAAGAATAAGCTAATGGCTTCCCTCAGAGATGAATTGCCCAAACTAAAGGATAGCAAAAAACCTGGAAACTTAAGAGCAGGCAGTCTCAAGGGACCGGAACTCTAGTATTACCTAACTTCCAGTACTAAAAAAATTTAAGCGGGATAGTGTCATAGTATGAATTGCAGTTCTCTTTTGCAGGAAGCAGGACACTAATGCTTGAGTCGCAGAGTTCCCAGTTTGAATTAGGGATGTGCACGGAACCGGCGACTGCTGGTTCAAAGGTGGGGAGGGGATAGCTTTAAGGTCTGGGGAGGGAGCTCTTACCCACCCGCTGCTGTGTTTCCCCCACCAACGCTGTAGTTTAAAATGGTTCTGTGTGGCAGCAGCCTACCTCCTTGCTACATGCACCAGGGCAGAAAGAAGGTATGCTTCCACCCCACAGGACTAGTTTAAACCACAGCACTGATAGGGAAAACATAGCGGGTGGGGAAGAGCACCCTATCCTTTTCTTAAAGCTGTTTCCACCCACCCCCGTCAAACTGGCTGAACCGCCTGACTTTCGAACCAGTTTGGAGGTCCATAAAAAGGCCTCCAAATCTGTTTGTGCACATCCCTAGTTTGAACTTGTTAGAGGCTGTTAATTTCCCCCCTCAATAGGTAAAACAGCAGAGCACTAAGGAATGAGCACACACTCCAGTTACAGAGCAGGTAGCAGAGGATGGCTTAGTTGTTGCAGCTATTAGATAAAACACATGGAGATCCTTGTAGAACTAAATGCTAAGTATTTATTGGTTAATTACATTTGGATAGGAAAGACCTAAACCTAATCTAAAGGACTACAAAATGGATAGGTAAGGAGAGAGAGAGATGTTTCCATCTTCTCCCTAGGAGGAAAGGAAGGATTGTGACTCAGTACAGGAAGTGCGGAAGAGTAATATCCGGGGTCATAGAGTAGAAACAGGTAGAACAGTCAGGGAGACCCTTGCTCACTATCTCTACTCCCAATGCCCCTAGTGGTCACCAGGATAGTTGATGCAAAAGGTCGATGCACTGGAAGTCCCATCTCCAACAGAACTAGTGTTGCCAGGTGAAGATGATGAAAAAGGTTGATATCCATCACCAAAGAAGCGGAAATAGAGGGCACTTTCCACCAAAAGAAAAACTCCAAAATGTCTGCACTTTGCACAAAATGTGCATATGTTTTTGGTATTACTGAATATGCATATTTTGATAAACACAAGATAAGTTGAGCATAAATACAGCTCAGCACTGTGTAGCTGATAACCAGGTGAGCTGTACATCTGCTCAATCTGGTCTCTAGGTGCTGAGTCCTCCAGGCCTCTGCTTCTGAACCATAAATTCATAACCTGGTTAGGTTCACCACACACACAGTCCTCTGACTTCCTTCCCCACGGGTCACCCAGCCTGCTCTCCCCAGCCAAGCCAGCAGCTTCATCCCTTGGCTCGAGGCAGAGCAATCAGCTAGCTACTGAGCCAGACGATTTGCACATTGGTGCATGCACAATTTCCCAATCGTTTGCTGTTTTCTACGGCAGCCATTGAAGGAGTGCTGTGCTGCACTTGGATACGGCCAGCCAGTTGCTCTCTCCATCATAAATAGAAGAGATCCACCACTTTAAAAGGTGCCTTTTTACTCAATTAGCTGGGGTAGCTGCTAATTGAGTAAAGTTAGTTAGCTAACTGCTACTGGAGTAAAGTTCATTAGCTAACTGGTAAATTCTCACTGCCATCACCACCACATGAAGGAGGCAAGCTGCACCTGCCAGGCCCACCTATCTGTGCTCCTGCATCACATGGCCCAGCAACCTGCCACTGAAGCAGAACCTCTCCTCTGGCTTCCCCATTGGATGGGTGGTCAGTAGGAAGGGGAAGGAGACCGAGGAAGAGAAGCTGCTCTTGAGAACAAAGTGTTCTGAGAAAACAAAATGTTCCAACTTCTTTCTCCGCAGTACTTCAGACACCACCACAAATGCAAAAAAAGTGGTTTTGTCCCCAAAATAGTTGCATGTCCTCTATAAAAGTCTTTAGTTGGCAACCCTAGTTTGGACCTGTGGTGCTGACACACTAGCAATACTGGGACATTATTTTGCAGTTAGTCCTTTCATGCACCTAACATGGAAATTTTATAATAAACTGTTCAGGCTTTCAGAGTTTCTATTTTAACTGTTATTATTTTTCTATGTAAGCCTCTTTGAAACTTTTTATTGAAAAGAATATTTTAAAAAACCAAAATAGTAGTTTAGCCTTCATGCTTCTGGTGAGTTGGGCGGTGGGGAGAAGCAGTTTGGTGACTGCAATGTGCTGTAAAAGCTTATAAACCACTGCTTTTATTTTTATTTTTTAAAAATTACATGTATATCCCACCATTGCTTCCATTATGGAAGACTCAAGAGCATGTACCTGGGGTTTTCAGGATCCATCCAGACTCTGACAAGGGCTAGACTTACTTAGCTTGAGCAAGATTAATCATTTTTTTCCTGTGACTTTAGCCATGCTCTAGGACCATTATGCAGCTTTGAAAGTTGAATCCATATTATTACAACTCTTAAGCAAAAGATATATAGGAAGACATGTTTCTCAGAAAGAGCAGCAGCAAAGCTAGGGCCCAGGTGAAGCCAGTTTATGCATTAAAGTTTACCCATAAGTAACTCAGAAAACTTCAAAGTGTTTTCATTCTATGATGATGCATATTTATTTATTTATCATATTTTTATACCACCTGATA
Source organism: Hemicordylus capensis (assembly GCF_027244095.1). NCBI lineage: Eukaryota > Metazoa > Chordata > Lepidosauria > Squamata > Cordylidae > Hemicordylus > Hemicordylus capensis. The sequence continues at coordinate 269,759,732 of NC_069660.1, forward strand.
TATACATCTCTAGGCAGTGTACAAAATTTAAAACAATATTTAAAAATCAGCACAGATTAAAATACACAAAAATAAAAAGAGTAGCATAAAACAATTATTAAAACAAATTATTAAAATTAATTCTAATTAAAAGCCTGTGAGAACAGGTGAGTCTTGCGGGTCTTCTTGAAAACAAGTAGAGATGGAGATGCTATTATTTCAGCAGGGAGCATATTCCAAAGCCCTGGGGCAGCCACAGAGAAAGCCTGGTCCTGGGTCACCACCAAACGAGCTGGTGGCAATCGTAAACGGACCTCTCCAGAAGATCGTAACAGGCAGCTGGGTTCATGACAAACCGGTGTTGTGTGGTTCCTTTGAGTTGTCCCAGAGATTAATCTGGCTGCCACATTCTGTACCAATTGCAGTTTCCAGGCTAGGTACAAAGGCAGCCCCACGTAGAGTGCATTACAGTAGTCAAGCTTGGAGGTTACCAGCATATGTACCACTGTTTTAAGATCATTCACCTCCAGAAATGGCCGTAGCTGTCATATCAGCTGAAGCTGATAAAAAGCACACCTGGCCACTGCCTCAGCTTGAGAAACCAGGGAAAGCTTTGGGTCCAGGAAACATTCCCAAGCTACATACCTGATCTTTCAGGGGAGTGTAACACCATTCAGAAAAGGCAGATCTAAACCATCTCTCAGGTCCTGGTAACCCCACAGTCAGTACCTCTGTCTTATTTGGATTTAACTTCAATTTGTTATCCCTCATACAGCCCATTATAGCAATAGCACTTACATTTATATACCGCTCTATAGATGGAAGCTCTCTAAGCAGTTTACAATGATTTAGCATATTGCCCCCAACATTTCTGGATACTCATTATGAGGCATTTATTTATCCAAACAGGCATTTAGAAAAGATATGTCATTTCCTGATGAGGTTGACATGGAGAAATAGATCTGGGTGTCATCAGTGTATTGATAACACCCTGCACCAAACGTCCTGATAACCCCTCCCAGCGATTTCATGTAGATTTTAAAAAAGCATTGGAGACAGTATGGAGCCTTGTTGAACTCCACACTTTTGTTTTCGCTTTGCAGAACTGCAGTCTCCAAGCGACACCATCTGGAATCTGCCAGAGAGGTAGGAACATTACCACTGTATAACAGTGCCACCCAATCCCACCTCCAACAGGCGGTCCAGAAGAATATCATGGTTGATGGTATCAAAAGTCACAGAGTGATCCAAAAAGATCAGAAGAGTCACACCCTCTCTGTCGATAGCCGGTTGGAGATCATCCATCAGGCCGACCATGGCAGTCTCAACCCCATAGACCACACAGAAGCCAGTTTGAAATGGGTCTAGATAATCTGCATAATCCAAAATTACCTGGAGCTGAGAGGCCACCACCTGCTCAATCACCTTGCCGAACCATGGAAGATTGGAAACAGGTCTGTAATTAGTTAGCTTTTAATTAGTCTGTAATTAGTTAGCAGTGTAGCTTTCTTCAAAAGTGGTCTAATAATAGCCTCCTTGAGACAAGGAGGCACCCTGCCCTCCCACAGAGAAGCAGTTATAATATTTACCAGATCCTCTCTAATAATATAATTACCAGATGAGATAAATCAAGTTAGACAAGGGTCGAGAGTACAAGTTGTAGGGCGCATGGTCCAAAGCAGTCTGTCCACTTCCTCAAGAGTCACAAACTGAAAATGATCCAATCTAATCCCATAAAAGAAGTTGCTGGACTGCACACCTCCACAGTAGACTCTGCAGTAACTCTGGAATCCAGCTCAGCCTGAATATGGGAGATTTTATCTGCAAAAAAGTCATTAAAAACATCACAGCAAGTGACCAATGGTTCCAAGTTTAAATTCAAGGGGGAGGGGGTACTAGCCCCTCACAACTCTAGACAGCTCAGCTGGATGTGAACTTGTGGAAGCAATGCAGGCAGAAAAGAACCACTTCTTTGCCGCCCACACTACCAGAGCATACTGTAGCTCAGGGATTCTCAACGTTGGTTCCCCAGATGTTATTGGACTTCAACTCCCATAATCCCCAGCCAAAGGCCACTGCACCTGGGGATTATGGGAGTTGAAGTCAAATAACATCTGGGGACCCAATGTTGAGAATCCCTGCTGTAGATCTTCAAATATGCTCTTTGTTGTGCCCGATCAGACTCACGCCGAGTCTTCCTCCACTTGTGCTCTAGTAGTCTACCATGCTGCTTCAGTTCCTGTAGTTCATCCAAATACCACAGGGCATATAACATGGAAGCAGTACAACTGTGGTCAAAGTACAACAGAATCATGGTGCTTTAGTAAAGCATTAGTCCTTCTGAAACTGTGGTCAATCACGTGGCCTCTTACAAGTTCAGTTTGTGAGATTAAACACAGAAATACTATGAGAAGTGTTGCATTTGTAGGCTTGGAGCAGACAAATACCTAGTGTTACTAAAATTTTAAGCAGTTGAACTCTTATGCCTTCATTTTATAGCCTGGTAAGTCACCTTAAGTAAGTAAGTCACCTTAAGAGTGGAGAAACGCTTGAATAACAAGCAGAAGGTTGCCAGTTCAAATCCCCACTGGTACTTATACTGGGCAGCAACTATATAGGAAGATGCTGAAAGGCATCATCTCATACTGCGCAGGAGGAGGCAATGGTAAACCCCTCCTGTATTCTACCAAAGAAAAGCACAGGTCTCTGTGGGTGCCAGGAGTCGAAATCGACTTGATGGCACACTTTACTTTTACTTCAAGGATCTCTCACATTGAGAGAAACATTGAGTGTGTGTACCTTAGGTTGGGGACTCGGGATAGATTGGGGATTCTTTTGGTGTACTGTCCACCCCACTGCCTAAGAGACTCCCTAACTAAGGTGGCAGAGCTGGTTTCTGAGTTGGTGCTGGAGCTGCCCAAGTTCTCATCCAGCAGAGCTGTTCTAGATTGTTAGGGGCTTAACTCCAGCCCCTTCTTTTTCATGCTGCTTGGAGAGGTATGGCTAATCACCTGTTCTTTGGATTTTGCCCAAAATGGCTTGCTTGCTTACTTACAATATTTCTATACCACCCAAAACTTGCGTCTCTGGGCGGTTTACAATTAAGATCATTTAAAACATTAAAACAATCATTTGCAACATTAAAACATTTAAAAACCCAATATTAAAACTACAAATCTATTTACAGTAAAAGCCTGGGTGAATAAATGTGTCTTCAGTGCCTTTTTAAGAGTTTCCAGAGATGGGGAGGCTCTTATTTCAACAGAGAGCACATTCCGAAGTCTAGGGGCCACAACGGAGATGGCCCGATCCCGAATAGCCACCAGACGACTTGGCGGCAACTGCAGACGAACCTCTCCAGGTGATCTTAACATGCGGTGGGGCTCATGGTGAAGAAGGTGTTCTCTTAAACGTCTTGCAGGAAGGTTATTTCATCTTGCAGGTAGGTTACTGGAGCTGGCCTAGTTGATGTCATAATAGTAATAATTACTATTAATACTTAATACTAATAACGAATAACTTAATACTAATAACTTAATACATTAATACTGATAATTACTAAATAATAATAACAACAACAACAACCCCCAGTGAGGCACAACCTTGGCATGGTTGTGGGGCTTGCGTGCTCTGAGGAAGGTGAGAGCTATGCCAGAGGTCCAACCATACTGGACAGGTCTCACCAGAGGAGCCAGACAAAGAGTGCCTCTCTCATCAACAATATGGTGGGACGTAACTTTAATAAATCTATACCGGATCAGTCGTCGCCCGGGTCAACAAGGACCGCGCCAGGTGCTGGAGTCCCTAGACATCTGGTGGCAAGTGGGCAACAGGACTCAGGATCTTCAGTTGAGCAACCAGTGCTGGAGACTGCAAAGTTACTGGAAGAAACGTTGCTTAACTGGAAAAAAATATACGAAAAATGCCAACAAGGAAATAATGATCTGCTATTACAAGTCTAGTCCAACTAGAAGAGATTATTTTAAAAGAATGTACCAAATTTGGAAAGAGAAGCATCCAGATACAGAAATAACAGAACAAAGGCTAGCAGACCAGAGAAGATTCATAATAAGAAATAAAGTATTCACAGGAGTTGAGCTGGAAGAACTGCAAAGAGCAACACAGGCTCAAGATATGGAAGAAGAATTACCACCAACTGAAGCAGTTGCTCAGGCGCAGGTGGAGGAGATGTTGGAAATAGAAGATGCCACCGTTGCTGAACTGTTTCAAAACCAAAACAAGGCAACCGCCCCTTTGCCTTCACCTCAAAAACCCGAAAAGCAACAAGAACTAAAGCAAAAAATAACTGAGCACATGAACCAAACAACCACCAGGGTTCGACTTCCAGCTCTAAAAACAGTTGCCAAAAAACAACTTGCTCAGGCATTAAAAGATGTCAATGCTGCACTTGCAGAAATAACAACCAATAATTTGCAAGAAACAAACCAACTAATGTACAGTGCAGCAACAATAACAACACAAGAGCTCAGATATAAGATCACGGGACCTGTAAAAAAAGAAAGCAGTACATCACCTAAATGGAAGATTAGATTAGAAAATAAAATCTCCAGGCTTAGATCAGATGCTAGTAAATTGAAAGCTATGAAAGACAAGAAGCTGACAAATGAAAACAACAAACAGTATCTGATCCAAAAATACCACCTAGATTCAAGGAAAATTAGAGAAGTCCTGGAAATAATTAAGCAGCAAATAACAGCAGTGTCAAAGAAGATTAGCAGATATGAAGCCAGACTTACACAACACAGGCAGAATCTCCAATTCCAGTCAAATCAGAGATGTTTCTACCAAAGCATAGAAGGAGAAACTGCAAGAAACATAGAAACACCCAATAAAGAAGAAACAGTGGGGGAAATTTCTGGGGGAAATTATGGGACAATCCAATAGATTGTAATAAAAAAGCTGGCTGGATGAAAGAGGTCGAAAAATGTAACAAACAAATGCAAGATCTAATAACAACACCAAAATTAATATGTGAAAGAGCAAAGAAAATTAAAATTTGGACTGCTCCAGGTGACGATGAACTTTTGGCTTAAAAAACCAAACAAGCCTTCATAAACAACTATCAAAACAGTTCAATCACATTTTGCAAGGAGGTGATATTGAACAATGGCTAACAACTGGGAAAACTCATCTCATCATGAAAGACCCAGCAAAAGGTGCAGTTCCAAGTAATTATCGACCGATAACCTGCCTGCCAACCATGTTCAAATTATTAACTGGAATAATAGCAGATGAAGTGATGCAACACTTATTAACTAACAAACAGCTTCCAGTTGAACAGAAAGGAAATTGCCCGAACACCAGAGGCACAAAAGACCAGCTGCTGATTGGCAAAATGATCTTAGAAAATTGCAAGAGAAGAAAAACCAATCTAAGTGTTGCATGGTTTGACTACAAGAAAGCCTTCGATTCATTGCTTCACACATGGATACTAAAATGTTTAGAAACAACTGGTGTCAGCAAAAACATTCAGATATTTATTTTTTTTTAAAAGCAATGAGCATGTGGAGTACACAGTTAACAATCAATGGCGAGACACTTGGACAGGTTAGCATTAGAAGAGGCATTTTCCAAGGGGACTCACTATCCCCTCTGTTGTTTGTAATCGCCATGACTCCACTTTCACAAATACTAAACAAAACAGGCCTTGGATACCAAACATCTAAAACATCAAGTAAAATAAACCATCTGCTGTACATGGACGATCTGAAGTTGTATGGAAAGTCCCAGTCAGAAATTGAATCACTGCTAAACATTGTCCGTATATTCAGAAGTGATTTAGCAATGGAGTTTGGACTAGACAAGTGTGATGCATTAAAAATGAACAGAGGAAAAATAAGAAAAACAGAAGGAATAGAACTGCCCAATGGAAGCAAGATCAAGAACCTGGAAGAGAAAGAACATTACAAATACTTGGGCATTCTCCAGGCTGATAACATCGCACACACTGAAGTTAAAAGAAAAATTGGAAGTGAATACATCAGGAGAGTTAGAAAAATCCTCAAGTCCAAACTCAATAGCAGGAACATCATACAAGCCATAAACACCTGTGCTATTCCTGTTATCAGATACAGTGCAGGAATAATAGACTGGACCCAAGCAGAGCTAGAGATGCTAGATCGTAAGACCAGGAAAATAATGACCATCCATCATGCTCTGCACCCCCGCAGTGATGTATATAGGCTATACTTCCCTTGCAGCTAAGGTGGAAGAGGAATGCTGCAAGTCCATCAAACAGTAGAGGAGGAGAAAATATGCCTTGAAGAATATATCAAGGACAGTGAAGAAGATGCACTTCAAATGGTCAATAATGCGAAACTATTCAACACCAATGAAACAAAGCAGGCCTACAAGAAAGAAGAAGTCAAGAACCAATGAAACAAAGCAGGCCTACAAGAAAGAAGTCAAGAAAAATGGAACAATAAGCCACTGCATGGCCAATATTTGCACAATATAAGTGAAAAATCAGACATCACCAAGACCTGGCAGTGGGCTTAAGAATGGCAACTTGAAGAAAGAAACAGAGGGTTTAATACTGGCTGCACATTGCACTAAGAACCAATGCAATAAGAGCAAAAGTCGAAAAATCCACAACAAACAGCAAGTGCCGCCTTTGTAAAGAAGCAGATGAAACCGTGGACCACCTAATAAGCTGTTATAAAAAGATCGCACAGACTGACTACAAACAAAGGCATGACAAGATAGCAGGGATGATACACTGGAACATCTGCAAAAAATACAAGCTACCTGTAGCCAAAAATTGGTGGGACTATAAAATTGAAAAAGTGGTAGAAAATGAAGATGTAAAAATATTATGGGACTTCCGACTACAAACAGACAAACATCTGCCACACAATACACCAGATATAACTGTAGTCGAGAAGAAATAAAAACAAGTCAAAATAATTGACATAGCAATACCAGGGGATAGCAGAATAGAAGAAAAAGAAATAGAAAAAATCACCAAATACAAAGATCTACAAATTGAAATTGAAAGGCTGTGGCAGAAAAAGACCAAAATAATCCCAGTGGTAATTGTCGCCCTGGGTGCAGTTCCAAAAGACCTTGAAGAGCACCTCAACACCATAGGGGCCACAGAAATCACCATCAGCCAATTACAAAAAGCAACTTTACTGGGAACAGCCTATATTCTGCGACGATATCTATAACAACTGACAATAAAATTCTGGCATCTCAGGTCCTTGGGAAGGACTCGATGTCTGGATAAAACAAACCAGTCAATAACACCTGTCTGACTGTGTAAACAAGAAATAATAATAATAAAATACCACCTCCCTGAGGGAGGGCAGCGTGCCACCTTGTTTGAAAGAGGCAGTGGTTAGGCCCCTTTTAAAGAAGCCCTTAATTATAGGCCAGTTTCAACCTCCCATGGTTGGATAAGATGATTAAGAGGGTGGTGGCTGATCAGCTCCAAGCAGTCCTGGAGGAAACTGATTATCTATTCTAGACCCATTTCAAACAGGCTTTAGAGTGGGCTATGGGGTTGAGACAGCCTTGGTCAACCTGATAGATTCCTTTACCGGGGAATTGACAGAGGAGGTGTGACTCTGCTGGTTCTTTTGGATCTCTCAGCAGCTTTCATTAAATTTATTTAAATTAAATTTAATCATCATGTTATCCTTCTGGATCACCTGAGGGAGTTGAAAACAGGAGCTACTGTGTACGAAGAGGAGAGCTGGTCTTGTGGTAGCAAGCATGACTTGTCCCCTTAGCGAAGCAGGGTCTGTCCTGGTTGCATATCAAAGGAAGATTAGAAGTGTGAGCACTGTGAAATAGTCCCCTCAGGGGGTGGAGCCACTCTGGGAAGAGCAGAAGGTTTCAAGTTCCCTCCCTAGCTTCTCCAGGATAGGGCTGAGAGATATTCCTGTCTGTTTTGTTTTTGTTTTTTAAAATTTAATTTTATTACTTGTATCTGTGTCTATTTTATTGTTGTAAGCTGCCCCAAGCAGTATTGCACTGGTGGGATGGGGTATAAATATTTTATATAAATAATAATTAATAAAAGCCGCTGCCAGTCTGTGAAGACAATAATGAGCTAGATAGACCAATGGTCTGTCTCAGTATATGGCAGCTTCCTATGTCCCTATGTTCCTATGTGGAGTCCCTCAGGGCTCCATTCTGTCACTAATGCTTTTTAACATTTACATGAAACTGCAGGGTGAGGTCATCAGGGGATTTGGTGCTGGGTGTTATCAATATGCTGATGACACCCAAATCTATCTCTCCTTGTCATCAATATCTGGAAATAGCATTAGCCCCTTAAATGCCTGCCTCAGCATTTAAAGTAGTTTCAAATATGTTTTGAACTGAATGTGTCCATTTTTATTGTGAGAATTGCTAATAGCAAATCAACTGAAATTTGTCATTAAAAATGGTCATAAAAGATTTTCTCAGAGAAATAATTGGATAATTATTTGAATATTAATTGATTTGATAGTTAATTACCTATGCAGATACACTGGATTTGAAAAGATATTGAATGAGAGTGTTGCCATTCACAGCTAATAAAATATCCATATAAAAGTACGTTAAACATATAGACTAAAATCCCTGAAAGCTATTTACATGAGCTGCTGCATATATTGGCTGCATAATGCATGTACCTAGAGTAGAAAAAACCCCACACACACCACCATTGACATTTTACAAAGTACACACCTTTTTTTAATTAATGCTCAACATGTAATGTGAGAGCATAATGTGTGAAATCGCACCTATTTCCTGCTAGTAGCAATTCCTGTCTTTTTTTAGGAGCATGAGATAAGGCTTCTGAGCTCATACGATGGCCATGTTCCTTTGCAAATTATTCTTGCCACCACATAAATCACATTTTGTAATGGGAAACCCAGAGTGACTTGTGTTTGGAACGAAACCAGATAACTATTGTTTGGGAAGCATAACATGAGCAGCCTGACTTTTCATCCCTATTTAGGAATCATCGGAAGGCAACTCCTGCAATGAATGTGCTAAAATCGGATACCTTCCAACTTCAGTTACACTCGCACTCTGTTAAGTGGAAAGGGGGCCACTTGATTTTTTAATTTTATAATTTTGTTATTGAGCAAGCATGTACATTTTCCCTACCACCTAAAAAGAAACCATTTATGTTTAGATGTCAGAATTTCCTTCTGTTTTAATATAATCCTTTCCTCCCACAATTCATTAAATTCTAACAAAGATTTGAGTTCCAGTTTCTAGACAGACAGTAAATATGCCAGCTAAATGCCAATACAGGTGGTAAACTGAAACACTGGATAAAAGTAAGTTACCTAATTAGTAACCTATAGATAGATTATTATTATTATAATATTTATATCCCGCTCTTCCTCCAAGGAGCCCAAAGCGGTATACTACATACTTGAATTTCTCTTTCACAACAACCCTGTGAAGTAGGTTAGGCTGAGAGAGAAGTGACTGGCCCAGAGTCACCCAGCTAGTTTCATGGCTGAATAGGGATTTGAACTCAGGTCTCCCCGGTTCTAGTCCAGCACTCTAACCACTACACCACGCTGGCTCTCCATTCAGATGTGTGGGGGTTGGATCCAGAGAAACATGCACAGAAAGAAGCTTATAGAAGGCGTTTTCCCTGACCCCCTTTCCAATGTAATTCTCTGGGTACACATCCAAAAAGCCACTCCTAAGGATTGGGGACCCTCAGAAATAGGATGATAGGTAGAACAGAGGAACTGTTTGAGGAAAGGACAATCCTCCAAAATCAGGTGGATAAAAGCTGAAGGAGAGGGAGCTCAATTTGCTCAAAGTACCTCTACCTACTTTGGTGGTCCCTCCTCCTTGCAGCACCAAATAACACAGAGATGGTTTTTTGGCAGGTGGAGGGGCTGCTTTAAGAGTGTTGGGGAGAGATGGCAGAACCTAAGAGTCCCCTTCCATGAGCTTCCTTCCGCTCTTGTTTCTTTAGAGCTAACCCTATGAGCCTATCATTCTTTCTCTTGCTTGCCTGCAGTTCCATGATTTCACTTTATTCCTTCAAATGACTCCGTCTGTCTGTCTTTGGTAGGTAGATAAAGGATAGGGTCATAGCTACCACAATACCTTCTGTAATAGATGGTAATTTACCAAATATGTAGTCAATAAAACCAATAATTAAAACAACAATCTGAACAATAGGCACTAAAACAGACTACAGTTGTTCAAAAGGTACAATGTTAAAACAAAGTTAACAATAGGCTGGAGAAAAATAAAAAGAGTATGCAAGACCTCTCTTCCCTTTGATCAGAAAAGAGATTCCATACTAATAAAGATGTCCAGTGCTTTGCGGGCTGCATGTTGTTGTGGCACCCACACAGTTTTGTGAGTGCCAGACCTGAACCTGCTTACTTAAAAAAACAACCAAAACCCTTAAAGCTGCATGCTGAATCATCCCAACAGCCGATAGTCATAAGGCCAGTTCCTATGTTGCAAAATTTCTAAACAGTAAGCATACAGTAGGGAATAATGTCTATACTGTAGGCAAGTCATTATGTGTGACCATTTCACTTCAAGCTTTTCAGTAGCTTTGTGGATAATGCAGAGATGTCAAATGTTTGCTCTGATGTGGGCTAACATGTTAAACCCAATTTTTCCTGTTTTACCAGACTTTGTAATGGTGCCACTTGGGAGTGGGTGAGATCTGAAAGGTTTGATTTATTTTTATTTATGTATATAAAATATTTATATCCAACTTTTGACCTGTCAGTGTCCCTGAGGTAGCTCACAATACAAAAACACAATATTGTTTTATTAGGTGTTTTTAAAAAACCATATATATATATATATATACACACACACACACACACACACACACACACACAGAGCCAGCACAGAAAGAATAACCCACAAAAAACAAACAAACCAGCAATTAATAATCCAGGACAGTACACCATTAATCAAGCTCTGAGGTCCCATAATTATATTAATCTCAGAAATGTAACCACTTTCGGAAAGCTACGGAAGTTCTGGAAGATACAAAAAAGTACACAGCTTTGTAGCTCACTTCCTCTTTTGTGTTTTCCTTTTCTGTTTTTTTTATTTATTTTGCTGATTTGTGGATCTTTGTTACTTTTAATCCCCAGTATTATGCCCCCATGTACATAGGATAATGCATTTTGAAAACAGCCTCAGCATCTGCTCTAGCTTTGTTGGTTACAGGTAATGCATATTTGAAAATGCTTAATTTGGCCCTTTTTCATTCAGTGTCCAAAATCAGTGGAGGTATGTCTGAAAAGTAAACATCCTTCCTTATCTCCCAACTGTGAGTATGGAAATGAATTTTAAAACCAGCTGTCTACTCAGACGATGAACACATACTTCTATGTACACTCTATATTTTCAAGTTGGTTCTGATGACACAGTGGTTAGCAACTTGAGCAAAAACAATCCTACTCTTATTGAAGGACGACTCACATAAACTCCCATGATGCTTCAACTCCACCCCCATGAAGAAGCATTCCGCCCCCCACAGAAGCAGTACTTCTGTCTTCTGTCAGAAGCAGTCTTCATGTCTCTGATGTTGCTCGGCATATGTTTTTTGTGCAAGTCAAGTACTGGCAAATCACTGGAACTGACACTTAGTTCTGAGGGACAAATGAAGCTCTTTCCCCATGGATTAAAAAAATATGGAAATAATCTAAATCAGCACCAAGTCTTCCTTTAACAGAAATATTAGTGAAGCTAGTTGTCAGATTCTCGTGGCTATTAGGAAACTTGCATCTATTGTCAGACCTCTTGTACTTTGTGCTTTTCATCGTTTAAGGGTCTTGAAATCATTTTGGTTTCTTATTTTATACAGTACTTTTCACCTAGTGGTGTAAGTCCCACTGATGCTACTTTAGTAGGTAGTAGGTTATTTGCAAAGCTTAAGGGGCCTATTTGGCTTTGGCCCACTTCAGTCAAAATCAAAGCGCCAAAGTGAAGTGAAGCAAACCGGACAGAACACTTTGGTAATGGTTGCAATCTTGGAAATCCCAAGAATACCTGCACCATTCTCAGAACTTCAGGGGAAGGGGGGAAAAGGCATTTTTAAAAGTCAAGTTATGGTACATGGCTGCCTGTTCCCTCAAACCAGGAGGAAAGATGGATGAAAACAATCTGTCTCAGTCACCTGCAGTAGTTTTAGGTGTGGCACAGAAGCACTGACCCTTTGCTTTAGAGGGCTGAAGGGTTTGGTCCTAACCACAGTAGTTTCCCTCCAAAGAGAATCCAAAACAAATAGGCTCTGAGACAGTCCTTGAAGTGAAGTCAATGCTCTGAGGCAGTCCTTGAAGTGAAGTGGATACATTCCTAGCAGACAGTATTAGGCATTGTTGTGAACCAAGCCTTATTTGTATACTAGATATGCTCCGGAGCTAGAATATGAAATTAGGCTTGTTCCACCAGTGTCACAAAGTGACCAGTTCTTTATACGGTGGCCATGTATAGTCTGGGCACGAAGGTAGAAAGAAGACCCAAGACACTCCTAAGTGATTCAATGGGCCTTACTGAGTATTGAAGAACAACAGCATCAATCTAACTGAGTGGAAAACAGAACAATCAATCCGAACTACTACTAATATTTTAATCATAGCTAGTAATAACATCAACCCAGTGTTCCTAACTATCATAGGTGTGTGGATGCAGGTGAGGTCAGTATTAAATCTTCCTAAAACCTAACACAATTCAGATATAGATGGAAGAGGGGAGGGGAGGTAAGGAAGGCACAGGAGTGGGATGGTTGGGAAATCAGGAGTCAGTAGAGGGAAGAAGGGGGGGAAGAAGGGATCCAAGGCTGTAGAAGCAGCATATTAACAGGGTCCGAGGCTTGAGAGCAATGAGGCTTCAGATGGAGAATTGCTGGTACTGGAGAACAGGAGCTTGGGAACTCAGGGGCATCATAACAAGGGATGGGGCTGTAGCTCAGTGGTAGAGCATCTGCTGTGCATGCAGAAGGTCCCAGGTTCAATACCTGGCATCCAGGTAGGGATGAGAAAAATTCCTGCTTAAGTTCTGGAGAGCCATTGCCTGTGGGAGTAACCAATCCTGAGAGAGATGGACCAATGGTCTGACTAAGTAGACAGCAGTTTCCTATGTTTCACACCCCCTTGAAGATCAGACTTAGGAGATACCTTTGTCCTAATGGGCTGCTGTGCTGCTTGCTCCTCACTTTTTTGGAGGGGATTGGGTCATAGCTCAGGAGAAGAGCATCTGCTTTGCATGCAGAAGGTCCCAGATTCATTTCCTGACTTCTCCTGGTAGGGCTTGGAAAGACTCTTGCCGGAAACCTTGGAGAAGTCACTGCCAGTCAGTGTAGTCAGCACTAAGTTAGATGGACCAATGGTCTGATGGTATAAGGCAGATTCCTATGTTCCTTCCTAACACTTCTTGGCCTGGTCTTTGCCAGAAATGGAGATGGCTGGAACAGCCGCTCAGCAGCAGCAAGGTGTGGCCGTGTGGGGGATGCAGATTGTGTTGGAAGAGATGCAGATTGAGATGCCAATGCAGATAGTGTTGGATGCAGATTGGACGCAGTTCTTGCCCTTGGGATGCTTGTCTATGTGTATATACCTATTTAGGGTTGGGGGTGGAATCTAAGTTTCAGTGAAGCTTCTTACTTGTTGCCTAGAATTCAAACCGAGAGGTTCTCTTTCACGTGGATAAGAGATTGTTATGTTTGTTAGCTAGTGTTTAATAAAATAAGAAATGTTCAAATCCTTGTTTCCTGCAACTAAAGCTAAGCTTCCTGTGCAATTACTTATAGAAGATAAGTAATCACTCTGCAGCAGATTGAGCAGGAAAGGTTCAGAGCACAAGACAGAGCAAGAAGCAGCAATGACCAGAGAATCCCTCTCTCTTGCTTCAAGCAAAACTGGGGACCAAGCTGCCTTCTTTTGCACGAACAGTAATTTCCACTGATGTTATGTATATAACACCTTTGCAGGAGACCATCTGTATAAACATGTGGGGACTGTTTATCTTATCCCCATCAGGCCTCCTGCCCGGCCAAGGGAACCCTGTGGTCTTAGGCTATAGATAGGCCAAGGAATGTTCTGGCAAGTTAAAAAAATGAAGGAAAAGGAGAAGGAGGATTCTTGTTTCTCCTAATATCTGAGTTTCACCTTCCTCTGAGTACCAGTTGCAGGGGAGTAAGAGCAGGAGAGAGGGCATGCCCTCAACTCCTGCCTGTAGGCTTCCAGTGGCATCTGGTGGGCCACTGTGTGAAACAGGATGCTGGACTAGATGGGACTTGGGCCCAATCCTGCAGGGCTGTTCTTATGTTCTTAATCTCTCTCTCTCTCTCTCTCTCTCTCTCTCTCTCTCTCTCTCTCTCTCTCTCTTTTTTTTTTTGCTAATAACAAAAAGAATAACAAAAACAGAACCCAGTCATTGACATTGTCAAGGGGCACACACTTGTATAGAGGTATTCCATTTCAAAGTACAGTAGCAAGTGAGCAAAGTGAATGAAAACAAATACAAAAGGCAAGCCTCAGAATAAAATGTTCCCCCACCGAGCGCTTGCTAAAAAGCTTTCCAAGTTGACATCTCTGTCCTAGATGTTTTCATGCCACAGCAGCAGTATCCACTCAAGATCTTTTCCCTTCTACTTCAAGAATCCTGTTCTTAGGCCTCTGTTAAACTGTTCCACTCTGGCTTTCCCGCCTCCCAATTCAAAACAAAGTAGTCAGAAGCTTATGAGCTCATCGTTTTGCATGGGAGCTAAGGCCATCTGCTGTTCTCAGAAAAAACAGGGCTGTGCATAAACAGCTCCAAATTATTTCTCTTGGGTCAAAATGGCTCTGCTCAGGCCCTTCTGTCATTTGAAATCAAACACCCACCAATAATTGAGTGCTGTCCATGACAGTGGCAGTGTTAGTCATAAAATGGTACTCGCCAAAGAGGTACTCAGAAAAGAGATATCTGCAAAAGGAAAAAGGGGGGAAAGGAAATGTCATATTTTACAGCACTGATATATTGAGGAAGGTTGGTGTACCCCTGAATTCCAGAATATGTGTCCAACTGCAGTACTATTAAATTTTTACTAATACATAACAAAAACTCAATAGCTTGATAATAATAATAATTATTATTATTATTCGATTTCTATACCGCCCTTCCAAAAATGGCTCATGGCGGTTTAAATAGAGAAATAATAAATAAATAAGATGGATCCCTGTCCCCAAAGGGCTCACAATCCAAAAGAAACATAAGACACACACCAGCAACAGTCACTGGAAGTACTGTGCTGGGGGTCGATAGGGCCAGTTACTCTCCCCCTGCTAAATAAAGAGAATCACCATGGTAAAAGGTGCCTCTTTGCCAAGTTAGCAGGGGGTATGATATGTTCAATAGCTATATTTTTCTGATCATGATCGCTGCAAATTATCTGAATGTCTGTGAGAAATGTATAGTTATCACTTCAGGGATATAAAAGATGTATTAACATTCCAGTGGAGACTGAACATGGAGTGCCTCGAAAGTTGGCCCAACTGCTGAATGCTCCACAGTACTGAAGTCCCTAATGGATATAATCATTTCATAATTAACTCAGAGAGTCCTTTTAAGGATTAAATAATTAATATTTGTACCACATTTTGAAGATAAAGGAGGAGGTGTGAGCCTTCCATATTAGTACTAGTAGTAATTTATTCATGAGCAAAAATTCTAACTTGATGCAGTGTTGGCAATGATAAATTATGACATTAATATTCTGTTATCCATAAGTATGGATAACCGATCAGAAACAAAAACAGAGGTGTTAGAGATTAAAAGAAATGCAAATGCAAATGCAAAACTGAAGCTAAATATAAATCTAAAGGCTAAATTCCTTCAACTGTTTTATGCAATTCATTGCAGACCTTGTACCCAGTGACAGTCATTTCAGCACTGAGACAGGCATTAGAAAAGGCATCATACTGTGATATTCATGCCTAAAAATAGAGCTGGATCCCTGTCAAATTTGTCCTTTTACATTGTTTCTCCACCCCACCCTCCACAGACCCCCCACCCTATACACACACACACACCCTAAGTATGCAGCCAAGCGTCTGCGATCACCATAAACCAGATTACAAAATTCTGAGAACTGCAAAGCTCTCTTAAGGCTGCAGTGCATTAAGCACAAACAGAGAAGTATGGTATACAATGACTAAGAGTGAGACCACATTTTGGCTGTACTCTGAACTGGATGGAAGAAGACAGTTTATCAGAGATTACTTTTCAAAGTTTGCCTGTTTAAAACTTAACATTTCCAAACGATTACCCCACATTTAGCATCACTGTTTTCACTACAATTATTGCACCCTAGATGTTGCCAGTGTACAGGATGGGCAAAGAAAAGTTATAATTAATCCACATGAACACAGTTCACACAAATATATCATGATTAATACAGCTGGTGAGTTTTCAGTTTCTTCTTCACAGGCCAAAGGAAAGGATGGAATTCTGGGTATTTGTTGACTCACAGGAGCCCTCTTCTGATGTTTTTTAAAAAGGCTGCCAATCACAGAAGCACCCACCATCATACAGCATTTGCCTCTTCAGACAGACTCCATAACTGTGAGTGCCACAGGAGAGGGACAGAAAGGGGCTGAGTGACATGCTGGGAGATTGGACTTCCAGATCTACTTTGGGCAGTGTACAAGAGTAGACTGTCCTTTTCCAAAAACGTCAGAAGAGGGCTTTGGTGTCTTCAAAGGATGTGTGAATACAAGGTCTAACCCTAGATTTATATCCTTTCATTGGAGAAGAACACTATCCCTTGAACCATTTATCATCCTAGCAACTGTTAACAATCATATTTTGAAGAAAGTGTTCCTAACTATTTCGGATAGACTTGCAAAGAGATTCCACTTCTGGAAGTTTCAGGAAACAGGTGAAACTAGCTTCCCTGTTTAAGGAAATATTATTTTCTTTAATGCAGTTGGCTCTTTTTTGCTTTCTTCTACTGAAAATGGCTAAAATCAAAGTTCAGGCCTCTGAAAGCAGTGGCTGTCTGATGATAGCTGGCTAATATGATGTAAACTGTAATGGTAATAATAAATGCAATGACACTGCTGCAGAGTGAATAGGTAAATGCATATTCTGGTCCTCTGCATGCAACAAGGTGATTGGTAATCTGCACGTTTTGAGACGTTGCATGCTGAATTTTTACCCTGCGAAATTATGAACCCCAGACATATTTGCCATTTTATTCTGACACTAAACAAGACTAATTTCAGCTCTCATAGTGTACGAGGAAGATATTTTACAGGATAATCAGGAGTGAGCTATCTAAAATGGCAACTGAACAGCAACTGCAATAACAAAACACTGCTTTCTTTTCTCTTGACCTATTATTCGCAGACAGAAAGATTACACAACCAGATAGCAACCTGAGTCTAAGTTGTTACTGCAAAACCCTTTCTTTGTTTTATGTTCATACAAGACATTAGAAATAACCAGGTATCTCAAAGCTAATGCACTCATTCTCTACTTTTTCCTTTAAAACTATTTTGGGCAGCATGGAGAATCTAACGGTATGACTATTTCCAGCTGCTGACGTTGTTGTTTCAGGAACGGGAACAAACTTGTGTAACTTAGGATGTGTAGATCAAACAGATTTGTGTAGCTTAGGATCAAACTAGATGAGAGAAAAATTATTAGATCCCCACCTCATTAAAAACAAACAAACGCCTGCAGTGAATCTGAATAAAGTCAAGAGCTACACTGCTGGGGGAGGTGGAGTTTATGTTTCCCCGCAGGGCGTTCGCGGGGGTGCAGGAGGCAATCAACCAGGGCCCCACACATGGGTTGATCCCAACCCAAAGTGTGCTTTAGTATTTGAAATGATCAAATTGATCCTTTCCATTCAAGGCAGTGGAATTAATCAGTTAAAACCGAAGCCTAGGATCAAGAATTATTTCAATATTTTGAGTTATTACATTGGCAAAGGATGCAGTGGCTGATATAGAGTGCAATGTAAAGCATGAGGTGGAACGCAATGTTTGTGCTGTTGTATACGCGCAAAAATTGCTCAAATGGAGTTAAGGCAGCCATCATGTATAATGGCTGCACTGTTTCACAGTTCTGCGTGCAATTTTCATACTTGTGCAACAGCAATCTTGGGCAAGTGTGCAAATGTCGTGTTTCACCAGGCATGTAAGGTTGTGCAGTATGTCAACCAGAGAGAAGAAAGTAGAAGGCCTCAAATGACCACTCTGCCCCTGAGCCCCCTCAGAATCATAAAAGGGCCCTGCTTCTCCCCCATTCTCTTTTCCTGATCGAAATTCCACCACAAACAACACAGAGATACTATTTTCTCAACAAGGGAAAACATACAAGAACAATTTAGATAATGGTATATTGACCCTCCGAAGGCGAACAACAGCTTGCGGGAGGAGAATTTAGATTGGGGGAATTGATTTGTGGGAAAGGGTTAGACCTGCAGTCCCAATCCAGTCTGGGTTCCACCATGGCTGCTTCTACACTTGTTTAAAACTATGAGACTTCCAGTCATGGCTCTTCTGCTATCTCATCCAGTTTGTTCCTTACAATAAGCTATTTGGAAATGAAAATACTTCTGCTATTTATATGAAAATGAACACTTTATCAAATGACATAGATCTTTATTTCTGAGCAGACAAAAGGACTTGACCATTTCAGGTGAAACGATACTTAGATCATTTAGCAGTACTAATGTTAGGAGTGTAAAAAGCACAAAAGCTATAACTAACCCACCTCAGCCCGACATTTGGAACCAGACATTTGAAGCTGGCTTGACAAAGTTGGGCTGAGGTGGGTTACTGACATTCTCCACCCAAGACTGGCAGATTCAGATGTCACAGACGTGGTGGCAGTGTTGGAAATGGAGTTCCAGTGCATCGGCCTTTTGCACCAACTATCCTAATGACTGCTTGGGGCATTGGGAGTAGAGATAGTCAGTAAGGGTCTCCCTAACTGTTCTACCTGTCTCTACTCTATGACCCCTGATATTACTCTTCAGGTATTTCCGGTTGAGTCTCACAATCCTTCCTTTCCTCTTAGAGAGCAGATGGAAACATCTCCCTCTCTCCCCCTACCTATTCATTATGTAGTTCTTTAGATTAGAATTAGGTCTTTCCTATCCAAAGTGTACATCACCAATAAATACTTTAGTATTTATTGGTGGGAGGACCAATTTATTGGTGGGAGGACCTCCCTTCAGGGGAGGACTAGGCCTCAGAGCAATTGCTGGTAGGCTAGGCTTTTCCTAATAAGGGGGAAAGCCCAGGAAATTACAAACCAAACAACCAATCCCAAGGACTGGGTGGGAACTATCCAAAGAGCCACCTATTGCAGAAGAGAAAGTTGTATTATCTTAATTAGTTCTGTCCCAGGAGGGCCCTGAGGAAGCAATCCTCCAATGCAGCAGGTGCTGGGCAGTGTGCCACTGCTCTGAACAGCTCTCAGGTGTTCACCTACTAATTTACAGTTACAGGTGCCTCCCGCCACTGCCCCAGCGGTGCCCTCACCAGCCGCTGCTGATAGGGACTCCTCAATGGTGTAGTTTATAATGATGTCATCCACCCTGATCCAAGATGGCAGACGCATGAACATTTGAGGCGCACAAGGCATAACTTATGGACCAGCTAACCAAATTTAGTCCAGTTGTAGAGATAGTGAAAGAAAAGTCAGCAGGTCAGTTCTTAGTAGAACAACTTGTTTCTTTACTGTATTGCTTGGAATCTGAGTTGCCAGGATTAATGAAAACTCTCTCTCTTTTACAATCTGCTTTATGAAGAGCCAGTTGATCTTATTGCATAATCTTGTTTTTCTTTTACTGTAATAATAAAGCCTTATTGGTGAAGTGTAAAGTACAGTGTGCTGTCAAGTCAATTTCGACTCCTGGCATCCACAGAGCCCTGTGGTTTTCTTTGGTAGAATACAGGAGGGGTTTACCACTGCATCTCATTGTATGAGATGATGCCTTTCAGCCTGTTCCTATATCGCTGCTGCCTGATATAGTTCCAGCGGGGATTCAAACCAGCAACCTTCTGCTTGTTAGTCAAGCATTTCCCCGCTGCACCACTTAAGGTTCATTGCTACTCTTCATTTTGGGTCTGCCTTAGTCACACACCTTTTAAGGCCTAGGACTGCTCAGCCCTTTTTGTGGGAGGGTTTTGCCATTTTATTCACCACCCTCAGGAACCTTATATGGAGAGTGGGTTTCCAACATCAAAATAAAGTGGATGGTGACAGCCTATTGTGAATCCCTTACTGACAACTGGCAGAATTGCTCATCTGTTATAAAGTGGTAGTCATATTAAGTTGCAATGAGGGCAGATATATGTTGGGCAGGTTTCTATTTATTCAACATCATGTTCTTATTGTTACTTTAGATTCAATCCTTAAAAAAATAAAATGCCTCCCATATTCATCTGTAATGAACTTATGCACATTTAGGTATAAAAAGTAATATGCATCTCTTAAGATGCAAGTATAGAATTTCTTGATTGCATCCAGAACTTGCTCAGGAGAGAGATAATATTAATCAAAGATATAAAATATGTCACACCATTGGTTGTCTAGCCCATGCTGCCTACTCTTTAGATCATCTGTGCAGGGACTCAGACAGTGGTTATTCTCACTGACAATGTCTCAACACCTACTAATCAAGATCTGAATCTGGGACCTTCTGCAGGCAAAGCAAAGCTATACCTTGTGGTAGAGGCAGGTGCAGAGCCAGGCCGGACAAGTTCATTCCCTTGAGAGCAAGGTGGCAGATCCGGAGAAGCTCAGAGAGGCATGCGGACGAGACCTTCAGGGACGTGTTAGAGGCATCCCACTCCAGGGCTGAAAGCTCATCTGCTGTTAGGAAGAATGAGGGTCTTGGGCAAGGAGGACAGTGGTCTGAGGAAGAGGGAAATGCTCCTTTAGAAGGGACACCTTCCATGGATGATGACCCCATATCTTCTCACACGGGATACTCCTCCAGGGGGTGGGGGCCTCCTTGTAGTTGGTGATTTGATCATTAGAGGTACAGAGAGATGGGTTTGTGACCCGCATGTTGACCGCACAGTGACTTCCCTGCCTGGTGTGAAGGTTGTGGACATCACGCAGCATCTAGATAGGCTGTTAGGCAGTGCTGGGGAGGACCTCCCAACTGCATTTCCCCTAGGGATGTGCGGTTCGGTTCGGATCCGGACCGGTTCGTCCGAACCGGTCCGGATCCGGCGGCTCGATCCCGGACCGAATCGGGCCCTCCCGGGACCGAGCCGGACCGAATTCGAGCCGGTTCGGTACCGAACCGGCTCGGGTTTCCCGAACCGGTTCGGGAATGAAATTGAGTCTCACTCAGTGTCTCTTTAAAGTGTGTCCTCCATTTTGTGTCTCCTTCCCGAAACTTTTGCTCCTCCTTGCATCCATTTTGTGATGCTATTTCCAGGCATTGTATTGGCTGCGCTATTGATCCTTGATTGGCCAGAATGAGTCCTTTGGTCTGGTAGGCTGCTTGGCTGTTGCACTGTTGAGAGCTGGCACCCTGTTGGCCGTGGGGGGAGTGCAAAGGTGGGGGCTCCCAAAGGAGGGAATTTCAAACCTATATAAACCCAAGCCTCTTCTCTGGAAACTTCTCTTGGCTGCAGTTGTGGGATCATCTCTGAGACCTGCTTGCCCTTTGCTGGCTGCTCTGGTGTCTCTGTGAGTCCTGACTGTGTCCTGTGTCTCTCTGTGTGTGCTCTGTCTAATCCTTTGTCCACCTGCCCTTTGTGACTCTCTGTGTGTCTCCTCTCTCTGTCTGTCTCTTGTCTGTATACTGTGTGTTACTTCACTTTACTTTCTTCTTAATTTCCCCCAATTTTCCCTGTTCCTTGTCTGTCTGCTTTTCTCCCCCCCCTCCCCCCCCTTTCCCTTCTCATCCTTTGGGCCTACCCTCCCCCTCCCCCACTCCCACCCACTGCATCCTCATTGCTTTAAATCTTCTTCCATTAATTATTGCTCTTTGTCCTGCCTTGTTGTTGTCCAACTTTTTGATTTTCACATTGCATTCCATTGGTTTCAGTTATATATTGCTTGCTGGTTTTGCTTAAATTGTACCATTTTGTTTGTTTCTGCTGACTGCTGCTGCCCTGCGAGTTGGTTCCCTGAATCCCTCCCCCCCACCCCCAGAGGATTCTGTTGTTGTTTCTTGTTGTCCCATATAATCAGTTTTGGTTCCCTGCTCCAAACTTGCCCCTCCAAGTCCAACCACACCCCACCCCAACCCCACCCCATCCAGCCTTCTCCCAAGTTTGCTGCTGCCAAACCGAGTCCAGTTTTCTTTGCTTGGTTCCACTTATTCATTTGCTATTATTAATTTGCAGCAATTGTGGTTTCATTGTCTCTGTTCACTTAGTGGCCCCCCTCAGAGTCTGTGTTTGGTTCCCCCTCCCCACACCCCCAAGTTTTTTCTGCTGGTTATAGTCTTTCTTTTAATTTTTTTTTTAAACTTCTGGCTTGTGTTCTCTTGATATATATTGCTTTATATATTTTGCTACCCTCCTCCTCCTCCTCCCCCCCCCTGCCTGCCCCCCCCACCCTCCCTCCTCCCAGACCCTACCCTAGCCCAGGCCCAGCTCCTCCCCCAACCACCCCATCCAGCCTAATCGCTGCTGCTGCCCGAGTTGTTCCAGTTTCTCCTTTGCTGTTTGTTGTTGCCCCCTCCCCTTCCCCCCAACACCCCTCTGCCACACACTAGCCCCCAACCACACACACCCTCTCTGCTCCCCCCACCCCACCTCTTTTCCTCCTTGCCCCTGACTCTCTCCACTTACCCCAGGCCCCCTGCCACACACTAGCCCCAACCACACACACCCTCTCTGCTCCCCCCACCCCACCTCTTTTTCTCCTTGCCCCCGACTCTCTCCACTTACCCCAGGCCCCCTGCCACACACTAGCCCCCAACCACACACAGCCTCTCTGCTCCCCCCACCCCACCTCTTTTCCTCCTTGCCCCCGACTCTCTCCACTTACCCCAGGCCCCCTGCCACACACTAGCCCCAACCACACACACCCTCTCTGCTCCCCCCACCCCACCTCTTTTTCTCCTTGCCCCCGACTCTCTCCACTTACCCCAGGCCCCCTGCCACACACTAGCCCCCAACCACACACACCCTCTCTGCTCCCCCCACCCCACCTCTTTTTCTCCTTGCCCCCGACTCTCTCCACTTACCCCAGGCCCCCTGCCACACACTAGCCCCCAACCACACACAGCCTCTCTGCTCCCCCCACCCCACCTCTTTTCCTCCTTGCCCCCGACTCTCTCCACTTACCCCAGGCCCCCTGCCACACACTAGCCCCAACCACACACACCCTCTCTGCTCCCCCCACCCCACCTCTTTTTCTCCTTGCCCCCGACTCTCTCCACTTACCCCAGGCCCCCTGCCACACACTAGCCCCCAACCACACACACCCTCTCTGCTCCCCCCACCCCACCTCTTTTTCTCCTTGCCCCCGACTCTCTCCACTTACCCCAGGCCCCCTGCCACACACTAGCCCCCAACCACACACACCCTCTCTGCTCCCCCCACCCCACCTCTTTTCCTCCTTGCCCCCGACTCTCTCCACTTACCCCAGGCCCCCTGCCACACACTAGCCCCCAACCACACACACCCTCTCTGCTCCCCCCACCTCTTTGGACCGCTGCTACTGCTGTGTCCTCCCCCCACACCTGAATCCCCCCTCCCTGCTGCGCTGCGCTTCTCCTCTCTCCTCTTTCTCTCTATCATCTCTCTTTCTCCTCTCTCTCTCTTTCTTTTCTCTCTCTCTCCTCTCTTTCTCTTTGTCCCTGCCCCCCCTCTCTTTTCTCTCTCTCTTAGTCTTTTCTCTCTCTGCTCCCCTTCACTTTCCACCTCCTCTCCCACAGCTGCAGCCGCACACAGTAGCCTACCCACCTGGCGGCTGCCATCGGTTTTTTTTTTCTTTTTATAGTTTTTGGTTGATTTTGTCTCTGCTTGGGGGTGAGTTGAGCGACACAAATAGTGTTGTCTCCTCACTTCTGCCCCTCCATCGTTGTTGAACTACCCCGGTTGCCTGTGTGCCTCGTGTGGCCGCCCTGCTGTGTCTCAGCCCAGGGTGGCTGGCTGGCGGCGGCGAATCCGTGACCAGCAGTGAGTGGCAGGAGAAGGACCGGAAGAAGAGGGGTTAGTGCGTGTGCGATTGTGCACCTTTTGTTGCCCCTTTCTCTCCCTAGCTGGTGGTTTTAAATAGGGACACCCCTATTCTGAAATGCATTTGGGTGTGGGGAGGAGGGAGGGAACCTTGGAGAGGAGATGTACTGTTGTAAAACTTGTGTCTTCATGCCCATGCCCAGTAAAGAAATTGCTGCTGTGTGTTGCGTTGCATTGCATGCGTCTTGCAGGTGGTTTTTGAACAGGTGCCTTCCAGAGTGCTTCCTTGCCTCTGGGGCAGTCTGAGTGGGGTCCAGGGTTCTGATGCGATGCTGCCACTACATGCTGGGCCCATGCCATGCCAGAGTGCTTCCTTGCCTCTGGGGCAGTCTGAGTGGGGTCCTGGCTGGGCTCTGATGCTGCCACTACATGCTGGGCCCATGCCATGCCAGAGTGCTTCCTTGCCTCTGGGGCAGTCTGAGTGGGGTCCTGGCTGGGCTCTGATGCTGCCACTACATGCTGGGCCAATACACACGTATGATGATGATCATGATGTTCAATCCATGAGGCTGCCATCAAGTGTTTGCTGCTGCTTGCTTGCCATGGCATTGGGCAGGCAGAGTCACAGAGTGGGTGGGTTCAACCTCTGTGTTGGTGTGACTGGGTTCTGGTTTTGGTTGTGTGCAATTTAGAGTCACTAAATAGGCTGCATTGAGTTTGATGCTCCCCCCACAGGAGCATTACTTGAGAACCACCCCCCAGAACCCACACTTTGTGTTCCAGTTCACTAAATAAGGGTTTCCTCCTTTGATCTGCAGGTTCCCAAGCGTTGACTGCATCCCTCCCCCACCCCCGGTAGGTGCTGTGCCCTCCCCCCATCCACTCTCCCCCCCCCAAAAAGCTAAAAACTTGCCACCCACACCACAACTACTCCACCCAACTGCCCGTGCCACCCTCCCACACCGGGGTTCCACCCTTTAACCCCCTATTTTTCTAAAAAAAACCCCTCCCAGACCCATCTCCCCAATTGGCTTGGTGGTTGACTCCCAAATTCAAAAAGGACACCCTCCCCCTCACTTCGATTGGCTTCCCCCCCCCATATCAAAAAGTCTTCCTTTCCCCCCAATTGGCTTCCTTTTTTGAAAACAAACTTCCCCCCCGCCGCCTCCAAATCAGCTGCCTTTTTTTTGGCCCCTAAGCCCCTCCAAATTATTTTTTTGACCCTGTCTGGCCTTCCTCCTAAAGTCTCCCTCCTTCTGACCTAGCAGCATGTCTGAGCGCCGTGTGGCGGGCAGGGCTCGCTCAAGGCTGGCAGGCAGAGGTGGGAGAGGCCAGGTGCGGGGTGCGCCTGCGGCACGGGGAGGGAGAGGACGCGGGGAGCCTGAGGACACCCCAGTTCTCCCCATTGGAGAATTCTTTGCTCCGGCCCCATCTTTGGTGCGCAGGATTCAGTTCCCCACGCCTGCTGCCGCCAATCGCGGCAGAGGCAGAGGCACTGTTAGGGCTGTGGCGGGTCCCTCCTCGCCGGCGGCACCAGGTGCTGCTGAGCTACCGCCAGTTGTTGAGGTGGAGGAGACTGTGGAGTTGGAAGAGCAGGTAGAGGGCGGTGAGGACCGTGCGGCTGGCAGCGATGCAGCCAGGTTCTCCCTCCCTCTGGGGCCCCTTCCCCCTATCCTTTCGCCGCTCAGTGGGGCCCCCCCTCGTGAAGCCCGACACTCTGGTGGGGAGCGGTCTGGCGAGGTGGTGGAGGAGAGGCCTGCCTCTCCGATGCCAGTTGAGCCGGGCCCTTCCTCCGCTGTGGAGGGCGGAAGGGGCGGGTTGGGTGGCAGCAGTGGGCAGGCAGCGGCGGCCGCCCCCCCCCTAGGACTGCAGCCACCCTGCGAGAAATGGCCTAGGACGGCGCCCAGGGCGCAGGAGGCCAAGGGCAGTGGTGCATGGGTGCATTTTGAGGTCCCTCAAGATGCCCCATTCCACGCCCGCTGTGTCCACTGCAGGATGCTTGTCAGCCGTGGAAGGGACCCTGCGCACCTGGGTACGACGCCTATGTGGAGACACCTAGAGCGTCACCACCCAGGTCTCAGGGGACAGGCTGGCAGCGCTAGTGCGCCTTGTGCATCTGCCACTAGGGCGGGCAGCGGCAGTGTGCCAGCCAGCAGGCAGGCTACACTGCCCGTCCAGCGGTGGACGCAGTCCTCGGGCAGCCAGCGTATTGTTCGCGTGGACCATCATCACCTCACCCGCCTCATAGGGGAGATGATTTCCACCGATGACCAGCCGTTTCAGGTGGTCGAGAACAACGGCTTCCGCCGTATTCTCCAATACCTGGCTCCCGAATACGTCATCCCCTCAAGGACGACGTTCAGCCGGAACGTGGTCCCCTCCCTGTACCGCCGGTGCAGGGAGCTCGTGTCGGCCGAGCTGCGTGCAGCTCCGGCCGGGACAAGCGTGCATTTCACGACTGACCTCTGGACCAGTGTCAGTGGGATGCACGCTTCTTTCCTGGCCCTCACTGCCCACTGGTGGGGACCGGAGAGTGAGGGGACCTCCGCGGGCGATGCTTCCGGGTCCGGCGCGGCTCCCGATGCACTACGGCACAGGTGGGCCGTCCTGCACGTGGAGACGATGGACACGAGGCACACCGCGGAGGAGGTGGCGGCCGTACTCGACCGCCAGATAGAGGAGTGGATCGGCGGGTGTCCACACCTCTCCCGCGGCTTCATTGTCACCGACAATGGAGCCAACGTTACCGCCGCTGTCGAGACAGTCATGGACTGTGTGAACATACGGTGTATGGCACACACGCTCCATCTGACCGTCAGGGACGCCCTTGGCCTTAAGGAGCTGAGGGCGTCCCAGGAGAAGGGGGCCCGCCCCATCGCAGGTGCTGTTGCTGCCACGGCTACGCTTGTGGATAAGTCCCGCAAGCTGGCCGCCCACTTCCACCGCAGCGAGAAGTCCAGGAGACTGCTTCGCCAGAAGCAGGATGACCTTGGCCTTCCTCGCCATCTCATCCCTACGGATGTGGAGACGCGGTGGAACTCCACCTTCCTCCTGTTCCAGCGCCTGTTGGAGCAGGAGAGAGCCCTTGTCGCCCTGGCGAGGGACGAGTCCTTGGATGTCTGCGACTTCTCGAACGCAGAGTGGAAGCAGATGTCCGAGGCGGTGTCGGCACTCGAGCCCTTCCAGCTTGCCACGAAGGGCTTGTGTGGCGACACCACTCCCTTGAGCCAAGCGCTGCCCACAGCTGTTGGTCTCGAGAAGCTGATGGGTGGACTCCATATCTCTCTGACCACGCCAGAGGGTCGTGCTCTGGCTGGGAGGCTGAGGTCTGGGGTTGACAAGCGGCTCGTTGATGTGCTGGGAGACAGGGAGGAGTATGTCCTCGCTTGTCTCTGTCACCCAGCCCTCAAGGGCAATGCCGTGAGTGCCGACGACTTGCCCAGGTGGAAGGGCATCCTGGTCGAGAAGGTTAGGGAGGAGGAGGCCGCTAGGGCCCGCAGAGACCAGGGTGTTGGTAGTGGTGCGGGGGCAGCCCTCGCGGCCCAACCCGCACCCAGCAGCAGCATGGGCGGCCAGCCGGCGTCAGCTTCCCCTTCCCCTCCCTCTTCCCAGTCCAGCAGCGCGGCATCCCAGGCGGCGCCATCGCAGCAGCCATTTGCTACCGACTCGAGATCCGCCCAGTGGTTTCAGCGGTTCTGCTATGGCGCCATGCCTGGTATGCGGGAGGCTCGACCTGCCAGGCCCCCCTCCAGTGCTGAGCAATGCGTTGCGCAGTACTTGGAGGAGCCTGTGGAGGGAGACGGCGTGGACTGCGCACAGTTCTGGGCGAGCCGCCGCCAAGTCTGGCCGGACCTGGCGGTGGTGGCTGTGCGCCTCCTCTCCTGCCCCCCAACCAGTGTCCAGAGCGAGCGGGTGTTTTCACGTGCCGGGGACGTGGTGACACCCTCTCGCTCCCGCTTGGACCCTGGTCTGGTGGAGCAGCTGGTCTTCCTTAAGGTGAACCTCCCCCTGTTGGGCTACCCCAAGCTGCAGTTTGAGACGGGCGAGTGATTACCGTGGGTTGCCCCATGGTTGGTCACCTGCCTGGCTCGAACTCTGTGCTTATCCCTACCCTCCCCCCTTCCACCTCTAGCTGAGCTGACGTGACAGATGCTGAGCCGTGCCAGCCAGTCGCAGCGTGTAGTGTGCCCACACAGAGATGCAGTTGTAGTAGTAGTTGTAGTGCTGCGACTGGCCAGATGTTTACAATGCCCACGCCCACCTAAAAAGAAACCCAATGCTGACCAGCACAGGCCCTTTATCTATCCACCTGTCAGCATTTGGGGACCTGGCGTGGGCACGGCACACCCCCCCAAAGTAGCACAGCCCACGGAGTACTAGACTTAGCGGCAGCGGCGGGTATACGTTCAAAAATGCAGTGTAGATATGTAAATACTGTATGTAAATAAACATGTAAATAATTTTTTCTTTAAAAACCCCATGTCACAATCAAGCCTCAAAATTATGCAAAAGAAAGAAAAAAAGGTGACAAAGGGAGAACAAAATGATGAATGCCAAATGAATTGATTTTATTGAAAATGTCACCAGAAATCATGTGTGGGGGGCTTGGTTTACATGGAGAAGATGATTGGGTGATTTTTTGAAATGAAACGAATGAATTATTATCATCTTATGTTCATCTTGATTGTGGTCACTGTTGATGTTGGCTGATGGCAAAAAACCCAAAACCATCAGAATAGCAATGAACTGGCTGCCAACACAACATATTGATTGATAACTGTGCAGGGGGGGAATTGGGTCTGTGTGTGTGTGTGTGGTGCAGGCTCAGTCTGTCTCTTCCTGTTGTGTGTCTGTCTGTCTGTCTGTCTGTGTGAATGGATGCCTAGCACTGTCTCTGTGTGTGGATGCTTTCTGTGTGTAGTGTGGTGTGTGTCTGTCTACATGTTTTTTTTCCTCCCCCCCATGCCTCCCTCCATCCTTCCCCTCTCATCCTCTCCCCTTCCTCTTCACCACCTTCCATCCTCCCTCCCTTCCAGCCCACCACCGCCTCACCTGCCCCCAACCCCGGTCTGGCAGATGATGAGAGTCTGGTCTCTCCCACCGAAGCACACACGTGAGCACGTGTGTGCACAAATATGTGGCTGACCAACTCTGAGCCGGACCCTCCCCCCTTCAATCCCCTCTACATCCCTCTCCCCCTCCCCTTTCCTCCCCCCTGCCTCCCAGCCTCCCTCCCTGCCTCCCTCCCCCCTCCTAGCTAGCAGCGCACACATATACACACAAAACACCTGTGGTGGCAAACACCACCAGCACACATGCACTCACACTGGTGCCACCACCTCTGCCTTGGGCCTCTGTGTCCTTGAGCAGATATGTGGTGGTGGACCAGAGAAGCATTTCTTTCCAGCAAGGCAAAAGGCATGCACTCACTGCACACACACACACACACACACACGAAGAGGTGAAGACGAGAAGAGGCAACTTCTAGAACCAGCAGCAGCAGGTGAGTGTCGTGTAATTGTGTTGCTTCCCAAGGCCACTGCCCATGCTCAATGCTCAGTCTGCTGAAACTAAAGAACTAGCTACAATCACCCTTCCTCACATGCAGCTCAGCTCAGCTCAGCTCAGCTGCACAGCACACTGACTAACTAGACACTACAGCTGGTGGTAGAAAAAACAGAAGTCTAGATTCTAGAAGATGTCCTGGTGGATTTTAAACTTTCAAATCTGTGCTAGGATTGCCTCGCCCGCCTCCTCCTCCTCCTCCTCCTCCTCCTGCCTGTAATTGTGCCCTCTCCCCTTGCAGTTGCGCCGTCGTGATGGGTTGGTGATGTGCGTGCGCCGTCTACTTGTTAGCTCTCTCCTCCTCATGTTGGCTGGGCTTGCCAGGCACTGGCTGGCAGCAGCTGTTGGCTGTGTGCTAGGCTCAGGCTGTGGCGCGCGTGACTGGACTGGGAATGTTATTGTAGCGGCAACACTGGTTGTGGTGGTAGCAGTAGTAGCTGTTGTTGTTGCTGGGCTGGTGGCTGCTGGCCTGTGCTGACTCTGCGCACTTGGTCTGGTCTGGTCTGGTCATTGGGATGCAGATGTAGGGTGTGTGTGCATCATCCATGGGGAGCAGCAGAGCAGAGCAGAGCAGGTTGGCTGGCTTCTGTCTGTCGGGCCTAGTCAGTGGCAGGCACTGAGTGAGGCGGTGGTTCCTTTGGGCATCACGTCACCCATCATGCAGAGCGGCAGGTCTGCTGCTCTGCTGCTCCGCCTCCTGCTTCTTCTCTGTGTGTGCTGCTCTTGTGCTTAGTGTGCTGCTCCGCTGCTGCTGCTGTGCTGGCAGGCAGCACAGCAGTGGCCTTTTTGTTAGATCAGAGAGTGGGTGTTGTCTCTCTGAGTGTCCTCCTCTTACTTGCTTGGATAGGAGTGGTGGTAGTAGGTAGGCATTAAGATGGACTGACTAGGTGTTACGTGTTAGGGCGCCCAGAGAGAGGGGCCAAAAAGATGGGGTGGCAATTGTTGGGTTGCTCCTAGTATTATTGGTGAATTTCTGAAGAAAATTTTTTTTCCATTGGCTAGAATGGGGGTTCGGGGCTGCCCCAGACCCGCCTCTGTGGGGTGGCAGCACCGCCAAAGTGGGTCCGGGGCCATGGCAAAAATGCCCTCAGTCCCTCCCAGCAATCCCCGTAGAGATAGGAGTGATGGTTCTGTTGTTTTTCTGAGGTGTTCTGAGTGAGTGTGGATTCTGTGATAGCAAATGAGAGTGGATTCATGGTGTCTCATTGGAAATCTCATAAGCTATCATAGAATCTACACTCAGAATACCTCAGAAAAACAACAGAACCATCACTCCTATCTCTACGGGGATTGCTGGGAGGGACTGAGGGCATTTTTGCCATGGCCCCGGACCCACTTTGGGGGTGCTGCCACCCCACAGAGGTGGGTCTGGGGCAGCCCCGAACCCCCATTCTAGCCAATGGGAAAAAAATTTTTCTTCAGAAATTCACCAATAATACTAGGAGCCACCAATTGCCTTGGGATTTTTGGGGTGGAGGACACCCATGGGTGGCTACCACCCACCCCAGCTTTTTTGCCCCTAAGGGCTCCACATTGTGAGTTATGGGCAAAAATTTATTTTTTGAAAAAAATTTGTAAAAAATCAGAGGAAGGTCCAATCGACTTGAAATTTGGGTGGCAGGTAGAACACAATGTCCCCTTCAAAACCAGCCACTTTTTGTGATCTGAACCGGTTCGGTTCGGATCCGAACCGGTTCGAAACCGAACCGGACCGGGGGGGTGGTCTGGCAAAACCAAAACCGAACCACCCCGGTCCGGTCCGGACCCGGTTCGGACCCGAACCGAACCGGGAGAACCGGTTTTATGCACATCCCTAATTTCCCCACATCGATGACACCACGACAGCTGTCGTGGTGTCGTCAATGTGGAGAAATGTAGTTGGGAGGTCCTGGCAGCCAAATTTAGGCTGATGGGTAGCGTATTGAAGTCCAGGACCCCCAAGGTAGCATTCTCAGAAATGCTACCTGTTCCACGCACAGGTACAGTGAGACAGGCAGAGCTGAGGGGTTTCAATGCATGGATGAGACACTGGTGCTGGGAGGAGGGGTTTAGATTTGTTAGGCACTGGGATACATTTTAAGGCAAGCAAGGCCTGTACAAAAGGGACGGGCTGCACTTGAACCAAGATGGAACCAGACTGCTGGCGCTTAAAATAAAAAAGGTTGCAGAGCAGCTTTTAAAATGACACCTGGGGAATAGCCGACAGGAGCTGGGCAGTATCCAGTTCGGCAAATGCCATACTTTAAAGTGTGAGGGTGGAAAGGATTCAGATAAAGCAGATGGGTACAGAGCAGAACCACATAAAGAGCAAACAGAAGGCTGTGCCAGCTGGTCAAAGAGTCAAAAGAAAGATAGCATACACCAGGTGAAAGATTCAGCATATAGGAGCTTATATGCCAATGGCAGAAGCCTCCGAGCCAAGATGGGTGAGCTGGAGTGCTAGGTTGCTAACACAGAAATAGATATAGTGGGCATAACCCCTTGCTTACTGATTTTTAAATCTCTATTGAAGACTTTTCTTTTTCGCCAGGCTTTTGCCATGTAGTTTACCTATATGGTTCCCCCCCCCTTTTTTGTTAGTTACTTTAATTTTTAATTTAGAATGCAATTTTAATGTTGTCATTCTTTGCATGTTTTTGTACACCACCCAGAGTCTTCAGAGTGGGCAGTATATTAAATGTTTCAAATATATAAATAAATACATACATACATACATGGTGGAACAGTGAGAACCAGTGGGACACTGTTATCCCTGGACATAAACTCTATAGCAGGGATTCTCAAACTTGGGTCCTCAGGTGTTATTGGACTTCAACTCCCATAATCCCCAGCCTCAGTGGCCTTTGGTTGGGGATTATGGGAGTTGAAGTCCAATAACAGCTGAGGACCCAAGTTTGAGAATCACTGCTCTATAGAAAGGACAGGGGGAGGGGTGCCTTGGAGTTGGAGTAGCACTGTATGTTAAAGAAGGGATAGAATCTAACAAGCTAGAAAACCTAGGTGGACCAGAGTCCTCCACAGAAACCATGTGGGTGACAATACAAGGCCTGAAAGGAAATGTGCTACTGGGGATGTGCTATCGCCCTCCAGATCGAAACACTGACAGTGACTGGGAGTTGCAGCAGGAAATCTGGGATGCATCAAGGAGAGGTAGGGCAGTAAAAATGGGTGACTTCAATTACCCACACAAAGACTGGGTAAATTCACAGTCAGGTCACAACAAAGAGGTCAAATTTCTAGATACACTAAATGACTGTGCCCTAGAATAGATGGTCTTGGAACTAACCAGAGAGAAGACGACCTTGGACTTAATTCTGAGTGGCACCCAGGACCTGGTGCGTGATGTCAATGTCATCGACCCTGTAGGGTACAGTGACCATAGTGCCATCAAATTCAGCATACATGCAGGGAGAGAATCACCAAGGAAGTCTAACACAAACATTTTGAATTTCAGAAGAGAAAACTTCTCCAAAATGAGGAGTATGGTGAAAAGAAAGCTGAAAGGGAAAAACAGGAGAGTCACTTCGCTCCAGAGTGCATGGAGTTTACTCAAAACCACAATACTAGAAGCCCAGTTAGATTGTATACCCAAAAGGAGAAAAGGTACCACTAAGTCCAAGAGGATGCCAGCATGGCTAACAGATACTGTCAAGGAAGCCATAAAAGGGAAGAAGACTTCCTTCCGAAATTGGAAGGCCTGTCCAAATGAAGAGAACAGAAAGGAACACAAACTCTGGCAAAAGAAATGCAAGGTGACAATAAGGGAGGCAAAAAGAGAGTTTGAGGAACATTTAGCCAAAAGTATCAAGGGGGATAACAAAAACTTCTTTAAATACATCAGAAGCAGGAAAGCTGCCAGGGAGGCAGTTGGACCATTAGACAATGAGGGAGTGA
The DNA here is from genome assembly GCF_027244095.1 of Hemicordylus capensis. Taxonomy (NCBI): domain Eukaryota; kingdom Metazoa; phylum Chordata; class Lepidosauria; order Squamata; family Cordylidae; genus Hemicordylus; species Hemicordylus capensis. The sequence goes on from NC_069660.1 coordinate 269,793,286, forward strand.
AAGGGATTATTAAGGAGGATATGGAGGTTGCAGAGAAGCTAAATGAGTTCCTTGCATCCATCTTCACAGCAGAGGATACTGAGCATATACCTGTTCCTGAACCAGGCTTTTTGTGGATGGAGGCTCAAGAACTGAGTCAGATAAAAGTGACGAGAGATTATCTAAATTGTCTGGAAAAACTGAAAACTAGCAAATCGCCAGGGCTGGATGGCATCCATCCACGAGTCCTCAAAGAACTTAAATGTGAAATTTCCGAACTACTTGCTAAAATATATAACTTATTCCTGCAATCAGGCTCTGTACCAGAGGACTGGAAAATAGCAAATGTAATACCTATTTTCAAAAAGGTATCCAGGGGCGATCTGGGAAATTACAGGCTGTTTAGCTTAACATCCGTTCCAGGCAAATTGATGGAAAGCATCCTCAAGGATAAAATTGTCAAGCACACAGAAGAACAGGCCCTGCTGGGAAAGAACCAGCATGGCTTCTGCAAAGGTAAATTTTGCCTCACAAACCTTTTGGAGTTCTTTGAGAGTGTCAACAAGTGTGTAGATAAAGGTGATCCTGTTGCCATAGTATACTTGGAATTCCAAAAAGCTTTTGACAAAGTTCCTCATCAAAGACTCCTGAGGAAACTTAGAGGTCATGGGATAAGGAGACAAGTACATGTGTGGATTGCTAACTGGTTGAAAGTAAGGAAACAGAGGTTAGGTATAAATGGAGAGTTTTCACAATGGAGGGAAGAAATGGGGTTCCCCAGGGATCTGTACTGGGACTGGTGCTTTTTAATTTATTCAACAGTGATCTAGAAGTAGGGGTAAGCAGCCAGGTGGCCAAATTTGCAGATGATACCAAACTCTTCCGGGTAGTGAAATCCAAAACTGATTGTGAGGAGCTCCAAAAGGATCTCTCCAAACTGGGTGAGTGGGTAACAAAATGGCAAATGTGGTTCATTGTTGGCAAGTGTAAAGTGTTGCACATTGGGACAAAAAACAGCAACTTCAAGTATACGGGATCTGATGGGATCTGAGCTGTCGGTGACTGACCAGGAGAGGGATCTTGGGGTTGTGGTGGATAGCTCATTAAAAGTGTAGACTCAATGTGCGCAGCTATGAAAAAGGCCAGTTCCATGCTATGGATCATTAGGAAGGAGATTGAAAATAAAACTGCTAAGATTATAATGCCCTTTTCCAAAACTATGGTGTGGCCACACTTGGAGTACTGCATACAATTCTGGTCACTACATCTGAAAAAGGACATTGTAGAACTGGAAAAGGTGCAGAAGAGGGCAACCAAGATGACCAGGAGCCTAGAAAACCTTTCTTATGAGGCAAGGCTACACCACTTGGGGCTATTTAATGTAATGTTTTAATGTAAACCGCTCTGAGCCTTTTGGAAGGGCGGTATAAAAGTTTTAATAATAAATAAATAATAATAAATATTTAGTTGAAAAAAGAGATGACTGAAGGGAGACATGATAGAGGTCTATAAAATCATGCATGGTGTGGAGAAAGTGGATAGAGACAAATTCTTCTCCCTCTCCCATAACACTAGAACCAGGGGTCATCCCATGAAATTGATTGCCAGGAAATTTAGGACCAACAAATGGAAGTACTTTTTCACACAATGCATAATCAACTTGTGGAATTCTCTGCCACAAGATGTGGTGACAGCTAACAACCTGGATGGCTTTAAGAGGGGTTTGGATAACTTCATGAAGGTGGGGTCTATCAACGGCTACTAGTTGAAGGACTATAGGCCACCTCCAGCCTCAAAGGCAGGATGCCTCTGAGTACCAGTTGCAGGGGAATAACAGCAGGAGAGAGGGCATGCCCTCAACTCCTGCCTGTAGGCTTCCAGCGGCATCTGGTAGGCCACTGTGTGAAACAGAATGCTGGACTAGATGGGCCTTGGGCCTGATCCAGCAGGGCTGTGCTTATCTTCTTATACCACTGAGCAACAGTCCCTCCCAAAAGACACCCAGTCACAAAATAGTGACAGCAAGCAATCTAATGATGTACCATATCCCATCATAGAAATGTGAATGCAGTGTGGTAGGGCATACTGTGAGGAGCAAAAAAAAAAAAAAGGCTTTTCCATACTCATTTAGTCTTTAAAATTCATTCGCATGTAGCCTTTAAAATGCATTTTATAAATATTTAATTGCTCATGGTAGCTTAAAGTTTGATTTTAAAAAATCGTTCTCTGCTTCCCCCTTTTCTTTAATCAGCTTGTGGCTGTCTTATACTAAATAATTTGTGAAATTCTCAGTGCGCTTTCAAATTAAATGGCATTATCTCTGTTTAACCTGGGGCTCAAAGAGGTTAAGTATTTTCCCTGAGGTCATGCAAGTCAATTTCAGAAACAGCAGCTGAATTCTCCTCACTCTGGAGAATGTGACTTTACCTCTGGACAGCACTCTAAGTATGAGCCCAAATGGGATCAGAAACCACGGGCAGGGAGTGGTTCCCTGTAAAAGCAGGTAAACAGGTCTTTACCTGCTCCTGCGCCACCCCACCACTTTTCTGGGTGTGGAGTTCGCTCTATAAAAAGCTGCATGCAGCTGCATTGCTGCTCCCGGCAACCTGCACATGCCCTTGGCATGCACATGGCCACTGCATATGCACAGCGGCCATATGCATGCTGACACCATGCACAGGCTTGGGTGCCCATAGAACCAGTTCAGCTGCGGGCACCCAAGCCAGTTTGGCACTTCCCTAAGGAGGCGTCAAACCAGTTCATGCACATCCCCACACTACACCCATGCAACTACAATTCAGGTCCACTAAACTGATCTGGCTTGCTAATCTTCACAGTATTCAAGCTCAGTTAGCTTGGGGTAGGAAATTATTACTGATACGTTGTACTGGCTTAGCTATTTTATTTTTATTAAGCAAGCTAAAAATGAATAAAAGTGAATGTTTTCAAGACTGATGCATAATTATGCTCAAGGGCTGATTGTTTGCTTAAAAATGTATAGGTTGTAAAGTAAAGTGTGCCATCAAGTCAATTTCTACTCCAGGTGCCCACAGAGCCCTGTGGTTTTCTTTGGTAGAATACAGGAGGGGTTTACCATAGGTTGTACTGAAAGGTTTATAGATTTCACTGAATTAGCCAAGCAAAGTGAGGTCTCATGTTTAACAACTGTCCTGCTGAGCAATCCATTTGTACGTTTGTCAGTTTCTTGTAATATGATAGCTCCATTCAAAACTGAAATATCTGAATGAAACTAGGTACAAACTTTCAAGGCATGATTGTATGTTTGTTTAATTTTAACTTGACCCCCACTTTGAAGATTTTAAGACAGCAGAATGAGTGTGGGTATACAAAATCCAGACAAGTCTGTGATTCAAGTTTAACATCTAGCTTGACTTGATTCCCCACTCCCATTTTCAATGGATCCCAGACACACAACACACTGTGATATCTCTCTAGAGGACTGAGACATTACATGAAAAGGGATATGTGCATCCAGTGTCACATTCTGTATTTCAAGGATGGAGCTCAGCTCAACCCGCACATGTGTTTTCAAAGGGGCCAGGAAAGATGTAAAATAAAAGGTAAAGTGTGCCATCAAGTTGATTTCGACTCCTGGCGACCACAGAGCCATGTGGTTTTCTTTGGTAGAAAACAGGAGTGGTTTACTATTGCCTCCTCTCGTGCAGTATGAGAGGATGCATTTCAGCATCTTCCTATATTGTTGCTGCCCGATATAGCCATTTCCCACTCTGGGAAACATACCAGCGGAGATTCAAACCGGCAACCTTCTGCTTATTAGTCAAGCATTTCCCCGCTGTGCCACTTTGACCTAGGAATGATGTAAAGCACAATATAGTACAAGAGCCTCCTGAAAGGTTGAGTTTGCACTTTCAGGACCACATTATGCATCAAAAGAACTGGGGTCCCACCCTCATTCTAAGTAAGTTGTTATCTTAAATTGTGTTTCTGTGGAATTATTACTGTTCCTGGCTTAAATGCTGTGGAATTATTACTGTTCCTGGCTTAAATGCAAACACCACCTTATTTCAAAGTGTGTCCCTTGTGGTATCTGGGACAGCAGAGTATCTTTATTGTGATTCATATGGTCAAACAAAGAACATTTGAGGAGTACTGCAAGCCAGGCCAATTTTTAGCCAGAAGCAAATTTCAGCTTCATAAATCTAAGGAAGCAATTTCCTATCTGTCACTTTGAAATACATATCAAAAGGATTTGAACTATATGACAGGTGATGAATAGAAAAGAAAGCTGAAGTTAGGCCATCACAGTCTATATGAGACCAGAAGCAGCACAAAGTTGGGTTCTGGAAGAAAGGAAGAGAAACAAAGTGGAACATAGACCACTCAGATATGCCCTTAGGTAGCCCCAAGAGTGACCTATATATGTGGTGTTCAGGATCAGTGCAGAGAATAGTACTTTGTTAGAATGATTTCAAAGGCAGGCAATGGCACCCAGGCTAGCCTCAGGGTGGTAAAACTATGCCTTCAAGTGCACTCCAGGCATTGCAGTACAAGATGATTACTGACCACAGCAAAGAAGTGTGGTTATTATGGCCCATATAACTCCTTTGAAGGCCATTCAAAGGACCCAAAGTGCTTTTGAAGACCAGCACATTCAAAGTGCTGATCTTGAACTTTAAAGCCCTACATGGCTTGGGGCCAGGGTATCTGTCGGACTGCATTCACATACATAAGTCTGTCAGGGGTCTTTGTTCATCATCTTGAGCCCTGATCATTGCCCCACCATTGACTGAGATTTGGTTGGCAGGGTCAAGATACAAGGCTTTCTCAGTTGTGGCCCCTTGGCTACAAAATACCCACCCAAAAGAACTTCACCATTCTCCTTCCTTTAGGGTTGTTGTTGGTTTTTTTAAAGATCTCAAAACCCATCGGTTTAGAGAGGCTTTTAAAATATTTTAATGATAAAGTGAGGGGCTTTTTATTTTATTTTATATTCTTTATTAAAACATTAAGTTTGTTTTAATTGGTTTTATTCCATGCTGTGTTTTATTTGTTTTATTGTGTAAAACTTTATATTACTTTTACTGCTGTGATCTGCCCTGAGCAGTATTGTACTGGACAGGCGGGATATAAATATTTTTATTAATAATAAAATAATAATAATAATAATAATTACCCCAGGGTCCTGAAAAACAGCACCCAGGTGAGAGCTCCAGGTATTTTGGACACTCTACTTATACCACTACCACTGCTATGAATACTTATATCCTGCTTTTCAAACAAAGTTCTCAAAACAGTTTACATAGAATAATAAATGAGATAGTTCCCTGGCCCCAAAGGACTCACAACTTAAAAAGAAACATAAGGTAGACACCAGCAACAGTCACTGGAAAGGTGCTGTGCTGAGGTTCAATACGGCCAGTTGCTCTTCCCTTGCCAAATATAAGAGAATCACCACTTTTAAAAGTGCCTCTTTGCTTAGTTCGCAGGGCACTGTGTCTTCAATACGGCCATTTGATCCCCAGATTTAGATTAATTTTATGCCCATGGGTAGAACCATAGAACTTGCACCGGCACAGCTGATATCCTTGACTATCAATGGAGCAAAGCAGTGCCAGTGGCTATATCAAAAGTCCCTCGGAGATGCATTTGAGAGAGAATGCTTTGTACATGTGTTATTGTTACCACTGCAATTTTACTGACATCTCCACCCACCCATTGTAATCTACTCTGGGAACTCTCCATCTGACCTTGCTGATTCCCTCACACACAATCACAAAATGTGAATGTGTACAATTAGTAGGAAACTAATTGTGTGAACTGCCTTAGTCTGCCCCTACACACACACACACACACACACAGGGTGTGCACAGACCAATTTGGTGTTCCTTTTCTGGAGTGCCAAACCAGTTCAAAAGTCCGGAGTTTGAATTGGTTTGGAGGTGCAGGGGGTCCTTTAAGGGGCAGGGAGGGTGCCATTACCTGCCCCACCACTCCCCCCCCCACCAAAAGTGTTGGTACTGGGCTGCCACATACCTCTCTGAAGCCTCGGTCAGTCTCGTACGGGAAATGGCCGACGCGCACTGGTAATTTCCAGTACAATGCTGACCTGGGCTGTAGGGAGTTATGCTGCAGTCCCACGCCAACACTTTTGGGGAGGGCACTGGTGGGGGGAAAGGGGTGGGGCAGGAAAGGGCACCCTCCCTGCCCCTTAAAGGACCCCCTCCTGCCTCCCGGGAGTGCACAAACCAGTTCATGCACATCCCTAACACACACACAGGATTTTTAAAATGCATACAGTAATTTGAATAGCAAGCTGTGTTTTGTACTGACAAGCGGAAAGTCAGGGAAGGAAGACATAGGAATGGAAGAAGGCAGACTGGATTATCACAGCGGTTGGGAAAGCAGTTGTTCCCCATTATGCTCCTAATAACATCATTGGAAGTATGACAGGGACTAATCAATGAAGGCGAACTGGTCTTGTGGTTGCAAGCATGACTTGTCCCCTTAGCTAAGCAGGGTCTGCCCTGGTTGCATATGAATGGGAGACTAGAAGTGTGAGCACTGTAAAATAATCTGCTCAGGGGATGGAGCCACTCTAGGAAGAACATCTAGGCTCCAAGTTCCTTCCTTGGCATCTCCAAGATACGGCTGAGAGAGATTCCTGCCTGTAACCTTGTAGAAGCCGCTGCCAGTCTGTGTAGATAATACTGAGCTAGATGGACCTATGGTCTGACTCAGTATATGGCAGCTTCCTATGTCCCTATGTTCCTAATCTGACTTGAAATAAATAGTTTGGTTTATTCCAAACTCTATTTCCTGAGTTTCAGGGGAAATTATTCTGTTCAAGCCTGAGCTGGTCAGCTTGTCCAGTCACTAGTTATTTTGGCTATGACTGTTTCTTCTTCCATTTATATTATTAAGGAGACTCCTGTTATTCTCCCACCCCCACCCACCCACTGATACTGAGACTGGGGCAATGTTTATGTTGTGAGGCAAGCTTAATAGAAGTGTCCCCATGTCGCTTAGGCATCGATGCTGCACTGCACACTCACTTGTTCTCAGTTTGTTCTCCACCATACCATTCACTCGGTTGCCAGGCAACATGTATTGCTAGGCATCTGCATTAGGCATTAGTGCATGACATGGCTTTCCCAGTTTGTGTCTAAAAACAACCATGGATTCAAATATGGCTGATATGGCCAGGAATCTGAAGCCTCATGTCAGTGATATGTCAGGTTCTCAGTTATATAAAAGCCATTTGCTGACCAAAACAATGTCCCTGATTATGGTTAATTGGGCAGATATTGGTGTTCTAGCCCACTTCAGTGCCATTTCAGGAACCATCAAAGTTATTTCTTAAAACACAAAGTGAAATTCACCCTGCAAGCATAGCTTATTCCCAGGACTTATCCACACTAGCTGTTGGCTCCAGAATGCAATTTGGGCTCATTTAAAGTAAATTTATCTCAGACAATCTTCATGCTGAAATTGGTACATGTTTGTGTTTAAATCATACTGGTCAGAAAGGCAGATTTTTTTCTGCTCAACAGATTTCACCTGGAAAATGTATGTCAATAATATTTCCCCAAATCAGATGTTTCAGCTGCCTAATAAAGCTGACTGCATTCTCCCTATTTTTCCTGTCTTTTCCTTTATCCTTTTTGCTCATTCCCCTTCACTGTGTATGTCTACTTAGAATGGCATTGCATGAGTATACAGGAGTTCAAGTATTGTGAGAAATTTATAAAACTAATAATAAAGCCTGATTTAGGTAGGCAATTGTGAATCAAAGCCTGACTACAGGTGGCCCTCATTATTCTCATGGGTTCTGTTCTCGCCTATAGGTGCAAATATGGAAACCATGAATAACGAAAGCTTAGCTCTATGGGAACTGGGGGTTTAGGTTCCAAACAGGAAAAAAGGCCTAAAAAGTGGGAAGGGGTGGTGTATGGGCTATATAAGTTGAATATAGAAATTAACTGCTTGGCATAAGCTTCGCCATTTTGTTTGAGTTTGTAATAAGAATTTGCTTATGCTGAAATAATTCTCACCCCTGGTAGTTAGTTTTCCCACAGTTAGCAAAAATCATATTTAGCATGGGAATCGCAAGTGCTGAAGGGGCAAGATAAAGGCGAGACGGCCTACTGCTTGCACGACTAATTTATGACCTATTTCCAGACCCATTTCCAGACGAAAGGGAACTAACTATGAGTTAAGACCTATGACATATAACTGTTTCTTTTTCTGTAACTATCTGTAACTGTTGTCTTAAGAATAACTCAAGAATGTATAAAAGTGTTGCCTCGTTGATGAGTCCTGCTTTGAGCGCGAGCCGAGCAGCACCTTTGTTACTTAAGGGCAAATAAAACTTTGATCTTAAGTCCTCTCGTCTGGGATGATTATTGGGCTCCGTCCGCCCAGGAATGAACCACCCCTATTGGGGTCTGGGGTACCCCGATACTTCAGTGGTACCGTGACTCGGAATTAAGAATTAAGAGTAGAACTGCACAGTGCCTTGTTCTCCAAGGCTGCAGGGCTCCAGAAATGGCCCCCCAAAACCCCGTATCAGCCAAAACAAAACAAAACCCTTAAAAAGAGGAAGAGGAAGAGGAAGAAGCAGCCTCAAAATGGCTCCATGCTCTTAAATGGCAGCCAGAAGTGACAATGGAAGTCAAAAAATGATAACTTAGTTATTTTGATAGATAACATACCCAGAGGACAGGGATGACTCCAAGAGGTAGAGGATGTTCTGCCAAATATTTCCTGTTCCCTCATTCATCAGACTGGAGGGAAGGTCCTTTCTGTTAGCCAGACTACTTGAAATTGGCAGCTTGACTTTATGTTTTCTGAGTGAACAAAAATCATCTCATGCATCAGCTGAGGATCTCTCATGACCCCGAGTCCAGAATTTTCCCAATTGAGGGACAAAATGAATAGTTGAGGGGATGAGTCAGAGTGGAAGACCCTGTGGCCCAGGCCCTGAGCCACCCCATGCCACTAGGACATGTTTTATAGCTGCTTCCCTTGTAAAAACAAAGCAATCTTATGTTTATTTAATGAAGACTTCATTCCAGAAAGTACTCAATTTCCTCCTTCTCCTTTCCCTCCCTTTTCTTTCTCATTCCATCCCCATCCCCCACTCTCTAAAGGATTCCCACTGGGATAACCTTCTAATCAACAAAACATAAAGAACTGCTAGACAGAATACAACATACCCCACACCAAAGAGCCAGGGGAATAAAAAAAAATCTATAAAGAGAAAGAGATGCATTCACACATTCTTTGTTGCAATTTAAATACTACTACATGCTGTGGCCCCAATTCTTATCTTCCTTCTACATTTATTTAATTTAAAATTTTAGTTTTTTAAATAGGGCCAAATAATACTTTTAATGTAATGTTTGGCCCTTAGACGAAAGCCCTGTTCAAACTTTAACTGAATGACACTGTACATGCATACAGGGCTGGAATGGGCCAGAAGTCCTGCTCCTGCCCATCACTCACCCAACTGAACCTGCTCTTCTGAAGAGACAAACACTGTGGTAAGTGTGAAGAGCAAGCTTGGGAGGGTGAGTGATGGGTTAGGGATGTGCAGAACCGATTTGATAATAAACCAGACCACCACAAAGTGGGCCAGTTCAAGTGGTTTGATAGCGAACTGCTCCAAACCAGTTCAACCTGGTTCATCAAGTCGACTGCCCAAGCATACCCACAGTTTGGTCTGAATTTGGTTCGAAATTGGATCAAACTTCACAAAACAGTCCGTTCACACCCCTATGATGTGCCAGGGGTGGACCTCCAACGTGTTTCCAGCCCTGTAAGTGTGTACAGCAATGTTCATTGAATGCTTGAACAAGGCTTAAGAGATACAAGTACCTGAAACTGCCCTGGAAAATAAGGAATGCTTTCTGTCCACTAGTTGTCTGGCTCCAGAAACCTTTCCCCTGTTGTTATGCACAGCCAGCTTGCTTAAATTCTGATTCTTTGGCAAAAGCCTTGCCAGATGATTTCTTGAGAAGATGTTCCCCCAAATGCCAACCAGTAAACTCGAGTAATTTTCAGATATAACACAAGTATACTGTAAATAGTTCATACACCCAGACCTAGTCCACACAGTTCACCACATGAATTCAGTGATTTCTTTTCAGCCTCTCATACAGCTGCTCCCCAAAAGGTATATGGTGGCAATGTGGGGAAATGACCCAATCTAATGGTGAGCAGAAATCAATATCCCAACAGAAGAGCTTCTCCAGCTGGTAAAATAGAAGCGGACTTGGTTTCATGAAGACAAGAACCTTTGTTCCATTTAAAATCAGCTTGATCACTGCCTTCACTGAATGCCATCATATACAGCACCTTGCCAGCTGAAACACAACACTTCTACATGGAAGTCTTGTTTATAGTTCATTACAGTCTCATTGATATAAGACCTTGCTCCCATCATAGGCCTTAGTAGTGATGAAGCTATTCTTATGATTTCCTTTTAGATTTCATGGCCTCTCATTGCACTTTCTAAATGCTTCAGCCTATATCAAAGCACATGTATGTTATAATAGGAAAACTATTTGCAGTGATGACAGCCATGAAAGGAAAGAACAGGTGTAAATAAAAGTCTTATAGGAAAACATAGCCTGCTTCAGCAACAATTGGAGATGGCCATTTATTATTAAGCACTGCAGCCAAACTGAGAAAATGTACAAAATGCAAAAGGCATTTGCCTCAGTAAAAGGTGTTCCAAAGTGATACATGCCCTTTCAAATTGTTGCACAATTGGAAGGGGTCAGGTATTTTAAGGCCTGGATGAAGAAATTTAAGGTCTGCACTTTGAATCATAATCTTTTCTGTTCCTGACTGTGGAAAATTAAGGTTTTCTGCCCTGAGTTTCTTTAAAGGAATGGCCAAGGATTCTCGTATTTTTAATGGTCCTCGTGAAGTTTAAACATTCGCTCTGTGTAGAATATGGACTATTCTAGGGTGATCTTTGTACTCTAGCATGGTATTGCAAATGTAATGCCAGATGTGGATGCAATTATGAAATTAAAAGGCAGGAAAGTCACCGTGCGGTCAACACATGGGTCACAAACCCATCTTTCTATACCTCTAATTATCGAATCACCCACTACAAGGTGGCCTCCGCACACCCCCCCGAGGAGTATCCCCTATGCGAGAAGATATGGGCTCATCATCCATGGAAGGGTCCCTTCTAAAGGAGCATTTCCCTCTTCCTCAGACCAATGTCCTCCATGCCCAAGACCTTCATTCTCCCTGACAGCAGAGGAACTATGTCCTGGAGTGAGATGCCTCTACCACGTCCCTGAAGGTCTCATCCACATGCCTCTCTGTCTCTCTGAGCTTCTCAGATCCGCCACCTTGGTCACAAGGGAATGAATTTGTTCCCTGAGAGCCAGGAGCCTTTTGCACCGAGCACACACCCATGACTTCGGCCCATGGGGCAAACAGTCATACATGTGGCACTCTCTGCAATACACTGGGAAGTGCCCCCTCCTTCTATCCCTCCCTGCTGACCTTCTATCTTCATACTGTTTTTGTTGGCTGTTTACAGTATTTAGAGATAGTTTATTAGAAGGATAGGTTTCAGCTATAATGGTCAGCTATTTAATTGTCCAAACAACCTTTCCCAAGAATATGAGGAAGGGATTTGTACTTACGTTATCTTCTCCACCAGACTCCCTGTGATCACAGGGGCTTGATCCAGGCTCCCCCGCACACTTCCCGCTAAACTCCTGCAAAACTCCAATGTCCTGTTTGCTATCCCTGTTTGCTATGCTCTCGGGCCTTCACCTCTTATGTAGAAAGTAGTCTTCCAACTCCCCAAGCTGTGTCTGCTCTTCACAGACTAGTCTTTTAACTCACAAGTCCAAGACACAACCCAGGATATCCAAATCAGAGAAATGTAAAGTGTGCCGTCAAGGCAGTGTCAACGCCTGGTGACCACAGAGCTCTGTGGTCAGAGGCGCACTAACCCCCTCACTTTGGGGACCTGGTCTGGTCCTCCAAGGTCCGGGGGAGCCTCCAAATGGCCGGGGCCGATGGCCTCTGGCAGCTGAGCCATCCCGTACCCGCCCCACCAAAGCTCCTTTTTTTTTTAAGTCTTACTGTGGCCGAGGGGTGGCTGCAGGAGGCGTGGAGCAGTCCTTTTCCCTTCTCCCCCCTCCTCCAGTGGTGGTGGGGTGGGAGGAGGAATGACACTGAGCCCATCAGTTCGGGCCAGCATCTTTAAGCAACTGTGAGGCGCGCCTGCGCAGTTGTGATCATCGCAAGCCCATGGGCTTGTGATGATCTCTAAACTGCACAGGCATGCCTTGCAGTTGCTTGAAGATGCTGGCCTGAATGTTTGAGGCTGGCATCTCACCTGACGGATGAGATGCCACCCCACTACTGCCGGGGGAAGGGGAGGAGAAGGGGAAAGGACTGCTCCCCCCCCCACAGCCATCCCTCGGCAATTGTAATACTTTTTTTAAAAAGCGGAGTTTTGATGGGGTGGGCCCCCCAAAGGAGGTATGGGGGGATCTTTGCACGGGGGGGGCTCTTAGCTGGGCGGTCCAGGCACCCTAATTACCTTGGTGCGCCCCTGCCTGTGATTTTCTTTGGTAGAATATGTTGGAAGTGACAATGACAGTGGAGGACAGACTAGTGGATCAGAGGGCTAGAGGGTCAAGACACTGGTCATCCCTTCTCTACTGCTCTGACACTATCCCTTTGGAATGTAGATTGCTACTCTCAGGGACACTTCCGTCATTCCTGCCTTGTCACTTCCTCTCTCTCTCTTCTCTTCCCTTCCTTCTACCTTGAAACATGCAAGCTCCTCTCCCTGCACCATGTGTGCAGAGATGCAGAATCCATCTGCATCCAGCTAGCTAACTAGATCCCATCTCCTCACTTTCCTATCTAGAATGGAGTTCTCTAATAAATACCACTTATATTGATTTGAAACTATGAACTGGCTCCAAGTTACTTTACTCTCAGCATACACGCATGCCTAACTAACTTCCGCTGTGTTGTGCCTCTGTGCACTCTGCTATAATGAAAAAGGGTTTCTCCTACCAGAGAGAATTCCCAACAGAATACAGGAGTATCATACTCCCATGCAGTATGAGATGATCCCTTTCAGCATCTTCCCGATATAGGTGTTTCCCATAGTCTGGGAAACATACCAGCGGGGATTCGAACCAGCAACCTCTGGCTTGCAAGTCAAGTCATTTCCCCACTGCACCATTAGGTGGCTTTCCTAGTCATACTGAGACCAAAAAATTATGTTTGCCTCACAGGAAGCAGACTCTGGATTAATGTATGATGCTGGGACTGGTGCTTTTTAATGTATTCATAAATGATCTAAAAGTTGGGGTAAGCAGCAAGGTGGCCAAATTTGCAGATGATACCAAACTCTTTTGGGTAGTGAAATCCAAAATGGATAGTGAGGAGCTCCAAAAGGATCTTTCCAAACTAGGTGAGTAGGCAACAAAATGGCAAATGTGGTTCAATGTTGGCAAGTGTAAAGTGATGCACATTGGGACAAAAAACCCCAACTTCAAGTATATGTTGATGGGATCTGAGCTGTTGGTGACTGACCAGGAGAGGGATCTTGGGGTTGTGGTGGACAGCTCGTTGAAAGTGTCAACTCAATGTGTGGCAGCTGTAAAGAAGGCCAATTCCATGCTAGGGATCATTAGGAAGGGGATTAGCACTTACATTTATATACTGCTCTATAGCCGGAGCTCTCTAAGCAGTTTACAATGATTTAGCATATTGCCCCCAACATTCTGGGTACTCATTTTACCGACCTCGGAAGGATGGAAGGCTGAGTCAACCTTGAGCCCCTGGTCAGGATCAAACTTGTAACCTTCTGGTTACAGGGCGGCAGTTTTACCACTGCGCCACCAGGGATTGAAAATAAAACTGCTAATACTATAATGCCCTTATACAAAACTATGGGTGCGGCCACACCTGGAGTACTGGGTACAATTCTTGTCACCATATCTAAAAAAGGACATTTTTCAGTGCAGTGGCATTTAGATGTAAAAAGGGTGGGATTCATCCTCACCACCCCTACCCTCCTCACCACCCCTACCCTCCTAACTGCAGCAGTGGGGTAGAAAGAGGATTAATCTCTCATTGCTACTGCCACCACCAGCAGCAGTTTTAACAGTTAAAAAAAAACCAAATAAAACACTTCCCCACCCCAAGATCTGCCACTCCCCCAGGATTCGCCGCTGTAGGCAATTGCCTCTACTGCTTCTGTGGTAATCCGCCTATGCACAGGGGCACAAGTGTCCATGGTGTCTAGCCCGTGGGCAAAGGATAATCTTTCAGGAATTTCCCTGAGGAAGCTTGGGGAACTGCTAGAAATAGAAAGTGAACAGGAACTGACAGCAGCAAATGGGACTCCAATACCCTGTGAGGGATAGATCGAGGCCCAGTTTCAGTTTTCCTTTGATGATGACATCTTGACTTTTCTTATGCTTGTCAGTTCATGTGAAATAGAGCATGTGATTTTTGGCTACAATGTTATTGAGGAGGTTGTAAAACGACATAGTAGCCGTTCATCCAGGAAATCACCTACATCCAATTTCCTCAGCAGCATGAAGAAGCATGCGTTTCCACATGTTGACTCTGGAAAAGTGGAGACTTTAGTAAACCTCATTAGAGGCAACAAGTCTGGTCACTTATGTGGCCTTAAGGTAAGAAAATGGGATGTATGGATTCCTAAAGAAAAGACCAAATACAGGTGAAACTCGGAAAATTAGAATATCGTGCAAAAGTCCATTAATTTCAGTAATGCAAATTAAAAGGTGAAACTGATATATGAGACAGACGCATTACATGCAAAGCGAGATAAGTCAAGCCTTAATTTGTTATAATTGTGATGATCATGGCATACAGCTCATGAAAACCCCAAATCCACAATCTCAGAAAATTAGAATATTACATGGAACCAAGAAGACAAGGATTGAAGAATAGAACAATATTGGACCTGTATGTGAAATGTTGGGCCCATGTACAGCCTCACCCTGAAAACCTGACTACTATATTTGAACCAGACCTAACTGCACTGTGGCCTGAAGACCTGTACTTTGAAGAAACATTGGTCCAGATACCAAGAGGAGCATCCTGCCAAGTAAATATCTCTGATGCTCTAATGCTTTAAATAGCTTTGATGCTCTGATGCAAGATGGCTCTAAATACCAGTTGTGGGGAGTGAGACTAGGAGAGAGGGCATGCCTCAGTTCTTGCCTGTGGGCTTCCCAGAGGCATCTGGTGGGCCACTGTGTGAAACAGGATGCTGGACCTGATAGGCCTTGGGTGTTTCTTATGTTCTTAAATTATCCCATGTCCTCTTAGGAGGACAAAACCTACTGAGAAGTCTCCACCAGATCAAGTCTGAAACCCCAGTGGATAATCAGGGACTGAAAATATTTCAAGTAACTCCAGATTCTAGAGCCAATAGCAACAGGCCTATACAGTCTGAATTCCATCAGATGAATGGAGAAGAGGAAAATACATTGTTTGAACCAGCTGTACATCTAAGTCACCTCTCAGACTTACAGGGAAATGGCTCAAAAACTGTTGAAAGAAGAATCAGGTGCATTTTCCATAGATGAGAGAGACCTGAGACGAATTCCCACACAGCAGATGCATAACAATCTTACCAGATCAGAAAACATACATCTCAATCCCACGCCCATTATATAAAGAAGTAAATGTTTCCTAACCTCCTTAGCAAAGGATCCATTACAAAATCAATATCTTCATACTCATCTCCAGTGGTCTGTGTTTGGAAGAAAGATGGGAACCTCTGTCTCTGTGTAGACTATTGGGAATTGAACAGGAAGACAATATCAGATAGGTACCCATCCCCCAAATTCAGGATGTGCTTAACGGTTAGGGGGCAAAACTTGGTTCTCTGTTTTGGACCAAGGAAAGACCTATCACCAAGGATACATAACAAAGTCAACAACTGTCTGCTTTCATCACTCCCTGGAGGCTATATGAGTAGATCCAGATCCAGCCTTCCAGAGGTGTATGGAAGAATGCTTAGAAGGACTCAGGGATGGCATCTGCATTTCGTATTTAGATGATGTCCTCGTTTACAGTGGCAAACTCTTTAAAAGAGAAGTGTACTATTTGGGTATGGTATTACCAAGATAGCCTGTTTGGGGGCTCCCAGCAGCACCCCAATACCTGATTTGGAGCTACAGGATTGTAGTTTCCATTTTGTTCCTCTGAACTCACGGGATCGTGGGATCACCATTTGTTTGCATGAGCTAATTCACGAGGTTTTTGAACTTCAACTCTGTTAGTCATTTCCAAGTCCAAAGCTTTGCACAAATTTATTCTGCAATGAGCTGCTCACTTTAAGATCTGCTGTATCCCCACACAAGCCCAAAAGTCAGTCAGGGGTGATTTGCCAATACCCCAGAGCAGTTTCATTAACAATGATGGTGTCTGCTGAAGGTTAAAGAAAGTAACCCCCAACCTTCTTGCAGGGAGTGCCTTCGCAGCAAGAAGCTGAATGCAGCAGCAGAGGACCTGCTCTCCTCCTTTTTAAAGATCCCACTCACCACCGCACCCCCTTGGCAGTGCTGCATCTGTGCATGAAACTTGGTTTGTGCACAGAGAGCTCTTTCCAAAGAGAAAGACATCCTTATTTCACATGTCACTAGCCGAATGCTGTATCATACATGAAAATCCACTCCTGCTCTTTTTTACTCTGCCTGCTGTTTGCATTTCTATTATGGAAATATTTGAATCTACCAAATTGGTTATATGAAAATGACCAATTAAGAAAGCTCAGCAAGACTGACTAAACTTCCTGTTAATTTCATTATGTTGTAATAAATGATTTCCAAACAGCTTACATAACCCAATAAAAATTCCACGTGTACAGCCTGCTTTAGTTAGCGGAAGTGCATGAACACATGGGACTCAGAGCTTTTGGAAGCCAATAGGAGCAGAGAGAATGGATTGCAGAAAATCTGCTCTGAGGACAAAATTTCTTCTTCTCAGATTTAAGAAGTTAAGCAGTTCCAGACAAGAGAAGAGCAGTAGCAGAATATTTTCTCTAGCGCTTCTCCAGCTGCAAGAGCCTCTGCAGGCAAGAATTAAACCTTCCTTTGTATGGCAAGGATTCCCGGGGACGATTGACATCAGCAGCTCTACTTGCCAGTCACCCAGTAAATCCCCCTGGGAGCATGGAAGGCCAGCTGGCACCAGGAAGGAGAAACAGAGCCCCATATGTGCATTCTTTAAAATAACATTGTGTGCTCCCCGCTTCCCCAAACACTGAGAAATGCCAGGGATTTAGTGTCCTTTGGATGAGAAAAAAGAGCACTGAGTCTTTAAGTGTCTTTGTAATATTTGCATTACTTCCAAACATACAACCAAAACTTAATAAAAGTCAACTCCTCAAAAGAAGCAGCATCAATATTTAATTAATTAATTAATTAATTAATTAATTAATTAGCCTGTAAGCTAATACAATGAGAGCACTTCAGCTGCATAAGCAGAGGTGGGTTGCCCGTGTGTATCTCTCTACCTACAGCTAGCCACCGAACGGATTCTAGTAGGCTTGAGCCCGAAACGTTTTGGAGGCTATTGTAGAGGCGTCCGTTTCAGCAACCGAGGCCATTTCGGCATTTCAGTGGCAGCGGAGGTGTTCTCTTAAGGGTGGGGGAGGGTGCACTTACCCTCCTGCTGCATTTCCCCCGCCAGTGCTCCATTGTTTTGAAGCCCCTCGGGGTGGCAGTGTTTCTCCCTGCTGCCCCGTTGCCCTCATCAGCTGGAAGTAGCTGGAAGTACTGGGCACACATGCTCCCATCGCGTGCACATGCGTGCCCGTCTGCCAGGAGCATGCGCAGCTGATACTTCCGGCCACTTCCGGTCAATAAGGGCAACAGGGTGGCAGGGAGGAATGCTGCCGCCCCGAGGGGCTTCAAAACAACGGAGCGCCGGTGGGGGAAATGTGGCAAGAGGAGTGAGTGCACCTTCCCCTGCCCTTAAGAGAACGCCCCCGCCACCACCGAAACATGGAGGAGCCGTTTTGGGCTCAAGACTAGATTCTAGACCTGTCAAAGATGACAGTGACAATCATCTGGATATGCAATGAAGTCCCAGTCCAGAAACAGGAACTGCACAGCCCCTAATCAAGCAAAAGATGAACACATACAGGTGAAACTCGGAAAATTAGAATATCGTGCAAAAGTCCATTAATTTCAGTAATGCAAATTAAAAGGTGAAACTGATATATGAGACAGACGCATTACATGCAAAGCGAGATAAGTCAAGCTTTAATTTGTTATAATTGTGATGATCATGGCGTACAGCTCATGAAAACCCCAAATCCACAATCCCAGAAAATTAGAATATTATATGGAACCAAGAAGACAAGGATTGAAGAATAGAACAATATTGGACCTCTGAAAAGTATACAGTGTACTGTGCTTGATTGGCCAGCAAACTCGCCTGACCTGACCCCATAGAGAATCTATGGGGCATTGCCAAGAGAAGGATGAGAGACATGAGAACAAACAATGCAGAATTGCTGAAGGCCGCTAATGAAGCATCCTGGTCTTCCATAATACCTCATCAGTGCCACAGGCTGATAGCATCCATGCCACGCCGCATTGAGGCAGTAATTGCTGCAAAAGGGGCCCAAACCAAGTACTGATTACATATGCATGCTTATACTTTTCAGAAGTCCGATATTGTTCTATTCTTCAATCCTTGTCTTATTGATTCCATGTAATATTCTAATTTTCTGAGATTGTGGATTTGGGGTTTTCATGAGCTGTACGCCATGATCATCACAATTATAACAAATTAAGGCTTGACTTATCTCGCTTTGCATGTAATTCGTCTGTCTCATATATCAGTTTCACCTTTTAATTTGCATTACTGAAATTAATGGACTTTTGCACGATACTCTAATTTTCTGAGTTTCACCTGTATAAGCCTACTAGTATGTGTGCATCATTCCTTCTAGACCATATTAATCTATCTACCCAAACACTGGCAGTGGCAACAGAGGCCCTGTTTCATGTTAGGAACATAGGAAACTGCTTTCTACATTAGTCCATCTAGCTCAATATTGTCTACACAGACTGGCAGCAGCTTCTTCAAGGAAGGCAGGAATCTCTCTCAACCCTATCTTGGAGATGCCATGGAAGGAACTTTCTGCATGGAAGCATGCAGATGCTCTTCCCAGAGTGGCCCCATTCTACTAAGTGGAATAACTTGCAGTGTTCACATATGTAGTCTCCTATTCAAGTGTAAAACAGGGTGGACCCTGCTTAGCAAAGGGGACAATTCATGCTTGCTACCACAAGACCAACTCTCCTCCCCAAGACTTGACCAGCTGAGACATACAGGCAGGGCCTTTTCTGTCATGGCCCAAAGCTTTGGAATACTTCCCAGATGAGGTCCATCTGCCCCTCTCTCTACCTGTTTGTTTATTTTCTTTATTTATTTGTCATATTTTTATACAGCCTGATATGTACATTTTTAGGTAGTGTACAAAATTTAAAATATTCAAAAGTCGCAAATTAAAATACATGACAATTAAAACAATTGAATAAAATGCTCTTATTTCAGCAAGGAGCATATCAAGCCCTGGGGCAACTACAGAGAAAGCCCGGTCCTGGGTCACCAGCAAACTAACCAGTGGCAACCATAACCGAACCGGAGCTCTCCAGAATATCATAACAGGCGGCAGTGATTATGACAAAGGAGGCGCTCTCTCAAGTAGCCTAGACCCAAGTCGTTAAGGTCTTTATAGGTAATAACCAGCACTTTGTCTTTTACCTGGAAACCTATTGGCAGCCGGTGCAGTTCTTTTAAAACCGGTGTTATGAGGTCCCTTCGTGTTGTCCCAGAGACCAATCTGGGTGCCACATTCTGTACCAATTGTAGTTTCCAAACTAGTTACAAAGGCAGCCCCACGTAGAGCGCAATACAATAGTCAAGTCTTCAGGTTACCAGCATATGTACCACTGTTTTAAGGTCATTCACCTCTAGAAATGGACATAGCTGACGTATCAGCCAAAGCTGATAAAAAGCACACCTGGCCACTGCCTCAGCCTTAGAAACCAGGGACAGCTTTGGGTCGAGCACTCCCAAGCTACATACCTGATCTTTCAGGGGGAGTGTAACCCCATCCAGAACAGGCAGATACAAACTATCTCTCGGGTCCCAGTCCCCCATAGTCAGTACCTCTGTCTTATTTGGATTCAACTTCAGTTTGTTATCCTCATCCAGCCCATTATTGCCTCCAGGCAGGCATTTAGGGAAGATATGCCAGTTCCTGATGGAGAAGTAAATCTGGATGTCATCAGCATATTGATAACACCCAACACCAAACTTCCTGAGGATCTCTCCCAGCAGTTTTATGTTCACTAGATGTTAAAAAGCATTGGAGAAAGTATGGAGCCTTGTGGAACTCCTGCTCCTGCTTAGCAGAACAAAAGTCTACAAGCAATACCATCTGGAGTCTACCAGAGAGGTAGGAACAGAACCACTGTAAAACAGTGCCACCCAATCCCACCTTCCTCAGGCGGTCCAGAAGGATACCATGGTCGATGGTATCGAAAGTCGCAGAGAGATCCAAAAGGATCAGCAGAGTCACACTCCCTCTGTCGATAGCCAGTTGGAGATCATCCATCAGGCCTCCCAAGGCAGTCTCAACTCCATAGCCCACCCGAAAGCCAGTCTGAAATGAGTCTAGATAATCTGCATCATCCAAAACTGCCTGGAGCTGAGAGGCCACCACCCGCTCAACCACCATGCCCAACCATGGAAGATTAGAAATCATGGAAGATTAGCTAACTCTGGGGGATCCAGTGTAGCTTTCTTCAAAAGTGGTCTAATAATAGCTTCCTTAAGACAAGAAGACATCCTGCCCTCCCTCAGGGAAGCATTTATAATATTTACCAGACACTCTCTGATAATATTATTATCAGATGAGATAAGCCAAATTGGGCAAGGGTCAAGAGAACAGGTTGTAGGATTCACAGTCCAAAGCAGTTTGTTCACTTCCTCAGGAGTCACTAACTGAAAATGATCCAATCTAATCCCCTAAGAGGAGTTGCTGGACACCTGAGATTTTATCTGCAAACAAATCATTAAAAATGCCACAGTGAGTAATCGATGGTTCCAAGTTTAAATTCAAGGGGGAGCGGGTACACACTAGCCCCCTCACAAGCCTAGACAACTCAGCTGTACGTAAATTTTCGGAAGCAATGTGGACAGAAAAGAACTGCTTGTTTGCCACCTGCACTGCCAGAGAATAGGTCTTCAAATGTGCTCTGTATTGTGCCTGATCAGACTCACGCTGAGTGTTCCTCCACATGCCCTCTTGTCATGTACCTTGCTGCTTCAGCTCCCGTAACTCATCCGAATACCACAGGGCTTGTCTTTAAAGCAAGTTGGAGAGGACGCTTAGGAGCTATTTGTCTACTACTCTAGTGAGTTCATTATTCCATCTTTGTACCAGAGCATCAACAGAATCATTAGCAAAGCCAACCCTAAACCCTTCCAAGGCTTCTTAGAATCCTATTGGATCCAATAACGTCTTCAGGTGGACCAGTCAAATAGGTCCTTCACCCCTGCAGAGTGGTGAAGGACTGTTTTCCACTGACTGGATACTGAAAACTATTTTATTTAAATGAGTCTATGACACTTTATTTTTAAACACAATATTGTACTGTTCATCTGATTTATTCTATGATTATTTCATTGTTTTAACTGATCTCGTTAATCTTGTTAGTTACTTTGATTATTTTAAATGGAAAAGAATAAAAATGATTGTAGATAGAGCAAGGTGTGATACAGGTTTTGTCAGTGGAATCACATGCTAGGAAGGCAGGGCAGAAGCAGAGGCGTATCTAGGGAAAATAGCGCCTAGGGCAAGCACTGAAATTGTGCCTCCTGTCCAAACACCTGACACCCATCTTTCAGATAACTTTACTATAATATCAGCTCAAAAATACAAGTCAAGCTCGTTAATATTTTAATATTTCAAAAACTATTTAGCAGTGGACATAGCCAGACCAAAAAAATGCTGGAAAACTACACATTTCAGTATGCTGGGCTCATGAAATACCCAAATACTATATGGAGATGTACTTGGAAAACTAAACAGAAGTACCTGTCTAATTCTCTACTATGCATTGTAGCATCACTATTACATAAGTTTTAAAAATAAATGGAGAATTTGACTTTTCCCAGATACTCTGAAAATAATTAAAGGATATGCAGAGTAAACTGTGTCACTGCTTGGAATATATTCTAGTATTTCAGAAAGACAGTTAAAATGAGAGAAAGAGAGCAAGAAACTTGCAGTGGGCCTTAATACTAAGGTTTTCACACTTATTCAAAGACAAATTCACCATTCCCCATCCCCCCTCTGGCCTCTTAATTCAACGCCACAGCCCGTCCCGGGCTGATTTTGGGGCCTGTTTGGGCCTGCAAAGATCAGTGTGGTGGCAATTTTGGAGGCTGCAACGCATGCTCAAATGGCCTCGCAGGGACCATTTGAGCATGTGCGGTGGCCATTATAAAAAATATTTGTTTTTTTTGAAAATGGCCACTGAAAATGGCCTAGGGCCTTGGAGAGGCCATTTGTGCATGTGTGGTAGCCATTCTATTTTTGACAGCCATTTTTTTTTAAATTAATTTTAAGAAATGGCGCCCCCCTTCAAGTGGCACCCGGGGCATGTGCCCTGCCTGCCCCACCCTAGATACGCCCCTGGGCAGAAGTAAACGTGATCACAACACAAAATAGGGTATATTACTGATCCAAAAGATAAATCTGAATGCCAAAAAAGATCAGCAAAGAAAACTTGCACGGTAATAGGCTGCTAAAAACTATGAGTATAGTTAGAAGTGGGTATTTTAATAACAAAATTTAAAAGTCCTACATAAAACAGCTAAGTGCAATTAAAATCATTCCATAAGGAGGAAATAGAAAACACTCTGATATAAATAACAATATAGTAACAAAGAAAATATTGAAATGCCCCAAGTAGTAAAAGCATATGCTTGCAGCTAAGCCAAAGTCATCTCACGTTTCGACATATGAGTCTTCCTCAGTGACCCTGAGGTCACTATCACAAAGGTATCACTTTCACTTCTACAGACTTCAACTTCTTTAACTCATGCAGTAGCACATTATAACTCCTATAAATGGGGCCCCTTTTTCTACAAGTTAAAACATTAAGAACGTTAAAAAGTAGAGCTGAATAAACTTAAAATGCACTTATCTCTTGCAAGGTTGCCCAGGCAACTGTATGTTTGTAAGTAATATATGTTTGTGAGTAAATATTACCAAGGCCTATCTAGTCCAGCACCTTATTTCATACAGTGGCTCATCAAATGCCTCTAAGAAGCCCACAGGAAAGAGGTGAGGGCATGCTCTCTCTCTTGCTGTTGCTCCTCTGCAACTGGTATTTAGAGGCATATAGCCTCTAAGGCTGGAGGTGACCTATAGCCACTAGACAATAGCAATGCACTGGCAATTTAAAAAAAAAGCAGGTGGATTTGGTTAGATAAATGGCGAGTGAAGGAGACCTGGATACTTCTGGGTAGCCCTGGATCCAGCAGGGCTATTCTTATGTACACTCATGATCTCATACTACAAATCTAAGAGCATGTTAATGGAACTTTGGATCACCTGAAGGGAGTCAGCAGCAGCCACACTTCTTTACCCATCCTCAACCACTTCCCTACCACTTCTCCTCCTTCTCCCACCAGTCACCCCTCCTACCACTTCTCCTCCAAGCTTCTTGCAGTGAGACTGGGAGGGAGTGCTTACAAAACAGTGCAGCAGATACTAACATTGATTGCAATGCTTGGAGAGGGGGAGTATTTTTTCTTAAGGGCATTTCTTAATTTGGAAATGAATTGTTTGAAATGTGATAAAAAGAGAGGAAGCATAATTAATTGTCAGATACTTAACAGTTTTATCCCAAAAGCCATCCACACCATATCACATGGGCGGGGGAGGGGGGATCAACCTTGGTCTATGGCCACATACTGTAAAGAGTGTTATCTCTGAAACTAATTTGGACTTTCCTGTGCTATGGCATATGAGGAAACATTGTTACTGGCAATGTGTACTCTAATAGTTCTGCAAAGAATGGATGACTGCCTGTTTCTTTTATTTACTAGCTATTGAACCCATGGGTATCAAACTAATATTTCCTGTAGTATTTTGCTTTATTCCAAGAATGTTATTACCTATATATGTTGTTAACACTAGATATAGTGAATAGTTGCCGTCAATGTCTTACCATATTTCAAAGAACATTAAACCATTCTATATCTAGATATAATTTTTCATTTTATAGATATACAAATTCGTTATTCCTGATCATTATTTCTTACTGTGATGGGAACAAATCAAAATCTGAATTATAATTAGGAGCAGCTAATATGCATGCAAAAGAGGTGTTGCAGTTGTAGGATGCTTTCTGAAAGTGAAGAAAAATTCCTCAGTATTCTGGAATTATTTACTGACATACAGAGCATGGATAAACCAGTGCAGCAAAAGAACAGCCTAACAAAATTTCCCAACCCGTGCAGCGGAGAAATGGCCATTTCCCTTTCCCCAGAAAGCCCTCTGTGCCACCTGAAAATATGTTCCTGAAAGCTGTGTGGCCCTCAGAGACATATTTTTGGGTGGCACAGAGGGCTTCCTGGGGAAGGGGAGGGCGTCAAAAATTGCTGCTTTGTCACTGCATCAGTGCATTTAGTTGGGAAGTTCTGTTCAGCTGCTCTCTAGCTGCCCTGCTGCATCCTTGCTCTGTAGGTCAGCCACTGTTGCAATATTTGAAATGTTCAGACACAAAGTGCATAGGAATATAGGAAGCTGCCATATACTAAGTCAGACCATTGGTCCATCTAGCTCAGTATTGTCTTCACAGACTGGCAGCGGCTTCTCCAAGTTTGCAGGCAGGAATCTCTCTCAGCCCTATCTTGGAGAAGCCAGGGAGGGAACTTGAAACCTTCCGCTCTCCCCAGACCGGCTGAGTGATCCTCTGCGGGGAATATCTTACAGTGCTCACACTTCTAGTGTTCCATTCATATGCAACCAGGGTAGACCCTGCTTAGCTAGGAGACATGTCATGCTTGCAGCTACCACAAGACAAGTCATGCTTGCTACCTCCAGTATAAAGTATGAGTAACATGATGAGGCATGCTGGAACGAAGACATCCAGAGCGGGGCGGCATGGTGACCTTGCTGGTATTCAGGGAGATTAGCAAGTCAAAATAAAGGCAAAAAAAGCTGTTTTCCCATCACTGCATTGACTTATTTACCCCAAATCTTATTTAACATTTTTATAATAGATGTATCATCTGCTTATCATTGCAAGAGGATACTCTTCTTAGTGGCTGGGAAATCATTTGTTGTGATTAATGTTTTGTTTTAATTTTCTCCTGAACTCCTACAGGCTGATGTGAAGAATGATGGTGAAAATGATTCATTATGAGACTTGAATGTTCCGGCTCTGTTTGCCTAACAGTGTTAACATTAATATTGGGATGTGCCATATGATGATATGATGGCTCGCCCAGGCAGTTTAGGGACAACATTAGGAACTGGAATAATCAATTCGGTAATTCTGCTTTCTTGTTAATAAGATTCATGTTACAAATTTCATCCTTTTTTTGCATCTGGTTCTCCTCACTGGAAAATGTCCAGCAGTTATTCATCATGTTGCCTACCAAAAGCATGGGCATGAAAAAGCCTTCAGCTGCTATATTAGCAGAGAATAGGTTTCTTTCTTAACCTCTTTGCCACATTAATACTAGGGATGTTCACAGAACTGGTTCCATGCACTCCCGGAAGGGGGGGTTGCTTTAAGGCATGGGGAGAGTGACCTTACCTCCCCCATCCTGTTTTCCCCGCCAGCGCTGCTGTCAAAATCACCCTCTTGCTGCCCCAGTCAGCATAATACCAGAAGTGGCCGTTGTATGTATGCACATGTGCACGTCTCAAGTTTACAACGTTAAAATATAACCAAAAAACACATAAAATTGCATTAGCACAACCAGCAATATAATACGAACTATAAAATAACCAGCAATACAATACTAACCATATTGAGACAGAGAGCAGCAAGAAAACCAGCACCTCCTAAGGCTCAAAACCCTGAACAAACAGCAAGGTTTTTATTTGCTTCTTAAAGCCTGCAAAGGGAAGCTAAGGAACATTAGGAGAACATTCCTTAGCCTGGAGATAATAACCAAGAAAGAGCAGTGTCAGCACCCCTCCAACCATCTTATAGGTCAGGAAGAACCATTCAGAAGCAGTCAGTCCTTTAGATATTCAGGCCCAGCCTCTAATTAACCATTAATGGCTTTAGAAGTGATAACGAACACCTTGAATTGGATTGGGAAACAAATTGGTAGCCAGTGTTCAAGTTGGCAACCTCATGTCTAATCTATACTGGGTCTGGGACAGCAGCATTGGTTGCCTTTTACACCTAATGTGGAGGCTAGATCTACAAGAAGTTTCTCATCTTTTCCAATACAGATCTTTGGAATGCACTCAGTTGGAAAGTAAACATGGCCCTCCCTCTTTTATTTCCTTCTAGAAAGAACTAGCTCTAATGGGTTCAAGTGACATGAGGGTGGATTTTGGTTGTAAATTAGGAGAAGCTTCTTAAAGGTAAGAGATGTTCAAGAATCGAAACAGTTATTGGGAAGGGCTCTCCCTCTCTGGAGATGTTCAAGATAAGGCTAACCGTCATATATTGGAAATGCTCTACTTCTGGATTTCTTGTATCACGGAGAGGGTTGGATTCACACCCCCTGCCACTCTATAATTCTAACTCCAAAACATACCAAGGTATGTTGTTGCCACTACATTCCAGATTCCAGGAAATTCCAGATTCAACTAGAATCTGGTTATTATACCAGCTGGCCAATTTTAATTCAGCTAATAACTAAGATATTAATCTTTTTCTGATTATACTTTCCATCCTTCTAATAGAAATATAAGGCAACACATTTTAATTTGTTAAACCTTAATTTAATTTGTTTTTCCAATACTGACACCTGTTTATAATATTCCAAATCTGTGGCTTACAAACACAATAGAAAGCTTAGCCATGCAAGTATTTGCCTGCAATTTTATAATAAATGTAACTGTCATGGGAAATGGGTAGCACACAATGATGAAATTATAATTTGTTCTTAAAAGTGAACAGATCAGCAATATGCATTTACCATTAATGCACGGGCTTTGGGGGAGACTGGTATAAAGTTCCTAGAGTTTCAATTTTGGTGCAACTTCTTCATATAGATTTCCAGGTACCATGAATGTTCTCTCTCTTTCTCTTTTTTATGGGGTGGGTTTGTAGGCTGCACATGCAGCACAAGACATTTAGAATTTAAATAGAACATTCAGTGGTGGAACAAACAAATGGAAGGGCACAGAAAAGGGGCAAAGAGCATTTGGGGATGGGTGAATTGTGCCCTACATGGGGGCAGACTACTTGTCTGAGGGAACAGTTTCCCACCTGTGCCTGCCCCCTGGAGCTGCCATTGGAAAAATAGAAATAGGAGTCACCGTGGATTTTTCTCCTGTGGTGTGAACCCAGATTTCTCCCACTTTGCAATGTAAATGACTAATGTGTTATATTATTTATGGTGAAGGCTTATATTCCACCTTTTGATCAAATAATCCTCAAGGTGACTTACAACAGGTTGCAGTAATACAAAGAAAAAAGCCCAGAAATACATGCATGACTCAGCAGTCCTCTGATAGCAGACTGTCCCTTTCTGTCATTTGAAGCTCAAGGCCAATGGCACTTGGAGCAGCAGACTGTGCTTTCTGGCAGGAAGGGGGAAATGGGTGCCCTGAAGCTGCTCCTTCTGTGGCTGATACCTGGGACCAGGCTGGTCTTCCCTTTAACATGTACATATCAGCAAATCGCTAGTCAAATCATCAGTGCTGACTCCCCTGCATGGGTCATTTGGGGCCGGGCTACACATTTTTTTAAAAAACAAACAAACTGTGAAGAGCTGCATGTATGTTTATTCATTTAAATACTAATTCATAGCATATAGCTTTTTTTTTTTTAAGAGCCCAACTAATTTTAAAAGAACTGGAAAACTGCTATGGGCAGGGGAGACATTAGGGTTTATTATGTCACAGGTGCAGCTGGCTTCTGCCACAAATTCATAGAACCTTTTCTTTCCTGAGCTATTCCTGAAGAAAAATCAGTTCATATGAGCAGAAATCAATAAGTATATTTTCAGGTGGCTCCACTGCTCCGTTACACTTGTGTGCACCCCAAATAGCACTTATTGTAGTAGTAAATGCAGTTTTAGGTTCATGAAGGAAACATGAAACCTAAATTTAAAAAGCAAACATCACCTGTCAAGGCAAAAACACGGGGGAGCAGGGGGATCTCAAGACAAAGCATTTTAGATTTCTTTAAAACAGAAGTGAACAAGCAAATAACCTTTTTCTACCCTTTCTGAAGGGTATTAATCTTTAGGAAGTTTTGTAAAGAGCTTAGGCTATAAAACTGCATTAGAATAATACCACAAAGAGCTGCACACTTCCTAGAAGAAAAACTGAGGGTTTGTAAGCTTTCCTCTGTACAGCAATTATGCATTTGTACTAGTATCCAAGGGCCAGACTAAATATTACATGAAGATCAGCCAAACTTTTTTTTTTTCTCCTCAGAAGAAATTAGGAATTTGGGGGAATTTTAAGAAAAGGAAAGGAAAAACAAGTGATGGAGCAAGGGTATGGCTACAACCTCCCAACATTCTTTCTTCCTTTTTTTTCTAAAGAAAAAGAGGTTGCTTTTCCTCAGTGATCTTTCTCTTGTGTATGAATGTAGTTCATCTGAGTGCCTGAGTTGCTGTGGAAATGCACCTACCACTTGACATGTACAATAATTCCCCGTGGATGGTAAAGCTCTATTAGTTGCAGCATAGCACTGATTGGCTGGTTTCTGTAATGTCCCGATGTGGTTCTCTACACCCCCCTTTGCCAGAGCAGTCTTGCAGCTCTTTTTAACGTAATATTTCCTTTTTAAAAAAAAAAAGTAGTAAACAAACATTTAAATGAATAAATGTTCATATACTGCACTTTAAAAAACCAAACAAACAAACAAACAAACAAAACAAGGCAGACGGCCTGCCTGAAGGTTGGGTGATTTATAACAATAAATAAGCAAGATAAATGACTGAGGTTAGTGTTCAAATCAGTTAAAATAACTAAATCTGTTCTGAAGATTGGATGAAACTGGATGCACTCCATGGGAGCAAAAAAACTCTATGGCAAATCCTGTTTAATAGAGCAGCTCTGCACCCCTTTGGTCATTTCCCCTCAGGATAATCATGATGCCATTATTCAAGCATTCTTCAGCTGCTCTCTGCCCCTTGTTACGCTTGCAAAGTCCCTCATCTCCATATGTGCTTATTCTTGGCTTGCGTAAACTATATTTAAACACTGCTATAACTTAACCAATCTAACCATGCTGTTTTGTTTTCTTTTGTTTTCAGTTGCTGTTCCCATAAAGATCCAACAGAGGGAGCAACAGTGGAATAAGCAGCAGCCAAAATGAAGGACACAGTATCTTGCTACTGACAGCAAGACAGACTTCCTTATAGTTCTGGAACTTTCTTTGGACTATTATACACATGATCTCTCCAACAATCATAGTGTTTTGGTGGGTGACAGGGATACAGACATGCCAGCATGCTAGCTACTCTCGTCAGGTGTTAAATGGCCTCCATGAACAAATAAATCATTCAGTCACCATTTCAAGTTCAAAATCATTTTTGTATTGTGTACACATAACTGGTGGAACATGTGATTTATAACAATAAATCTAGCAGGCTATCAATAAATTAAATCAGCTTTGCCACAGGGTTCTGTCCTTAGTAACAGATTATTTTCCATTCATTGAGGTTGTGCACATGGCCATTAACCACTACCTCGATAAGGTTGGTTTCATAGCCACAATCCATTCCTGTAGGGGTGGTGGACCTATTAGGATGGTGTGCCCAAAAAGGTTGCTGGACCCAGTAGGATTCCAAAAAGCCTTGGAGGGTTTCGAAGTTGGTGCAGCCGGTGATTCTGTCAATGCCCTGGTGTGAACCTGGAATAGGGAACTCACCAGGGCAGTAGACATGATTGCTCATAAGCGTCCCTTCCGACCTGCTTCAAAAATGGCCCCTTGGTATACTGAGGAGTTGCGGGGGCTGAAGCGGCTGGGTAGGTGACTGGAACGCAAGTGGAAAAGAACTCAGTGCGAATCTGATAGAACGCAGCATAGGACCCATTCGAAGGCTTATGCAGTTGCAGTGCATGCAGCAAAAATAAAGATTTTGGTCTGCACACATTGCGTCCACAGGTTTGCATTCAGCAGAGCCATCCCAGGTTGTGAGGAGTTTAATTTCTGCTCCTTCCAGAGGCGTAACTAGGGAAAATAGCACCTCGGGAAAGCACTGAAATTGCGCCCCTGTCCAAACAGGAATGATGGGACTTGTAGTCAACAATATCTGGAGAACCCTGTTAAAAAGAACACTGTACCATCTAGACATGGTTGTTGATCAAAACCTGAAAACATGAGCCATCTCTGTAAAAGACTTAGAACAACAGTCAGGGGTTATGCGAGGATTCCAAGTGTCATTTTCTCTGTCTCATCTCATTCTTTAAAAAAACATGACTTTGTCCTAGAGGATCACCTGCCCAAATAGCCACTAGCAAAATAGGGGAAGAAGAAGGTGGTGGGGTCAGTGTGTGTGTCTATAAACCAGTGAATGATTCCTGCCAGCCTTTGTCTTATGATGACTGTTCGCTCGTGATGGGGTATATGTGCATTCACCACACTTAGTGCTTACTTTGACACCAAGAGGGAGGAAGATACATTAGTTTGCCACACTAGACAGAGGAATTTGCAACAGGAGCAGATAGCCAAGTTCTGCCAGGGCCAAAACCAGCCCCTGCCAAACTAAGAAATCATTGTAATTTGCCTCTTCCTGTCACAAGCAGTGTGCTGTTCTTTTATTATTGACTCTAACTCTCAGATATCCCAGTCATGGATGGAAAATTCAGGGTCAATTTACAAGAGACACATTTTCTACATGGAAGTTTCTTCTGTGCAGGTGTTGTGCAAAAACCCATGTGTAGTGACCGCCAGGGGAATAGCAAGGTTGGAATGGGCCAAGATGAAATTTTAAAATGGGCCCCCAGCCCCTCAAAGTCCAGGGCCTCCACACACCCCAGCCCCCCAAGGATTTAAGTATGATATTTCAAAATAAGTATGCTGCCTGGAAATAAATTTCACTGAATACACACATGCACACTTCACAGTATATAGTGATATACATTGAGTACTATATATTTGTGCTACTTTTAATGCCTAGAACACACTAGCAACGCTAATTATTAAAATGGTCCCCTCACTGCAGATTAGCAAAGGAGACTTTCAACCATGCAGGGTGAGCCTATGTTTGTTTTCTCAGAATTCTGAACAAATTCAGTAAAGTTTGATTCCAGGAGGTTTTTCACACAAGGCTTTTAAAGCCCTTTAAGACACATCTCCTCTGGAATGGAGGTGCTGCATTCACATGTTGGCCAGATTGACCCTGAAGTCCCTGCAAGTTATTGGGGAGCAGTTCACACACAAGAAAAATAAAATAAAGTAAAATAAAATAAAATAAAAGCACAACACATGCTTCACAGTTCTCACTCAGACCTTCTGGGTTGCAAAACAACTTGAACATAAGTGCATGAATGAATGAATGAATGAAAATAAATAAAATATACTTGTTCAAGAAGATTTTGTAATTTCTCAGGTGAAACCTATGGCCAGGAGTGCTTTCTATCAGCTTCAGCTGATTTGACAGCTGCGTCCATTTCTTGAAGAGGATGACCTCAAAACAGTGGTGCATCAGCTGGTAACCTCCAGGCTTGACTACTGAAATGCGCTCTATGTGGGGCTGCCTTTGTATGTAGTTCAGAAACTTCAGTTAGTTCAAAATGCAGCAGCCAGATTGGTCTCTGGGGTGACCTGGAGAGACCATACTATGCCTTTAAAACAGTTGCACTGGCTGCTGATATGTTTCTGGGTAAAATACAAAATGCTGGTATTACTTTCAAAGCCCTGAACAGCTTAGATCCATGTTACCTTAGAGAGCGCCTTCTTCTACATGATCCCCACCGCACATTAAGGTCATCTGAGGAGGTCCATCTCCAGTTACCACCAGTACGTCTGGTGGCGACTCAAAGGCGGGGTCTTCTCTGTAGCTGCTCCTGGGCTGTGGACTGCACTTCCTGCAGAAATCCATAATCTGAGCTCATTATTGGCCTTCAGGAGAGACCTTAAGACCTATCTGTTTGGCCTTGTCTTCCAGGGTTTTAAAACTGTTTTTTAAAATGTAAATGTTTGGCCTGCTTTTCCAGGGTTTTAAGACTGTTTTAAATGTTTTAATTGTTAATTGGTTTTATATCATTTTTATAGTTTTTTATTTTAACTGCTCATTGATTTTAATTGTTTTTATTTTAATGTAAACTGCCCTAAGGCATTTTTGGAAGGGTGGTATAGAAATCAAATAAATACAGAAAAATAATAAATAAATACATACATACATACATGCATACATACATAGAGCAGGGAGGCGGGAGGGGGAAAGGCAGGATAGCACTAGAGTTACCAACATTCCATTGACTGAATATGGGACACAGGTTTGGGGTGGGGTCCTGGGGGTGGGGTCATCTGGAGGTAGGGGTCATCCCAGGGGTAATCAGAAGCCTGAGTAGCAATGCATTTGTAAAAAAACCAACAAAATAGCGCAAGCCCCAAGATTTCACAAGCTTCTTGTTCACACAGTCCATCCCACTTAGACACAGCACAAGTGTTAGGTGAAAAATTAAGATAATTCCCCTGGTTTACACACACACACACACACACACACACGCCACATGCTACATCCCTGTTCCATCTTGCCATGGCTGTCACTGAAACCATTACTGAAAGGCTGCTTTATCTGCCAGAAGTGGTGGATCAGTTAGCAGGAGTCTGTGGGTCTATTTACATTTGAGAAGTAAAGATTAATAAGTTGCAAGATGTAAATAAACCCAGTCAATTGCTCTTGCAAGTTTGCAGAACAATTGAGGATTCTTTTGTGAACTTTGTTGTTTCTTTCACATTATAATATGGACTTCACCCAGACTTCAAAGGGCTCAATGCAAATGTATTTTGGGATGAGGGAGCACCCCAGGCTCTGCCAATAATATGGGGGTGGGGGGAGTAGCATCCAAATGGGACAAGATATTTTTACCTCAGATATGGGACTTCCCTTATAATACAGGACTGTTGCCAATGCTAGATAGCATCTACCTCCCTCTCCCACAGATGATCCAGAGTGGTCCTGAGACAGCGTGGCTCATGTGCCCATACAACAGGCACCGCCATGAGCCGCACAGTATTATGGATGCTGGGGAAATACAGTCTGGCCTCCAGAAATCCCACAATGCACTGCATAAGAAGCATGATGCATTGGGGGATTTCCCCTTGACCCTTGGGGAAGGACTGTGCAAGCCTGGTAGGGCTTTTCGTGTGAACAGCCTTATTGAATAGCCTTTACTTGGTGACACCACCAGGCCAGCATAGCATAAGAACAGCTCTGCTGGAGAAAGACCCAAGGCCTATCTAGTCCAGCTTCCTGTTTCACACAATGACCCACCAGATGCCTCTGAGAAGCCCACAGGCCGGAGTTGGCATGCTATCTCTCTTGCTGTTGCTCCCCTATAACTGGTATTCAAAGGCATCCTGACACTGATGCTGGAGGTGGCATATAGCCATCAAGACTAGTAGTCACTGATGGACTTGTCCTCCATGAATTTGTCTAAGCCCCTTTTACAGCCATCCAAGCTAGTGGCCATCACCACATCCTGTGGCAGATAATTCCAAAGAATAAGAACATAACAAAATATTGTGACAAAATACCACTTCATTTAATTGTTTACAAGTCTTTAGATATGCTTTGCTACAATATATTTTGTCATTTTAGTGATAATTTTATATGGTTTCAATGTTGGTGGGCCAAGGAGTTAAAATTAGGTGACATAGCAACTATGTTAAAATAATCTCTAGTATATATGGAATAATCCTGATCTCCTCATGAAAGGTTCACAAGCAAAAGATGGGAGAGAGATAAATCAATAAGCCTCCTTTAACCTCCTTCATTTGCATCAATGCAAAATGCTACTATTCCAACTCAGAACTATTTTAAACCTTTTAATGCAAATGATTACACAATTGTAGGGCAATGAGGAAGCTATTCGAATAAACATGTTTATTTGCTCACCCAGAGGTCCACCGGATGTATTCTGCAACAAGAATATGACCTACACATATTACTGATGTATTCTTTATTTAGATTTTCAGTCCACCTAATCTCAGTGAAAATGTTTTTAAAATTACCACATCAATTTTACAGAAATTCTAAAGTTTCAAATCCCTCCCACCCTGTCATCTAATGTGCGTAACACCCACTCATTTATCTTTCTACAGTGTTGGAGGAATATGGTTGCCATTATATTTACTGTGAAAGCCCCAAGAACAAAACTTTGACTTAATGGTAAGTACAGTAGGACTGTGTAAATCTTTTGCCTTTTATTATCAAGCAGTGATTGTATGAGACAGAAGTGGATTAGGCACAGCCAGAGGGAAATGTTTAAGGGTCCCTGAGTTGTCTCATAGGAATGTGTAAGTATCCTGAAGCTTACAGGGTAATTTTTCAAATCTTTCTTTGTTCCTCGTGTATGAATTCCATCTGAAGTATATAAATGTAATATTTAGCAAAGAAGATTGGCATACTTATCAGTCTGCAAGAGAACCATGTGAGCTTCCAAACCACTCATGGAAATTCACAGGAAGAAGAAGAAGAAATCCCAGCTTACATCAGTACATTCCGGTATATAGAAGATACTGCTTCACTGTTTTTGAATGTAATGTGGAAAGCTGCCCTGAATTTTCATCTATTAAAAAATGATTTCCAATCCTTATGCTTGTAGGGATCACTTTGAAAATGTGGGACTCATCATATCTGAAATCCAAAAAGCAATTGAACACAATCCCAAATTCATCATTGGCTTACATTTTATAATATCAAGTTCTGCAGAATGATGCTAGAGAGATTAATTCAAGAAGTTAGTTCACACAATACCTTGTGCAAGCCTTTCTAGCTGCCTCCAAGTGTGGGCCTGTGGAAAGGAACAATATTCCATGTCATATACTATAGATACAGAGAGCCCTCTCTTCAATCCTGGGGAACACCAAGAACTAACAAGGACAGGCCCAAGATGTCCAACTTTTGGGGTCTTAGCCTTTGTGCAGTGATGGTGGGGAGATTCTTTCAGCCAAAATAATTGTTCCAGGTCATTTCCAATATCCCATCTTATCTGTCCAAGTAAACTCCACCACAAACCTTAGAGGGATCCAGATAGGTGGTAGCCTGAGGATGTCAGATTGCCATTGGCTCCCTGAAATCTAGACGTGTTTCTGGGGCATATTTTCCTTGGGGACTGGCCAAGTGTTTATTTGGAATTGTAGATTCCAGAATATGAATAGCAAAGCACCAACATAGCAGTTAACTGATATTTATCATGTTCATGCAAGTGTGTCTAATTATAGGTGACTGAACATATACATTTGCTAGGGCTCCTCTGTTCATAATAAGGATGAGCATGTGAATGAATGAAATGAATTTTTATCTACCTTTAACATTTATACAATGCCAACCTTCCTTATGGGTATTATTTTCTTATATAGCACAGAACATCCCAGCAGAGATTTGATATATTGCGGAAAGGATTTTGGAGCCGGCTATGTAATATTAACTAAGTAAGCTCTCCTTGGCTTTTAACAGCACCCAGTGGGATCTCCTGGGCCCAGGGGAGTCGCAGATTCAAGAAGCAAAGTAGAGCAATAATACTCAAGCATAAAGATACCATAGCAGAGTTCACTGGTTGCAATTCTACAAGGCTAACCTAATATAACATAATGAGGCTATTCACACGAGCAGCCCAAGCCAGGCAGGGCAGCCTAGCCTGGGTCGGGCTGCTCATGTGGAGTGCTGGGATTGTTCCAGATCCCGTTGCATCTGCCCCCACTAGCCCAGATTTTAATCCCAGCTCTTAACCGGGGCTACAGAGAGCAAGTGCACCCTCAACCCCAAGTCCAGGGTCGTGTGTGCGTTCAGGCTGCACACATCCTGAGCACAGACAGAGTTGGGTGCCTCGAGTGCCTGACTCACAGGGGAATCCCCCAATGCACTGCGCTGATCATGTGGTGTGTTTGGGGATTCCTGGAGGCCGGGACTCATTTTCCTGGCCTCCAGTGATCCGCGCTGCTTGGAGCAGTGCAGATAATATGAGTGCGCAACAGCACACCAAAGAGGAGATCAGGGATCATCTGGGGGAAAGGTAGGTTCAGCCCTGCCTTCCCTCTGCGTGCCCTCCCTACCCCTGTACTGATCATGTGCACAACCTCACTAGTTATAATTATAAAAAAATATCGTAAATGCCTTCATTTAATCTCTTCAGTCAAATCCTACTGTGCATCCTACCACCTGCTCTCTTGAGTCTTGATCAAAATGGCTTATTTTATCTAACAATCAGATTGTCTGGTAAACATCATAATTGCTGCTCTAGTAGGATGCCCTCCTTGTCTTAAGGAGGCTATCATTAGACCATACTTGAAAACAACTACATTGGACTCCTTCAGAGTTAGGCAACTATAGGCCCGTCTCTAATTTCCCATGGTTGGACAAGGTGATTGACAGGGTGGTGGCCTCTCAGTTCCAGACAGTCCTGGAGGAAACTGATTATAGAGAAACATTTCAAACTGGCTTTTGAGTGGACTATGGGGGTGAGATTGCCTTGGCTGGCCTGAAGGATGATCTTCAATTAGGTATTGACTGAGAGAGTGTGACTGTGCTGATCCTTTTGGATCTCTGGGCAGCTTTTGATACCATTGACCATGGTATCCTTCTGGGTCACCTGAGGGAAGTGTTTTACAGTGATTCCGTTCTTACCTCTCAGGTAAGAGAGATGTGGTGTAACTTGGAGACTTTTGCTCTGCAAAGCAAGAACTACTGTATGGAGTTCCACAAGACTCCATACAGTCTCCAATGCTCTTTAACATCTACATGAAACCGCTGGGAGAGATCATCAGGAGATTTAGTGCAGGGTGTTATCAAAATGCTAATAACACCCAAATCTATTTCTCCATATCAATGTCATCAGAAAATGACATAACTTCCCTAAACACCTGCCTGGAGGTAGTAATGAGCTGGAGGAGAGATAACAAACTGAAGTTGGGTCCAAATAAGATGGAGCTATTGATTGTGGTGGGGTCAAGACCTAAGAGATCTGGCTTTTCTGGATGGGATTATACTCCCCCTGAAAGATCAGGTAGTTTGGGAGTACTCCTGGATCTCAAACTCTCCCTGATCTCTCAGGCTGAGGCAGTGGCCAGGAGTGCTTTTTATCAGCTTTGGCTGATACATCAGCTAGGCCCATTTCTGGAGGTAAATGACCTTAAAACAGAAATACATATGCTGATAACCTCCAGGCTTGACTACTGTAATGCACTCTATATGGGGCTGCCTTTGTATATAGTTCTGAAACTACAACTGTTATAGAACGTGGCAGCCAGGTTGGTCTCTGGGACAACCTGAAGGGAACATTTAACACCGATTTTAAAAGCATTGCACTGGCTGCCAATATATTTCCAAGTGAAATACAAAGTGCTGGTTATTACCTATAAAGTCCTGAACAGCTTAGGTCCAGGGTACTTAAGAGAGAACCTCTTTTGTAATTAACCCTCCTGCCTATTAAGATCATCTGGGGAGTTCTGGTTACGGTTGACGCCAGCTCATCCAATGATGACTCAGTTCCTGGCCTTCTCTGTGGCTGCCCCACGGCTTTGGAATGCAGTCCCTGTCAAAATAAGAGTTTCTCTATCTCTGATTGCTTTTTAAAAGACCCTTAAGACACATCTGTTTTTTTAGGCTTTTAATTTGTTTAATCGTTTTATCCTGTGAAGTGTTCTTAATTGTTTTTATTCTGTGAAATTGTTTTTATTTTATTTTTATATTGTAATTTGGATTATGCACACCACCTAAAGAGAGATCAGGCAGTATATACATATGATAAGTAAGTAATTAAGCAAGTAAGTAAGTAAATATTGACCTGTTTCTAAGCTCCCTCATTTTGACAAGGTGCCTGAACTGGAGTAGTGACCCAACTTCAGGTTATCTTGGGTGATCTGAGCCCATTATAGACTGGTTTCCAACTGAGTTCAGAGACCGAAACTTCCTTGGCTGCTTTAATGACAACCTACCATGGAAAACAGATGGGAGAATAAATCTTGTCTGCTGGACCTCTTAGAGGCTTCAACACAACTGACCATGACATTCATCTTACCCTTCTGGCTGGGTTAGGACTGAAAATAATGGTTTCCTGCTGGTGCCAGTCCTACTAAAATGATAAGTTTCAGAAGACCTATTTGGCTCCTTTGTTATTGGATTTTGAAGAGTCACAGGGTTCCATCTTTCCCTCAGGTTTAATGTAGTAAGAGAGGTCATCAGGGCATTTGGAGTGTAGTATCTACTCCATTTCAAGGGGAGTTTCATCAGTCTCTTGATGGGGATAAGGATGAGGCTATAGCTCAGTGGAAGACCACATGCTTTGCAAGTAGAAGGTCCCAGGTTCAATCCTTGGCATTTTCACATAGGGCTAAGAAAAATCCCTCTCTGAAACTCTGAAGAGCTGCTGCCGCCAGCCAGTGAAGGTAATATAATACCAAGGTAGATGATTCATTATAAGGCAGCAGCTTGGTATACCTTATACCCAGCTCTCTCCTAGCACCCTCAAGGCCACAGAAGCCCTCAGCGGTGGTAAGTCTGCCTCCCCCCCCAAAGAATTAACGTCCCTAGCACCCCCTAACTGGGCCCCAATTGGTTCGAATTTTAACCGAAACAGGCCCCTTGTTCGGGGTGCCAACACTGAACATGCCTGGTCCAGTTTGAATCTGGTTTGGACTCAAACCAAACCAGGCAAACCGGTTTTGTGCACATCCATAATAGAGATGTCTAGGAAGGTGAGAAATGCTCTTCACTGTGCCAAATCACTTTCTTTGGTACCCCAAAAGCAACTTCCTGAAATCCAGGCTGTTCAGTCTAAATCCTTCCAAGCCCAATCTTCTCAAATGGCACTGCCCCAAAGAGTGGCTGCACAGGAAAGGAAGAGTTACCAGTGCCACTGATGTGGAGACTCTGCCGACAAAGTCAATTTTGCTCACTGTCCTGCATGGAGTGCCATTTGCAACAGGTGTAAAGAAGGGGACACTTTGCTAAGGTATGCAAGTCTTCTGTCCAATACATGGATGAGGCAGCTGAACCACTTCCTGACAGCATGTTAAGCGTGACAGAATCAGAGCCTGTTTCTCCACATTGTCAAGTTAAATTTAATGGCCATGAAGTCCGGATGCTGCCTGATTCTGGTTCTCTGTACACTATCATTTCCTATCTAATTTACAAGAAACTCCTTACTACATCAGATCTCCACCTGCAGCCTTCAGACATCCACCCACGGAGATATGCATGTTCCCCTATTGTCATAAATGGATACTTTATGGATTTCCTGGAATTCAAAGGATGTACTGCAGCAGAGGAAATGTATGTGTCACAAAATGGAGTCTCAATATTGGGCTGGCAAATCAGAAAGATCTATGGATAGTGTTAGATCCAAATAGCATGCAACCCATATTATTAGATGAGGGAACATCCATATGCTGATATGATTGCTGATT
Organism: Hemicordylus capensis; assembly: GCF_027244095.1. Lineage (NCBI taxonomy): Eukaryota > Metazoa > Chordata > Lepidosauria > Squamata > Cordylidae > Hemicordylus > Hemicordylus capensis. The sequence continues at coordinate 269,833,110 of NC_069660.1, forward strand.
TTTGGGGAAAGAAAATTCTGATACTCCTGGCACTGCCATACATTTCAAACATAAAATTCAAATGAAGGCAAATGCAATACATGTGCAACACAAAGTGACGAATGCACCCATTGTGTTGTGTCAACACTTAAAGAGGAACTTTCTTTTTTGGCTTTTAAAAATTGTATTGGTTTTTATAATATCTTAACAATACCGTTACATCTAATTAAGTAAATATTGACTTCCCGCTCACCAATCTGTGCGATTCATTAACTATACAAATCAACCATTGCTATAATAATTCAAAGCATATATCCTACACATTACAAACTCAATTTTACTCTACCCGGCCTGCTATTATTACTAAATTTCAAACCCTGCTGAAAAATCGATATTAGAAAAATAGTTCTTTAAGTATAGTAAGAATGGTTTCCAATCTTCTTTAAAACATTCCAAGTTTTCATCCCTTATCAGTACTGTAAGTTTTGCCATCTCAGCATATTCCAAAAATTTTATCAGCCAATCTTCTTTTGAGGGCATTTCATTGTCCTTCCATTTCTGCGCATATACTATTCTGGCCGCCGTGGTTGCATACATAAAAATTGTTACATTTCTTCTGGAAAACTCTCCTTGCGTTATTCCCAGCAGGAAGGATTCTGGTTTCTTAGGAAATGTAATTTTAAAAATTTTCTTCAACTCATTATATATCATATCCCAAAAGGCCTTTGCCTTCCCGCAAGACCACCACATATGAAAAAAAGTTCCTTCACAGTGTCCAAATTTCCAACATTAGTTTGGAACATTTCTATACATTAATGCTAATTTTTTGGGTGTCAAATACCACCTGTACATCATCTTATAATAATTTTCTTTTAAAGTATAACATGCAGTAAACTTTAAATCCATTTTCCATAATTTTTCCCAAGCTGCCATATCTATATTATGATCCACATCTTGAGCCCATTTTATCATAGTCGTTTTAACGACTTCATCTCTTGTCTCCTCCAGAAGCAGCAGCTTATACATCTTAGAAACTAATTTTTCATCATTTTCACACAGCTCCTTCTCAAATCTCGACATTTGATCCTCAAATCCAACTTTAAGATCCTTCTTATAGATTTCATTTAACTGATGGTACTGAAACCAGTTACTAACCAGATTTTGTACTTCAATTAGGTTTTTTAACTTACAGCCCTTTTCTTGGAAACATAACAAATCCCTATAGGTACCCCATTCAGGTTGCATATTTATCTCTTTACGTGCTAAAGCTTCAACTGGGGATAGCCATAATGGAGTTTTAAATTCCAACCATTTTTTATATTTTACCCACACTCTCATTAGACTCCTTCTTACATAGTGATTAAGAAAAAATTTATGCACTTTACTTTTATCATACCACAGATATGAATGCCATCCAAACCTTCTATCAAATCCTTCCAGATCAAGTATTCTGGGATTTCTTAATGTTATCCATTCTTTTAACCACATCAAACAAACAGCATCAAAATACAACCTTAAATCTGGCAGGGTAAGACCACCTCTTTCTTTAGCATCTGTTAAATTTTTAAATTTAATTCTTGGTCTTTTCCCTTGCCAAACAAATTTGGTTATGTCCTTTTGCCATTGCTTGAAACAAGTTAAGGTGTTAATTATAGGAATAGTCTGAAAAAGAAAGAGCATTTTAGGTAAAACATTCATCTTCACAACTGAAATTCTTCCCATTAAAGATAAGTTCATTCTAGTCCATCTTTGCAAGTCAGTTTTTACTGTATTCCATATTTTGATATAATTATTTGAAAACAACAAAGAGTTTTTGTTTGTCAACCAGACGCCCAAGTATTTAATTTTCTTCTCCACTTTCAGCTCACTTATTTCAAAAAATCTATCATTAGATTTCTGGTCCATATTTTTTGTCAACACCTTCGTTTTAGTCTTATTTACCGTATTTTACGGACTATAAGACGCCATGGACTATACGACGCACCTTAAATTTAATCCAGTTTTTGAGAGTTTTCCTTCTCTGAGTTTTCCTTCTCTGAGCTTTCCTTCTCTGAGCTTTCCTTCTCCTCTTGCCTCCATCTCCCCTCGCCTCCATCTCCCCTCCAAGCCCTTCCACTGCGCCCCTCTCTGTCCTCTTGCTTTCGTTCTCTTGCAGGGTGAGCAGCAGCGAGCCCACATTGGTGACCTGCAGCGGCGGCAGCCGCTGGTTGTTGTTCATTGCAGCCGCTGGCGGGCAGCAGCCTCCCTCACTGCAGAAGCATCGGAGCGGCAACCGGAGGGAGCCTGGGGAAGGGGGAGGCAGGCGGGCTGACTAGGATGCTCCCAGCAGGCCCCAGTGAGAGAGGAAGGGAAGTGGGAAGAGAATCCTCCCTGCTTGCCCTTCCTCCTCCTCCTCCTCCCCCCCTCTCTTTCCCGACAAGCCCAACTTCCAACTTCTCCCCAGAGTACAAGACGCACCTGAATTTGGGCGGTTGTTTTTCAAGGAAAAAAGTGTGTCTTATACTCTGTAAAATACGGTATATAAAACCTGGCCAGTTGGCCAAATTGTTGTATTTTTTCCAAGAGTCTTCCGATCTTCTCTAATGGATTTTCTAGAAAAAACACTACATCATTCGCAAAGGCTCTAAGTTTATACTCCTGTTTCCCAACTTTTGGGCCTTGTATTTGATCATCTTCTCTAATATTTCTACAAAGCACTTCCAGTACTAATATAAAAAGTAATGGGGAACGTGGACAGCCTTGTCTAGTTCCTTTTTGTATTTTACAACTATCTAATAGTTCCCCATTTATAATAATTTTAGCATATTGCTCTGAATATATTGTCTTAATAGCCCTAATAAAATTATTTCCAACTCCCATAACATCCAGTAGCCTCGACATAAACTGCCAGGAGACATTATCAAATGCTTTCTCTGCGTCCAGAAAGATCATAGCTATCTGTTTATCATTATGTTTTTCGTAATACTCCAATACATTCAAGACTGTTATCACATTATCTCTTAATTGCCGTTTTGGCAAAAAGCCTGCTTGATCTTCATGAATAAAAAGTCTTAATACAACCTTCATTCTCCTTGCGACAAAAAGTTTATAATCATTATTAAAGAGTGAGATTCTTGACTTGCGTTAAATCTTGATCCGGTTTTGGAATTACTGCAATATTGGCATACTTCCAAGAATCCGGCATAATTCCTCTTTGCAAAATATCATTCATCGTCCATTGTAAAGGCTGTAATATTTGATCTTTAAAAGATTTGTAGTATGAAGCTGGTAACCCATCGGGTCCTGGCACCTTATTAGCTTTGCTTTGATTTATTACTTCTGTTATTTCCATTATTGATATCGGTTCATAATTCCATTATTGATATCAGTATATTCATAATTTCTATATGATCCTTAGAAAGTTTTGGAATATTTTGTGTCTTGAGAAGTTTGTCGATTTTTATATCTTCTGCTTTATATAATTCCTTTCCTTTATATAATTCAGAATAGTATCTAAAGAATTCCCTTTTTATTTCCTTTTCGTCATAGGAAAGCCCATTTTTTTGTTAATATCTTGGATATATACTTATTCTTTTTCTCACTTCTAATTTTCCAAGCCAACAACTTGCCTGGTTTGTTTGCAAATTCAAATGACTTTTGCTTCGCATATTTTAGGTTCCGTTCAACTTCATTTAATAATAACACAGAGAGCTGCTGCTGAAGCACTTTAATGACTTGAATAGTCTTCTTCTTGTCCTTAGCCCACAGAAGTTCTCTTTCTTTTTTAGAAATTCCATCAATAATCCCTCTTTTTTCAGTCCCCTTTGTTTTTTAAGGTATGCATTTTGTTGTATAAAAAACCCTCTCATAACCACTTTTCCTGCATCCCAAACTATTTTATTGTCCATTCCTTGGTTTAAATTCAATTCATAATAGTCCTTTAACTTCCTTTTGGCTTTCTCCACAACTTCCGCTTTTTTCAGCAAGTATTTATTCAGTCTCCAGCTAAAGGGAACCGTTCCCTTCTTCTTCCATGTAAAGCAAATTGCATTATGATCTGAAAAGGTTCTGGGCAAAATATCCATTCTTTTTATACATGGCGTAATAGAGTTAGATGTCCAGACCATAACTATCCTTGAATGAGATTTGTATCTTTCAGAGAAATAAGTATATTCCTTTGCATTTGAGTTTTTGATTCTCCACAAGTCATAGAGATCCATATGTTCTACTAAATAAAAAAAAAACTTTAGGTAGCCTGCCTTGCAGATTCCTTTCAGACGTATCAGATTTTCTATCCAAGGATGTAGAGACAACTCCATTAAAATCTCCCAGTAAGACTAAATTAGCATTCGATAATTCAGCCATCTTCTGTTCTAGATATTTATAAAATTCTACTTTTTTTTCATTGGGTGCATAAATTCCAATTATCACTGTTTTGATTCCAGAAACTAAGATTTCCAAAGCTAGCACCCTACCTTCTTCATCTTTAAAAATCAACTTGGGTTCAAATTGTTGTTTCACATAAAGCACTACCCCTCTTTTTTTTTTTTCTTATCTTAGAGGAACTTTCAAGATTACAGCATGCTGATATAATGGAGCCTATTGATTCATCAGAATGGGTCTCTTGTATGGAAATCAAATGGTACACTTTAAATGTGTGTAGATTTAAGAGATGTGACTATAACATGGTAGTGGATTGTCTGACTATAACATGGTAGTGGATTGTCTTCCAGTATCTAATATCAATGAAATGCTGCATACTCTGAAATAGGCCTCCGGGTTCACAACTTTGGATTTTTTTTCAGCCTATCATCAAATTTCTCTGCAGAAAGGTTCTCGCAAATACACAGCCTTCATTATGCCAGAGGGTCTTTTTCAATTCAAAAGACTGCCCTTTGGATTAGCCTCTGCTGCTTCGGTATTTCAAATAATGATGCATGCATTTTTTGGGACTATAGATGGCATCACTTAGTGTACAGCATTTCAGGATGGCATTTTAGTGTATGGCAAAACCTTTGAGGAGCATGATGTTAAACTGACATAAGTTTTAAGAAAACTCCGACTACATAGATTTACTATCTCTGCAGAGCTATATCAGTTTTGCACACACTTGGTGCCGTACTTGGGACACATGATATTTCAAGGTGTTGTACATCCCAAAACAGACTTGGTGAAAGCTATTCGAGAAGCACCAGAGTCACACAACAAGGATGCACTTTGATCATTTTTAGGAATTTGTGAGTATTACTCTAAATTTGTTAGACAATTTGCCTCCAAAGTTGCTAAATTGCATTTTCTTTTTTTAAAAGTATGTAGCATTTAATTGGGATGCATCCTGCCAGGCTAGTTTGCAGACTATCAGCCATTGCTTGCCAATCTGATAGTATGAAAACTCGCCTTGCAGGATGCATCCTAAATAAATACTACATTCTTTTCAGTTACATTCTTGCTGAAAGCCCTGCTCTCACTTCTTTTGACACCAGTAGGCACACTATTGTAACCACTGATGCTTCCAAATATGGTTTGGGCACTGTCTTGGCCCAGCAAAAAGGAGACAGAGAAGTTACAGTAGCCTTTGCTTCCAGAGTGCTTACTCCATCTGAAATGATATATTTTATCATTGAAAAAGAAGCTCTAGCATGTTTCTAGGCAGTGAAGCACTTCAGGACTTACTTGTGAGGCAGAAAATTCACTTTACAGTCAGATAGTAAACCCCTGTCTGCTTTATCACTACTCGGGAATCGAGTGGAGAGACCCCAAGAATAGCCAAATGGATCACCAGACTTATGTACTGATTTCCAGGTGCAATATCTTCCAGGTCTTCAGAAGACAACTGCAGATTTTTAATCTCAACTTCCACTTCCAGGCCAAGAAGAGATCCCAGGATGGAGTAGTAATTGTGTAAATAGCTTCATCCACTCATGGAGTGAGCACATCTTCTGAATGGAAAGTGGCCCTCAGTGCTGATCAAGTGCTTACTGAACTTAAAACTTACATAACTAATGGATGGCCATGTAAAAGGAAGGTACCTGAACATCAGAATCAGAATCAAGCTTTATTACACTCAGAGAACAGCATAGAATTACACATTGAATGAAGGTAATACTGGCGAAAAGTTACATGTTGATAGAGGTGATTGCAAATATGATGATAGCTATTGTGAAAAGGCTAAAATTTAAAATAATTACAATTTTAAAAGAGATAAGCTACTAAAAAGAAACAAGCTACTAAGAAACTAAAACCGCTAAACATACTTTTTCATAATAAAATGCACAGAAAAGATAGAAGGGGAATTTAAACAGTAGTAGCAATATAGCTGAAAATGATTTCATATGTGGTAAAAAGCTAGAATTAAAATTAAAATTAAAAATCTTCATCTATACATACACATAGCAAATGAGCTGTCCCTTCTCAATATGCTGATGCTGAGGACTGATTGTTTGGTGGAGCTCACAAGCAAAAGAGATCAAAATTTCCCATGAAGGCCACCTGAGCATGAGCTTGAATAAGGCAAATCAGAAAAAGTTTTTGGTGGCCAGGTATGGTCAAACACATTTAAATGGCTTGTATGGCTTGTTCTGTATGTGACAAATTGCAGAAGACTTTTACTTTGACCTTGACTCTAACAAGACCTTGACTCCAGTAGAGACAAGACCAGAGGCACTCTTATCCCTGGGCTTCAGGGCCAAAGTCCAGGGCCTATTCACCCCCTGGGGGCCCCCAAATCATCATTCATTTGTCCTGGGTGGTGTGATTTGCACCCTCAAGAACCTACGTGTTAAATAATGATGCTTAACTTGCCACGGAGGGCCTCCGAAGGCCTTTAGGTCCAGGCTCCAAAATGACCTAGGTGCACCTCTGGACAAGACCTTGACTCCAGTAGAGTATCTCAATGGTCCCTGAGAAAAACTTGCGCTGGATATGATGGGGCCTTTTGATAATCAATCTGCAAAACAAAGATTTGTTATAGTGACGGGATTACTATTCCAGGTGGCCAGAAGTTTCATTTGCTGACAACATTATTGCAAACAAGGTGATCCAGTTTATGGCTGTAGGTTTTGCAAGATAAGCTCTTCCTAAAGAACTAGTAACTGACAATGGGACACAGCTTTCCTCATTTTAGATGAAGCAATATTTGTATAAGCATGGGATAAAACACAAGACTATTTCCTTGTATTATCCTCAAGGGAATGGTTTAGTGGAAAGAATGAACAGATAGTGAAAGAAAGTTTACTGGTGGCTACTATGCAACCACAACCCTGGAAGGAGGCAATCTGTGAAACTCTATTTGCTTTTCAAACTACTACTCATTCTACTACAGGAAAATCACCTTTTGAACTGCTGAGAGGACACAAGGCTACCACCAAACTCACCCAACTGCAACACCTGTTAGGGCTTTTTGTGCCATCTCACTTTTCGGATGCAGAAATTCATGATCGGGTAAGGGAGAAGCAACAAAAATATAGATTCTATGTAGATCAAAAACAGGGTGCGACACAGTGAATGTTTCAGGAGGAGGACTTTGTTCAAGTACGGTTGCCTTATAAAGTGAGAAAGGGATGTTCCCAAAACAAATAATTGAAATCCTAGGAGATTTGGTCATATTGGATGATGGTAAGAACTGAATGGAACAGTTCAAGACTTTCCAGCATGCACTCTATGAGACAATAGACAAGGGAGTCGAGAGAGGAGCTGAAAACAAATTTGATCTTGTCTCTAGTTTTGACCTCGCAGAAGAGGCTGATGAAAGTGATGGACAATCCTCAGTGCCAGAAGAAAACTTACAAACAGTTGCTGTGCCTGAGAACCTAAGAATTAGGAGAAGTGTGCATGACAGGAGACCAACTAAAAGACTTCAAGACTTTGTCACTAAATTTTAAATCAATTCAATCTTTGTTGTTATAAAGGGGAGGGACGTGTTTTTCTTTTCTTTTGAAAAGAAAAACAGAGCCTTTGTTCATGGAGAGACAGTATATACATTTTAACATACAAAAAATAAATGAATACTGTACATATTTAGGAATCTTTATTAGTAGCAACAACAAAATCCTCTGAAGAATCTGAACAACCCAGCTGTAACAAGACTTATGTATACATTGCCGCCGCCTCCTCATAAATGAACCTCCTCATATACAAACTCAAATAAAAACAAGGTGTTTCTTCAGTGCTGCCTTTGTGATACTTGATTTGACTATTTTTTTTGCCTATATAGTTCACTAAAAACAACAATGAAGCTGATTGGTATCCTTTGTGCAGTGTCAAGTTCTCTTATTCTTTGTGGGAATTGGGTTGGGGATCAGCTACAAAATTAAGAGAAAAAGATCAGCTGTATCTTGCCTCAGAGGTTTGTAATAGACTGCTGCAAGTCTCCCTTCAACACATGTTCAGAGCAATCCTTTGCATCTTTCCTCAGAATTAAGTCTACTCTGTGTACAGTGGAGCATACCGTACTCCCAAGAAAGCATATGTAGGATTGTAGCTCTAACTCACTGAACTGTCCATCTATTGACATGCCTTCATCTAGGGTCCATCACAGGCTCATTGTAGCAGATTATAGCCTTTGTCTCAGAATAAGCTCATGTGGGGAGAAAATGCCTGCTGAGCTGCATGACTAACCTTCTCTTAAAATGCTTCTGCATTTTTGGTAGGTTCAAAAATGGCTGCCACCACCAACCCTCTTTATTACAGAACTTGAACCTCCTTGGGCTTTGGGTGGAATTCCCAGAGGAAACTTTCTCTATTTTGCTATTAGAAAAGTACAAAAATCTTCCAGGTTTATGCCTGCACGTGGTGAGAAAACCGATAGCTGTTGACCACCTGAGGCAAGCTTGCACCAGAGTAAAAACCCCTTTCAGACCCCCTCCCTTTTCCTGAGTTAAACAAAACCATTCGAGAGGCTTGTAAAAGAAGAGAGCGAAACAGAAAACAGCTTTATTTCCAGTACTACAGACTGCTTCCATCTGAGGCTTTCTCAGCTTTTATATACAGGTAAAAATATTCAGTAGTTTACAATAATACTTCAAAAACCACATTGGATGATGTTGGGGTGGCACTCAAACACAGTTGCAAAGAACAGGTATGTAGGAAAATGCAAAAGCACACTTAAATGCTTACAGAGTCTTTTGCAATGCCCTAGCTGGATGGGCATAGGCTAGTGTTTCTTAGTTTAGTTATGTTACAGGTAAACAATAATTAGACCAGTATCAGGGATAAACAAAGTACATACCAAAGAAACTGAAAGTCTAACACAAAGTCTGACTAAACAAACTTTCCCCAGACTAACTTCCCGAAGCCAAAGCCCAGGTTTCCTTTTCTTGAAATCACCAAACTCTGGTTGAGAACTCAAGCTCCCTGCCCTCCTGGCTTTCCAGGACCTGCCAAGGCATTTTCCTGCAGCCAGCCTTTATGGCCACATGTTCTCCTCTGCACTGCCAGCCAGCTTTTTCTAACAAAAAACCCCTTCTTCCTTCCATTGGCTGTCCCACCCACCTGATGTGCTGATTGCCTGAGCCCTGGAGTTTACCAGTCTGTCAGTCAGAGTTCACTTCCAGATCATTCTTTAGGGGGGAGGGGCAGCTAATCATTACACACACACACACAAAAAGCCTTGTCCTTACTATACTTTTTTAATCTCCTCCAGCTCTTGTAGTCTTGTAGGATCCTAAGTATGAGTATGACTTACTTTTATACAAATGTGACTACCCCCACTTGGTTTAGACCAGGCCTGCTCAACTTTGGCCCCACAGCTGTTTTGGGACTACAACTTCCATAATCCCCAGCCACAGTAGCCAATAGCCAGAGATTATGGAATTTTAAGGCCAACATCTGCAGGAGGGCTGAAGTTGAGCAGCCCTGGTTTAGACTGAGAAGTGTATGTTACTTCCCTGATCCTTCCAAGTCTGCTAAACAACTGAACATCCACACTGTGCCACCCCAGGTATCCACACTAGGCATGTGCCCGAAACGTTTCGGAGGCCATTGTAAAGGCCTCCGAAACGTTTCAGTGCTGGGGTGGTATTTGGCATTTTGTCACGGCGGGGGTAGTACTTTAAGCGTGGGGGAGAGTGTACTCAAACACCCCCCCCACCGCATTTCCCCCGCCAGCGCTCTGTAAACTTTAAGCCCCTCGGGGTGGCAGCGTTCCACCCTGCCGCCCTGTTCCCCTCGTCGGCCGGAAGTTGCGAGCACGCGTGCACCCATCCTGAGTGCACGTGCACGTTTGCCGTGCGCACATGCGCGCTCACAACTTCCGGCCACTTCCGGCCGACGGGGAATGGGGCAGCAGGGAGGAACACTGCCACCCCAAGGGGCTTAAAGTTTACAGAGCGCCGGCGGGGGAAATGCAGCGGTGGGGGTGAGTACACTCTCCCCCGCCCTTAAAGTACTACCCCCGCCGTGCTGAAGATTTTTCGTGCACATCCCTAATCCACACTGTGCCACACCAGGTATCCAAAGCAGATAAAGCCTACTTCCTCTATGTGCATGCATATGTGTTTTGCGTAACTGCCTCTCTGTGTGGCAACTGGGAGAGGAGAGGATGTGGCTTGTGTATCAACGACTTTGTTTTTGATCTTCCAAAGTAACTCCTCTAAAGGCTTTCCAGTCTGTTAACCTTCTTGGGAAGAAACAAGGCAGAGGGAAAATATTCTTAGAGCTAAACATCAACAGCCTGAGTTACTTTTTTTCATTCAAGCAAAATTGTTCTTAATTGTTATAATAAGGAACACATTATGTAAATTTACAGTCAACCTTACAGGACTGGGATCACCAGAATGAATTTGGCTGGTTTAAGAAGCACTTGAGAAAGCATCAGCTAGAATGCCAAACTCAACCATGTCCAGATTTAAACAAAGTCAGCTTTGGAAAGTGCAATAATTTTTGTCATTTTATTGATGTTTGTCTCCCCAGTTCAAAGGGGTTTTCTATTTCTGATGTCTAATTTATGCAGAGGATTTCTGCCCTCACAGCACTTTGTACACGTTCGTCCAGTTTTGTCCTGGAAAAAACTGAAAACTTCAGACTTGCTGGAGCAGAACAAAGGAACAGGAATCAATTTCATTTTCTAAAAACAGCCCAAATCCTGAAGGTTGTGGTTAATTTGAAAACAGCATCTTGTCCATGACTTGCCCTTCCTGGACGTGTACTGTTTTCACTGATCTGCTCCTCTCCTTTTTGATACTCTGTATTGTAACCTTCCATTAATAGAACTGCAAAGGGAGAAGTGACAGAAAGCCACAGGGCAGGCCTGAAATAATTCACCAAACCACGACCACTGACAATGACTTTACCAAAAAAAAAAAAAAATTAGATAGCAACTGTGATAGAGAATGTAGATTATAAATTTGCAACTAGATTGAATGGTGGGACCTAGGCATGAAGGGATAACTACTTACCCCTTTCACATTTTCCAGGAAGACAGCTGGTCTTGTGGTAGCAAGCATAACTTGTCCCCTTAGCTAAGCAGGGTCTACCCTGGTTGCATCTGAATGGGAGATTTGATGTGTGAGCATTGTAAGATATTCCCTTGAGGGGATGGAGCCACTCTGGGAAGGGCATTTAGGTTCCAAGTACCCTCCCTGGTATCTCCAAGATAGGGCTGAGAGAGATTCCTGCTTGAAAACTTGGAGAAGCCGCTGCCAGTCTGTGAAGACAATACTGTGCTAGATAAACCAATGGTCTGACTCAGTATATGGCAGCTTCCTATGTTTTCTTAATAGCATTGTCATACCTTAAGGAGGCTCATAGCAATTGACCATCATGCATCTGGTCCTGGCAGTGCATCAGTAGTGAGAAAACCCATGTGCTTCTGTCCATTGGTTCTTTCTTCTGGTAACAGCCACAAAAACTTTGGGCCTAACACATCCATTTTAGTCTCTAGCAGAACAGAGCATATGGACTTGCCAACTAGGCAAAGAAACGCCTTTCAAAATGTTGATTCTCTTCATATGTCACACTTCTTTATACCTCTATTATTTATATTTAGGAGAGTTGCTTTCCTCCAGAGCAACTAGTCCTATTCAGCCCCAGCACAGTGTCCCTCCAGTGCCTGCTGCTTGTGTCTACCTTGTTGTTTTTAGATTGTAAACCCTTTGGGGTCAGGGGACCATCTTCTTATTCATATTCTTTTTCTGTATAAACTTTTCTTTTGGTTGAAAAGTGGCATATAAATAAATAGGTAGCTAAGTGATTAGAACTGATGCAGTACAGTGGCAAAGTATCCAAGTTACTAACTGGGAGTTCCCTGGTTTGAATATTGCGTTTTCCATGAACTTACAAGGTGGCCTTAGGCAAGCCAATCCCTCTCAGCCTCAGCTGCAATATCAAAATCAAATAAATAATAATAAATAAATAATATGGGGATGATGATAAAACTTACTTACCTTACAGGATTGTTATAAGGGTAACATTATGATACATGTGACTGGAAGTTGTTCTTAAGTAATAGTTTCATTTGTGCAATCTCCTACCATCCAATGGAGCTGTTAGTGTTTTACTTGAACAAAACAGTTGATTTTTATTGATTAAGTGCCATCAAGTCAGTGTTGACTCTTAGCGACCACATAGATAGATTCTTTCCAGGATGATCTGTCTTCAACTTGGCCTTTAAGGTCTCTCAGTGGTGTATTCATTGCTGTCCTAGTCAAGTCCATCCATCTTGCTGCTGGTTGTCCTTTTCTTCTCTTTCCTTCAGCTTTTCCCAGCATTATGGACTTCTAAAGTGAGCTGGATTGTCACAAAATGTGTCCGAAGTATGATCGTTTGAGCCTGGTCATTTGTGCCTCAAGTAAAAATTCTGAATTGATTTATTCTATGATCCATTTGTTTGTTTTCCTGGCTGTCCATGGTATCCTCAAAAGTCTTCTCCAGTACCAAAGTTCAAAAGTGTCAATACTTTTTCTATCTTGCTTCTTCAAAGTCCAGCTTTCGCATCCATGAAGTGTCATGGGGAAAACCATTGTCCGAATGATTCTAATCTTTGTAGGCATAGGCACGTCACAGCATCTAATATCCTTTCCAAGGCCTTCACTGCAACCCTATCAAGTGTATATTTCTCGACTGCTGGATCCTTTACCTAAAAGGCAGAAACTATTCACCACTTCAATGTCTTCATTCTCAATTCTGAGGCTGGTTGCTGTACCCGTTATCATTAGTTTAGTCTTTACATTTAGTCGTAGTCCCATTTTTTCACTGTGCTCCTTGACTTTCATTATTAGAGCTTGCAGATCATCCGCATTCTCAGCTATCAGAGTGCTGTCATCAGCATAGCGCAGGTTATTGATGTTTCTTCCTCCAACTTTAAAACCATGCTCATCTTCTTCCAATCCAGTTCTGTCAGTATATGTTTAGCATATAAGTTGAATAAATAAGGAGAAAGTATACAGCCTTGTCTTACTCCTTTGCCAATCTGGAACCAGTCTGGTTCTCCATGTTCAGTCTGGACTTTGGCTTCCTGTCCTGTGAATAGGTTTCTTATGAGAACAATGAGATGTTCTAGGATGCCCATTTTCCTAAGGAAATTTAATGACGTGACTTGGTCGACACAATCAAAGGCTTTTCTGTAGTCAATAAAGCACATATTGACTTCTTTTTGGTATTCTTTGGCTTTCTCAATAATTTAGTGTGTATCAGCAATGATGTCTCTTGTTTCTGGGCCTTTTCGGAAACCAGCTTGAACATCCGGTATTTCCCTTTCCATGTAGGGCTCTAATCTGTGTTGGATGATCTTGAGCATTATTTTGCTAGCATGTGAAACTAAGGATACTGTGCAATGGTTTGTGCAATCTAATAAGTCTCCTTTCTTTGGTATGGGTATGTAGACTCTTCCAATCTGTTGGCCACTGTGTGGTTCTCCAAATTTGCTGGCATAATTTGATTAGAGCCTTGACTGATTCTTCTTCTGTTGCCTGCCATATTTCTGTAGCTATTCCATCAATTCCTGTAGCCTTCTGACTTAGTAATGACATTTTCCTGTACTAGAGGTTCTTGCAAGTAGGGAATATCTTCTAGAGTATCTTGGATGTTGACGTCCGTGCTGTACAGATTTTCAGTATACTCTTTCCATCTCTGATCTTCTCTGAATCAGTTAGCATCTGCCCTTTGGCATACCTTAAACTACCGGATGTTCTCCTTGAAAATGGTGGGTACATTTTCAAGATCATATCGTGGAAGCTGGATAGCTTGGTTTTTCCACTTTAGCTTGACTTGGAACTTGCACATGAGCAGTTGATAATCTGTTCCACAATCAGCCCCTGGCCACATCTTTGCTGGTAAAAATGAGCACTTCCACCTAGGGGTGTGCACGGAACCGCCAAACTGCGGTCCGGCACTGGGGTGGGGGGTAGCTTTAAGAGCGGCGGGAGGGTTTACTTACCCCTCCCGCCGCTTTCCCGCTCTGGCGCTGTAATTGTAGGAGTACTTGGGGCAGCAGGATACCTCCCTGCCGCCCCTTCCCCGCTGTTGCTGTAAAAAACTCCCAGGAGTCCTTTGCGCGTGCGCACGTCAGAGACACCATGCACGCGCTTCACGTCTCTGTGACATGCGCGTGCGCAAAGGACTCCTGGGAGTTTTTTACAGCAACAACGGGGAAGGGGCGGCAGGGAGGTATCCTGCCGCCCCAATAACTCCTACAATTACGGCGCCAGAGCGGGAAAGCGGTGGGAGGGGTAAGTAAACCCTCCCGCCGCTCTTAAAGCTACCCCCCACCCCGGACCACCCAGGTCTGGACCGGTCCGGAGGCCTTTACAATGGCCTCCGGACCGGTCCGGGCCCATCCCTACTTCCACCTCCTTGCACCAATTAAACTATTTGATTTCTGTGTACTCCATCTGGTGATATCCATGACTATAGGCACCACTTTGGTTGAAGAATGTGTTAGCAATGAAGAGATCACTGAATTGGCAGAAACTAATAAGTCATTCTCCTGCTTCATTTCTGTTTCCTAGGCCATACATTCTGATTGTGTTTTCCTCTTTACCATTTCCAACTTTGGCATTCCAGTCTCCAACCATCACCAGCACATCTTGCTTGCATGTTCTGTCAATTTCAGACTGAACTTGAGCATAAAATTCTTCAACTTCCTCTTCTTCTGCCTCAGTCGTTGGGGCATAGACTTGAAAAACTGGCATGTTAAAGGGTTGTCCATGTAATCTAATTGATATTAGTTGGTCACTGACTGCATTGTACCCAAGAACTATCATTGCTATATCCTTCCTGACAATGAAAGCAACACCGTTCCTTCTTTGTTTTTCGTGTCCTGTGTAGTGAATGGTATGATTTTCTGACTGAAAATGTCCAATTCCAGTCCATTTTAATTCACTGATGCCCAAGATGCCAATCTGTAGTCAGTTCATTTCATCTTTCACTGTGTTGAACTTTCCCATATTCATGCTTCTTACATTCCACATTCTAATTGTAATTCTGTCTTTGCAGCTTCGGATTTTCTTTTCCTGCATGGCAACATCAGCCGCTAGACGTCCAAAAGGCTTTAGCCTAAGCACATCATAAACACCATCAGTACTCAGAGAGATCCTAGGCTTTTCCTCAGAAGCATGTTGAGTACCATCTGACCTGAGGGGCCCATCATCCGGCACTACATCGACAATCATTCCATTTTGTCTATCCATGCATTATTTCACTGTCTTTGATATCTCTTGCCAAGAGAGTTGTTCTCCAGTGGTGCTTTTTGTTTATCCCTCACTATAAGGCTGATATTAAAGGAGTTCTATGATGCCTCCTGGGGGACAGTGAGTGGCAGAGTCAGGGGCGTAGCAAGGTTGGAGTGGGCCCAGAGACCAGATTTTAAAATCCCCCCCCCAAAGTCCAGGGCCTCCGCACACCCCAGGCCCCCAAGGATTTAATTCTGATATTTCAAAATAAGTATGCTGCCTAGAAATACGTTTCACTGAATACACACACACACACTTCACAATATATAGTGATATACATTGAGTACTATATATTTGTGCTACTTTTAATGCCTAGAACACACTAGAAACACTAATTATTAAAATGGGACCCTCGCTGCAGATTAGCAAAGGAGACTTTCAACCATGCAGTGTGAGCCTATGTATGTTTTCTCAGAATTTTGAACAAATTCAGTAAAGTTTGATTCCAGGAGGTTTTTCACATGGGGCTTTTAAAGCCCTTTAACACACATCTCCTCTGGAATGGAGGTGCTGCATTCACATGTTGGCCAGATTTACCCTGAAGTCCCTGTGAGTTATTGGGGAGCAGTTCACACGCAAGAAAAAAATAAAATAAAATAAAAGCACCATACATGCTTCACAGTTCTCACTCTGACCTTCTGGGTTGCAAAACAACTTGAGCATAAGTGCATTTATAAATGAATGAATAAATAAATAAATATAATATTGTTTGTTGCAGAAGTTTTTATAATTTTCTGCCATGAAACAAGCCACTCATAGGACTTTTTAGACAGGTTTTTTTTTTTAAGCCAGCAAATTTTCCAAGCTGTTTTAAATTAAATATTTAGAGACTTCTCAGTCCCTCCCCCCTCCATATCAAAGCCCTATGGCAAGCAGATCCCTATATATGGGTGGGGGTGGGGGTGGCCACAAAAAGGAGTTCACATTCTACCTGGCAAATGCTGGGCTGGGCAGAGGGTCTGCTGCAGAGAGCTGTGGGGGCCACTCTGCCTGCCTGCCGGCCTCCTTCCTTCCTTGCTTGCTTGCTTGGGGCCTCCCTGCAAGCCTACTCCAGTTCAGGCTTCACCTAGGCCTACACGGAGGCCTCCCTGGAAGCCCCGCCCACCCACCGATCAGCTGAGAGGCGGGGAGAAAAGGAGCTCTTTGCAGGCAGCTTGTCTGCTGCTTAGATTGCCGGCCAGGAGGACAAGCAGCAGAGAAGGCGAACAGAGCAAGCGGCTGAGGGGACCTGGGGCTGGGTAATGACCTGGGGCCATTACCTAATGTTCTGTGAAAACTTTACTCTGTGAAAATATGTGGAAATGCTGAATAAATCTTAGATACACCACTATTGTGTATGTAGGGAAAGAAGACAAAATCCACTAGAGAGTAGACAGACATTCTGACATATGAATACGACATATATTTATATACTGCTTTTCAACAAAAGTTCCCAAAGCAGTTTACATAGATATAAATAAATAAAATGGCTCCCTGTCCCCAAAGGGCTCACAATCCAAAAAAGAAACATAAGATAGACACCAGCAACAGCCACTGGAGGGATACTGTGCTCGGGATGGATAGGGCCAGTTACTCTCCCTCCTGCTAAATAAAGAGAATCACCACTTTAAAAAGTGCTTCTTTGCTCAGTTACCATACTGCCTTCTGTGCAATGGTATAATAGTTCACTCAGGAGTTTGGGCTTAATAGGCCAAGATGCTACACCCCACATGCATCTTGGCAGATGCAGTTTATTAATAGCCTTCATTAACATGAAGCAAAGTGAAGAAACCATTACAATACTACTACTACTACAAATATTTATATACTGCTCTTCAACCAAAGTTCTCAAAGCAGTTTACATAGAAAAATAAATAATACATAAATAAGCCTTCATTAACATGACACAAAGTGAAGCAATCAATACAATAGGCAATAGATTCCAAAAGTGACATGGACTTCCCATCTCCAACTTCCATCTCTCTTTGCCATTTAAAAAAAAAAAAAGACTGAGGTATGATGTCAATTTGTTTCCCCCCCCTGCAGATGTTAAAATGTCTATGAGTAGTAATACTGTTCACTAATAGGCAGAGAGGGGATGCTAGCCAAGGATCCCAGCATGTGATCAAGAACCACTAATGGTGAGACCTCCAACATCTAGTATAGATCACATACCACAATGCCTACAGCTAAGCTGCAGTGGCAGCAAGGGCTTGCTGAAGGTGTCTTGAATGGACTTTTGGTACTGTATGGTATGGATCAAGAAATTTATATTTTGGGAATGTAGTATGCAGCCATGTTGCCACATGTGATCTGCAAGGAGTGGACTAGGCCCTCACTGCCATCCCCTGGTGTAGTTCAGGAGATCATCCAGGCTTCTGACCCTGCTCTAGTCTGCAAAACATGGGTTCAACCCAACCTATGACTTCGGGAAACTCTGCAGGTAGTGGAAGCAGCCAAAAAGGGCAAATGCACACTGTGCAAAGTATTCCTAAACTCTGATGCCCACTAGTGACATCACTGACTTGAACCAAAGCCCACAGACTTGTGGGCAGGCATAGTACAGCCTGGCATGGCGAGGTTCAATTTATTCCAGAGCTCATAGTCCCTAAACCAGTTTCCAGTGTGAAGTCTGATGCCTGAAATACTAAAAAGCACCTCTGGGCATGGGAGGAATGCCTTTTCCTCACCACTTTATAATCACAGGTTACACATATCACACACATCCAAGTAAGGAGCAGGGCCAGCACCAGGTTTAGGCACAAGCAAGCTACAGCTTAGGGTCTCACGTTATGAGGGGCCTCTGAATTAAAAAAAGAGAGAGACTAAATTTTAAGTGTTATGCAATTGATTGAAAAATAAAGGAGAAAGCGGGGAAAGCCTCTAAAACAGACATTATCATTCTGATAAGACAAAAATCTTCTTATATGGCTACAATTATTTATCATATGTATACATCTATGCAGAAATAACTGTAAATTATATAAACATTTTATTAGACTGGGGCTTGGTCTAGATGCGCACCATCATGGTTACAGGCAGTGTTTGCCTCTTCAGATGAACACTGCTGTAATTGTCAGCAATGCAGCAAAGAGGGTGTGTGTGATGCACTGGGTTAGGACTTCCAACCCATTTTGTAATGCCATGGGGCCTCTTAAGCGTGACATAGCTTAGGGCGTCTGCATGTCTTAATCCGGCCCTGAGCAGGACCTCGCTCTAGAAACTAAAACCCCATGGAGTATGGAAGCACAACTCTTTCTTAAATAAAATTCTTACATAATGTCATTCACACCCCTTGGAGCAAATGGCTGTCCACAAAACATAAACAGTCCAAAACATTCCTTCAGATTATAAATCAACAAAGTATGAGTGCTGAGAACAGAAAAAACGCCATGTTGGACTACTGTGTGGAACTGCAGCTGGGGAAATCTAGCTTACTGCAGTAAAACATTGTTCCCTCTTAACATTACATTTTTCCTCTGCAATAAGTATACATGAAAACATGATGTGGAAATAAAGAAGAAGAAAAAGTAGTAGCGTCAAAGACAAAATTCTTACAGGGGGAAATTAATGCATATCCAGGGGTATGCCAAAATGTCCGAATCGCCGGCACCTCCTTTTAAATTCGAGGGCTTACACAGCCCATTTAAAACAAAGGAGAGCAGGTCTGGACCTGCTCTTCCTCCACCCGCTGCCATTGCAGCCATCCTTATGAGCCCATCCTGCCCGCCTACTAGCAGGGCATCTCCCAACTGCCCCTGCATGGTGCCGGTGCATGCACAGAGGCTATCTACATGGTCAGCATGGTTATGAATCATATCCAGAGTTTAGAAGAATGGTTATTTAACCTATACATGTGGTGGGGGAACTATACAAGATTCATTTTGTAAAACTGAAAGGGGGGAAAGGTCATAAAGCAAAATACTCCCCCCAAAATAAGAGATTACATTCTGAAAATCTATTCCTTTTTAGGATCCGTGAAGAAAAATGACTTAAGGGGATAGCTGGAATATATGACAGTACTATATGAAATGGATTGCTATGATATCAAACACTGATTGAAAGGGCAAGGGAATAAAACCTGAACCTATTTACAGTGTTGCCAGAAGCACACCGACAGGCAAACATTGTCTTGCACCTATCTCTGATGCACACACCTTTCCCACCTTAGCAACACATGGTTGGGTTGTCATGCCAATAGAAGCTATCGTCTTAACCTGCTCTGTATCTTCTCTCAGTTTACATTTATAACCTTAAATTGTCAGTGCATAGATGTGGGTGGCTTCTCTGACACACACAGAGCTCTTGTTTAGGTACCCACATATGAAGGCAGAGGAAAAGCTGTAAGACACTGAAGAGTTCTTAAGTTTGCTGGATTGTTCGGAACTATAAGAATGAGGGTGAAGGTAGGCTGATATCACCTTGGGTGAATTGGATGCATACATATTCTTTGAATAGTGGCAAATTAATAAGTAATTTGTTTTTAAATGAATTTTGTTCTACACTTTGCATACATGTATAGTATGTGTGGGCATATAGGCCCTTTCAGTCATTCTCCCCCACCCCCATGTCCAGCAAAAGCTTTGGGGGAGGAATGGGACTGCCAGCTAGTCACATGCACCAGGCATGTACACATTTAGTATGTGTCTGCAAAATGTGTAGAAGGTTCATCCACAGAATTCAGAACCCAGGTTCCAAATAACACGAAGAAAGCCTTCACCCATTCAGCTGGCATGGGTCATTAGCATGAGTCATGAGGCTAGCTGGCCCGCTCCCATTTACTACTTCCCTAGCCACTGAATGCCAAACAGGGCAACATTCTGGAAAAAGACTAAGGGCTCTTCCAGGTAGTGATATATTCCAACTTCAGTGCAAATTACAATGATAAATAAAATGAGAAATCCACACAACACGTTGCTTGATATTCTTAGCACCATCTGCTGGCCATCTGCCATAATCCATGAATAAACCATTTGCCATAATCCCACCCACCCCCAAATCAGAATAAAATGAGTTTGAAAATAAAGAGGATATATGTGGATTGCTGCAGTTTGCCAGCAGATGGTGCTAAGAATATTATGCAACATCCTTGTACATCAGGTGGATTTCTCATTTATTTGTGATTGTAATTTGTGTAGAAATTGGAATATATCATTGTCTGGAATGCATTCCCACCCACTCCCGCAAAAAAAAAAAAAAAAAAAAAGCCCCATAGGAAAATCAATGGCACTTACAGTATTTCCAAATAGATGTGTAGATCACATTGTAAGCAGTGGTTGATAATGTATCTTTGCATTTGTTCATGTGTGTGTGAAAGGAAAGGCAGAAAAGAGTGTGCCTCTAATTTCAGAGTTGTCTACATAATGGCTGAGAAAGGCAATTGTTGTTCAAGGTAAGGCTGTGAGCACTATTTGGCTGAGTAGTGAGCAGCCTTTGTATGTGCCCAATGCACTTTAATTTATTACATTTAGAAGCAACATGTCAGTGTTACATCTTGATACTATGTTTTAAGTGCACATACCCAGGGTTAAAAGAATTAAACATGATCATATGCATGCTTATCTATATACTATTTCCAAAAGAGCTGGAAATATTAACACAGTAATGTTATGGACAGAGAACCAAAGCAAGTGAGAGGTACTGACAGAGTTGGGGTGACCTGCAGATATGTCAGTTTCACAGAAATCTGAAGAGAAAAAGAGTGAAGAGGGCCAACCCCCCCCCCATGTTAATCAATGGGTTGGAATGTTTCCAAGCTGAATGCCGAGCTAATGGAACTCAGTAGAGGTGGGAAGGAGGCAAGCAAAAGGAAAAAGAGCTTGGGGAGACTGTCTAATAGTCTCCACAGAAAGAAATTATGAAACTTCATTAGTCAGGTTCTGTTTCTGAAGGGAAAGGAGTCTGACACAGTTAATCTCTCTGTGTTATAAAGCACTGCCCTCCCCGGTGTGGAGGGCAAATTTTTAAGGTATTTCCTCACAACCCGATCATTATGGAAAACAGTCTGGAGATTCAGATAATTACAATAAGACTTACCAGGAGAAGCATGCTTTAGCCCATTCTGTAATAGTTTGGCAAAATTGAAGAGTCCTCCTTCTTAACATTACCGCTTGAAGCTTTAGAACTGGGACTGAGCACCAGTTCCCTTAGGTCAAAACCCCCCACAAAACAGAATATGATTTGCATATGAAGTAAGATCCAGGTTAGAATAGGACTCCTGTCTTTGTTGCTAACTTTCCCACCCACCATGTTCTGCCACAGCCTCAAGTAATACATGCGCACCAGGGGTATATATACCGCAATATTTTGTTGAGAGTCATTTGTTGCAGGTCAAGTAATTCTGACTGAGTTCAGCAGGGTTTATTTCCCAGTTAAGTCCGCACAGCATTGCAGCCTAACTAAGGGAGTTGTACCAGTGACAAGTGTGTGGCACACACATCACGACTTCCTTTTTAAAATGAAGACTTCTTGGGTTCAAGCTTGTCTATAAAATAATGCCCTCTAATCTGGAAGCAAAACTTTCTCCCTATCTCTGACAAACCTTGGCTACTGAATCTACACTGCACACAAGTGTTGGTAACTTAACTGATTATTTATTTATGAACATATATATAAAGCTGAACACAGGCCTGCAGCAGGGGTTCACCTAACACAAGAAAAAAACTGGAGAGTCTATGCTCTCCTTAAAGGTACTGCAAATGCTTACTTTCACGTGCCTTTATTATTTAATTAATTAACAATGGGAGGAGGCAATAATAATTATTCAGTGGTCAAAGAAAGGCAATCTGCACATGCTCAAAAGCACTTATAGTTCTTCACGTGACTCAGGGTGGACTCACCCTTCGCAGAGAGCAAGCTCCAGGACCAAACCTGGATTATTGTTGCCTCGAAGTAAACCCAAATTGTTGTGTTCCTTCACTAAATGGTGAAGAAGGAAAGACATTCTACGCAGACTGGGAAGCACTTCCTTCGTGTTATTACTTTACAGGTCTCAGGGCGGGCATGAAAACACTCCTTCCGAAGCGCTAAGGACTTGTTCCAAAATTGACGAACTGTCTCCCAACAGTTCAACGGGAGCGTCGCTAAAGCTGGGCAGAATTCTGCAACCCCCACCCCGCCCCCGCCCCCCAGCAGACCGCACCCCCGTAACTGAACAAAAACCTCCGCAAAGCTTGCGTTTATTTTCGGAATTGTGCAGCCTGTGCTGCCTGGCGCGTATCCGGGGAGGGGAGCGGGTGTGTGTGCTTTGACGCGTGTTTGGCTGTTGGCCGTTTGCAACCTGGGGGGAGAGCAGAGAGCGCGCGTGGAGTTGGGCTGTGTGTGGGGAGAGCGCGCGCGCTTGTGTGTGTTTTGTGTGTCCGCGCGTTCCGTGCTGTGCGGAAACTGCTGCTGTTCGGTTTACACAGCGCATCCACCCGCATCTACACACACACACACACACACAGTGTCACACACCCCAACACTCACCAGCAGCAGGAGAAGCCGCCACCAGCAGCAGCAGCAGCCGCCGCCACATCACATGCGAGCGAGGGGAGATTACGGTGGGGCTGGAGGAGCGTTTCCTTGGCTGCCTCATTCTGCAATCCTCAAGCGCTCGCAGCACTGATTGAGAGGATGGCTTCCCCCTTGCCTTCCCTCCCCCGGCCGCCGCCTCCTCTTCCTCCTCCTCCATCATCCCAGAGGAGATGGTGGTGATTCGGAGTCAGGAATCCAAAGCAGGGGTGGGGTGGGGGGCAATCTTCGGAGAGGAGCGCGCGGGGAGGAGGGGGGAGAGAACACAACCAAAACAAACCTCGCTCGCCTCTACCTCCGCCGTTTGTCAACAGATCATATGCAAAGGAAACCTGAGAGCAACCCCTGAAAGGCAGCAGGGAATCCCGGAGCCTTTGTGCTTCCCCAGCCTGTGTTTATGCTGAACGTGGTTTGTCTGAGCAAGGTAAGTGGAAAGGGGCATTTCTTCTGTACTGTGTGGAATTCTTCAAGGAAGGAAATTGTCGTGAATCATCATTGCTTCATCTCTCGCTCTGAGAGGCAAAAAGGGTTGAAACTGGCATATGAATCCAAGCGGGCTTCGAATTCAGGGCTGTGCCTTAAGATATTATTTATTAGTAAGGGGGCGTGTGTGTGTGTGCGCGCGTGTGTAGGGATTCTCTCTCTTTCTTGTTTAATGCGCAGAAAAGTGCTTCTTGAAGGCAGGGAGGCGGGAGCTTGTTTCTATGCACAGGGCTGGTTTTATGAATAACCACATGCCTCCTGAATGATGCTCTGGATGGATAGGGGTGATTTATAATCTAACGTACACACTGAAACAAATTGTGGCATGCATATTTGTTATGCCTTTGGAGTTGAGAGGAGAATAACCTTTTAGCCTGCAGAGGATTATATTAAAACCATTGCACTTTTCTCTATCCATCCATCCACTGGTTATTGTAACTTAATTGATATAAAAGCGTGAACCAGATATATGGACTAGTTTTTTCCTCTTAAACCACAGTGCATTCTCATTTTTAAAAGGCATCTACTAAAGTGATGTCTCTAGCATCTACTAAAGCAAAGTCTTAAATGTACATTTAAATGCTAGATAGATTCATACATAAGATTAGTTTGTGTAGTAGTATACTTTTTTAAAAAATGATATAGACACACTTTTTGATACCTTTTTATGAAGCATCTTTCATATAAACATATCCGAGATGTCAAGCAGACTGATATATTTAAACACTGGGTACAATTAAGTCCATGTATAGAGCTTATGTACGTACTGTCCATATTTATAGTACCTCTTGGACTTCATTCAAATCAAGTTACATAATGATTAAGATAAAAATAAATTGAGTATTTACAGTTTCTTGGACACTTTAACTTGCTAGCCCAACTCCAGTTGCCACATCACTGGTAATATGAGTAAATATTGTTGCTGGTTCCCCTTCCCTAAAGGCAGCATTAACATTGTCAAGAGGCAGTAGTGTCACTTTGCAAACCAACAGCCATCAAGCCTTTACCACTAAGAGAAAAAGATTTCAGTCAATAATCCCATCCTGTAATGCTGAAAAGCTGCCAGGGTTGGTTTAAAACAAGGAGGATAGCAGCAAAGCTGGGCAGGCTTCTGAAGTGTAAGACTGGCTGGGTACTCAGGAGAGCTTTGCTTCTAAAACAGGCAGACTTTGTCCAAGTTTATCAGCTGCTCAGAGTTCCAACAGAGCTTCATGCAAGTCAATAAGAAAGGTCTGCCCAAAACTCCAGTATAAAAGTGTGGCTCAATCATGTGCCTTCTGGAGCTGGTTTGACCACTCACTGCAAAATCAGACCAAATGGTGATTGTAAGGCTGGTGTGATTAGAACATCATAATTTTTCCTGAATAAAACATATTTTGATCATATTTGCAAAAATAAATCCAGCTTTTCCTTAGACCATTCACCAGCTTTCTCAGCCCCACATGCACTTCAGCTGCCTTGAATGCTTTAAATCAACCCCAGTTCATTTGCCAAGGGTGTTATACCAGTGTTCAGACAACCTGCCCCTGCTTCCTTCGAAGCACTAAAAAGGAAGTCAACATCTTGCCATCCATACCGGGAGAAAAGAATGCTGTATATGATGCTTGTACTTAAAAGTATCTCTCCATTAGCTATAGCATTTAAAACATATTTTGGCTTGATGGTGCATTCATGCTACCTGTCCATTCATTTATTTATGTCTGAATTATTTTTGCATCTTGTGGATTGGCATTCAAAAACACAGAAGAAAAAGTAGATTTCAAAGGAGCCTCTTCTTTGGCTCACTTGTAATGTGCCAAAGAAGAAAAGTAGGAAAGAGTTGACTGTTGAATAGTTTGTTACTTACTTTTCAGCATATTGAGCAATACCATCTTACAAATATTTCAGCCAGGAGCACCTCACTACTTTGTTTTATACTTTCTATATTGGGAAATAAATATTTAGCAAATGATTATATATGTCTTGGTTTAAAATGAAAGCAAAACAGAGAATGAAGCTCAAAAACAAGGGAAGATTTTGGGTGTTGCAGTTGCCGGCTACAAATATCTCTAAGAAGCAGATGTTTAGAACACATTCATTATATCAGACATTTGGAAGAAAAGAGCTTTAGGTTAGGGATCCTGATATTTTAACTCCTGAAATTCAAACTGACTTGCATGTGTACACATAGACAGATATACAAATACTTGCATTTCTAAACTTTAACAGGTCAGGTCCTTAAAAAAACACAATGTCACTCTAATTTAAAGTATTAAATGTCAGTTTCAAATATGATACCTGCATCTGTAATGCTTTGACTTGTTATCTGAATTAAAGGGCCTGATCCTCTCTCCCATGGGACAATAGGAAATTTGCCCTTGATTAGATAGGTCATAGAATCAAAAGTAATCAAGTGGTTTAGAAAGTTACATTTAAGGATCTCTGGTCATCTAAGCAGGAAAAATGGACTGACTGCGTGTAGCATCTGCTGCTGTGATACTTAGAAACTTGAGCAGGAGGGATCCATCAATAATAGTTCAATAAATGAACTATCATCTCTCATTCTCTGTTTGTCTTTTGCAGTATAGGGTAAAATAAATATTATTTCCTTATGACCAATGACTTTTCCATTCAGCATGTGTTTAATATAGTAAGGCAATAATATTAAACTTGTTGCATTTACTTTTAAAATTGTAGAAAACACCTTAAGAGTGCTTTTTGCAGTATTCTGCATTGACTTTTGTTTGTAACTATAACCTATATACAACTAAATAACTACATAAATCTATTGTGTGCAACCTATCTGTAGCTTAAGAGAACTGCAAAATGATTCCTCATGAGCAAAAAAAATATGATGCTATCATGTTTGGAATACTTAAAAGCAAAGTAGGGATGTGTGTGTCATGCGCACATATATATACATGCGCACATGTGACTGATCAGTAAGCGTTCAACTTCTTATAGTTTTTACTTAGAGTAGCTATGAAAAAGCTCGTGTGTGCTTATGATTAGTTCACAGGTTTTCTAATAAACACACTGCCTCATTCACCTAATACATATTAGGGAAAATTAACATGGTGGTGCTTTTTTAATATATTAATGCTTATACAATGTTTTTGTATAAGGTTTTGAGTAGAACTACAGTTCTAATGAAAACTCCTTTTGCTATTTTATGGCTAGGGATGTGCAAAAGGTTTCAATGTCAAAATGCTTTGAACCAAAACAGGCCATTTTGAGTGTTTCGAACTCAAAACAAAACACCCTTTAAATAAAGGGCCTGTTTCAAGCTTGGAGCAAAACAACCCCATTTAGAGTTGAAACGTTTGGAGCGTCATTTTGGAGGCCAGTTTTTCCTTTTCTGATTGGATTTCTGGCACTGGCTTTCGATTGGCTTGCAATCCCCTTGCTTCTTGGTTGGCTTGTTATGCAAATCAAGTATTGTCATGAGCATCTGTGTCTCCATTGGTTGGGGGAAGGGAGGAGGGAGCGGGGAGGCTATATGAGGGAGTTAGAAATGTATTTAAAGAGACTGGGAGGCAGAGAGAGCCCTTATAATTCTTCTCATGGTAAGAGCCTAGAAGCTTTGTTTCTTGTCAGTCCAATGGTCAGTATTATCTGCAGTACACACAGTCATACTTCTCCCAGGTTACAGGCAGGAGTCTCTCCCTCAGCCCTATATCTCGAGATACTAGGGAGGGAAACTACAACCTTCTGCACATAAGCAAACATGCAGTAGGGATGTGCACGGAATTGGCAATGGCCTGTTTGGTGTGTGGGGGGTTACTTTTAAGGGTGCTCTTACCACCCCGTCACATTTCCCCCACCAGCACTGTGATTAAAAATGGTCCTGCGGGGCAGCAGCATACCTCCTTGCCGCCTCGGTGTGCGTTGGACCAGAAGTGCCACGGGATGTGCGCACATGCCACGGACACTTCCAGTCCGATGCACACTGGGGTGGCAAGGAGGTACACTGCCGCCCCACAGGACTGTTGTTAATCACAGCGCCGGCGGGGGAAACGTGGTGGGGTAGGTAAGAGCACCCTTAAAAGTAACCCCCTCCACCATCAAACCACCAGAACTTTGAACAGGTTCGGAGGTCCGTAAAATGGCCTCCGAACCAGTTCGTGCACATCTCTAGCATGCAGATGCTCTTCCCTGCGTGACCCCATCCCCCAGCGGGATATTCTCACATTTCTTCCTGCTCCTTCTGTCCTGTTCAGAGTCTTCAGACAGCTCAGCTCAGAGCTGGGCTGCCCAGGCCATGACTGCTCTGTCCTCGTGTTTCTCTGTGGCAGGCAGGCAGGATGGAAGGAAGGAATGTTTGATATTTGTGGTTTTCTCAGCACTGAGTATAATATGCTGTGCTATTGCTGCTTTAACTATCTGGTTTTGTTTGATCTCAGATTGACAAAGGAACTTGGATGCTTGCCTGCCATGAGCTGTGGTTTGTTCGGTTTGTTTGTTGTGGCAAGAAATGGACAGTGGCAGGTGTGTATGTGTGTAATATTACTTGGTGATTGCTGTGATGAGCTCCATGTCTGGCCTTGAGACTAATTTGTGCTTCACTCACTGCTCTGGTCTGCTCTACAATTTGCATTGCAAGGTGTACTCAGTCAAAATGTGGCTGAAGTTGCTCTAGTTGAGCTTATGGCTATGCTTTCTGCTAAGGGTGCTGCTGTGGCAACTGTTGTGTGTGTGTCTGTGTGTGAGAGAGAGCAACCCGTGCCAGTGATTACTGCAGCACATGCTCTGTGGCTGGAAGTAGATGCTGGGTCAGTGATTCTTTTTTGGCCATCTTTGGACTGTGTTTGAAATGTGTGTTCTGTGTGGGGAGGGACAGATTCTCTTTTACTACATGCTTCTACAGTGTTTTTCAGAGCAGGGTTGCAAAATGTATTGCAAATTGCAATGCAAAACTTGTTTGCGGTCTGTGAGTCCAGCTTGTTCCGGCCATAGGGAACGATGGGGAAACTCAAAACACCCAGTTGTTCCTCGTGGGTTGTACCAGCTCCTAGGGACACCAAAGTGGATAGGGCATGATAGGTGCTACCTACCACCCAACCCACAAAAGAAATGGGCAGATGGGGCAATTTTAAACAAATTTTTAAAATTTCCCCCAAAGTTGTTTGGACAGTTTGTGAGTGGAGGAGCTTAATTTTCAAATCTGATAAAGGATCCCCTCTAGTAAAAGTTGCCAGAACTGCAGCCAATTCTATACAGTTTATTCCAGGTAAAGCCTTAATGAGCTTATTGAGGCTTACTTTCAAGTAACGGCTGTTTGCATAGGATTGCAGCTCGGGGACATATCCCAGAAATGTTTATATGATGAGAAATGGATAAATAAGGCTTGTTTAAAAAAAATAGTATGTATGTGTATATTTGTGAGAAGAAGGGAAGCTAGTGGGCTCTGTGTATGGCCAAATACATTGTGGTTTCTTCAAGCTATATGAAACTTGTGTGTATTCAGGTACTACCTGAAAATAGGTGCTCAAGACTAACCCTGCCAGTTCAGTTGATGATCTTAGCCTAGTCCTGCATGGGGTGGGGAGGAGAGGGCTGAGTTTGGAAGGAGGGGGAGAAATGGAGGCAATGCTGATAGAAGGGATGGAGCTCATGGTGGGAAGAAGAGGCATTGGGACTTAAGGCGGGGGTGTGCTGCTACTTTCCACATTGACACACACAATTTATCAGTCTAAGAGGGCATGCATGATTCCTTTACTCACAGCAAACCAAGGGGCATATTTAGTACTAAATAGCCAGCTGCCAAAGGCTGGTTTGAATGAGGGAGACTTTGGTTGAGACAAGTAAACAACTTTAGACTGGAGAAAATCATGGGCTGGTGATTGACCCTCCACTTTTTTTTACTGAGGGTTGGACCTGCTTACTCTTAGGCCCGCTTACCTCTGTTTACCTCCCCTGCAGCCCTAAGAGGCAGCAGCCACCACTGAGCCAAGAGACTTATAAAGGTCACTCTTAGTCTAAACCTGCTTTCTCTGCTCCTGCCTTTAAACTTGACAGGTACTATCAAGCTGTTGTAGCAGTGCAGGCTATACACATTGTGGAGCTGTGGTTAACTGAATTCCTGCAAAGGATAATAGATTTTGTGGAGTTCAGTCTTCTAAACTGAGGATTTATGGGATTATCTAAGAACTCGTGTAAATAGTTTTCAAGCACATTCTTTTCATGAGGATTGCTTAGGACCTTCCTGGAGAAGAGAGGCTCGTATACTGCGTATCTTCAAAGCTCATGAAAAGGGCTTTGTATCTTGTAAACTTTCAGTTTTGCATCTTGTAAACTTTGATTTTCATGGAGGAGAAAATGTCTGCTTCACTAATGGAGGTGGAAGCATAGTGTCTTGGTAGTAAATTTGAATAGCTTTTGCAACACAGCTGTCAAAAGTGTGTGCATACACACATGTGTACACACACACACGTACACGTAAAATGGCTTGTGATTTGCAAGCATATTAGTGTCTTATGTTGCTGTGAGTCTAGTCTTTTCCTAGCTGTATGAGGTTTCATTCTCCATGCTTTTCAGTGGAAGAGTTTTTCTGGAATTTTTGGGAAAGTAATGGGTTTTTACAGGGCTTTGGGGTTGTTGTTGGGTTGTAGGTTTTTTGGTTTTTTGGGGGTGGTCTGGACAATGTCTGGAACCTACCTGTGGGGGGGCAGGGGGCATGTTTCATCATTTGTGATTTGGTCTGGGAGTTTTGTGTCAATGAGTCAGTCATGCCCAAGCAGCTCTATACATTTGTATGTGCGCACGCGTGTGCACACACACACGCTCTCATACTACTACTACTACTACTACTACTACTACTACTAATAATAATAATTTGATTTCTATACCGCCCTTCCAAAAATGGCTCAGGGCGGTTTACAAAGAGAAATAACAAATAAGATGGCTCCCTGTCCCCAAAGGGCTCACATTCTAAAAAGGAACCTAAGACACACACCAGCAACAGTCACTGGAAGTTCTGTGCTGGGGGTGGAGAGGGCCAGTCACTCTCCCCCTGCTAAATAAAGAGAATCACCATGGTAAAAGGTGCCTCTTTGCCCAGTTGGCAGGGGCAAACTGTCTACTGTTTTTTAGAGACAGAAAAAATGCATAAAAATAGCATTCAGGCTGGAATAACTTTTCCAGTTAAGAGCAAAACACACACTCAGATTATTATTTGAAGAAGACTGGAAGTTTAAATGTCGAATACTCTCTGTATGTGGAACTTTAGCATTTCAGGGAGAAGGCTCTCCTAGAAACCTTGCTCCTGATGTGCTGATTGAGCAGGTAGTTTAAAATAACTGAGAGAAATTTAATTCCATTGCTCTCCACCTGGCAGCCTGACATGGAACTATGTATGCAGCAACAGACAGATCCCATGAGACTGCTGTCTGTGTTCTGTCTCTAAAGTTTCCGTATCAGTTGCCTACACTTTCTAAAGACAATAAACATTTTAACTATCATGCTTTGATTTTTATTAATTGCATTATTATTACTTATTTTCACCTCATTTTTCATACTGCATTATTCATGATACATTGGTTCAAAATGTACTGGAAAGAAAGAGATATTGGGATAAAGCTTCAGCCTTATATCTTGCAACTTTGACCATGTGGGGAAGAGAAAATGTGCCCTGCCTCATAATAGAAGTTAAAATCTTTGTAGACCAGAGGAGTTTTTAGAACAGCTCTGAAGTACAGCTGGAAAAAGTGAAGTCAGTACTCAAAGGGCATGATCCAGCTTCAGTTAAGCACTTCATTGAAGTCAATGGGACTTAAAAGTGCTTAACTGAAGCTGGATTTTTACTATACTGGTTTGTTGTTTTTTGCCGTAGTTATTCTAAAAGAAGAACACCATCACCCAAGCACACTACATAACTTGGATCCAGACTTCCCTTGTAGAAGTTAAAAGCATATCTGGTTGTACAATTTCTTCCCCAGCCGAAATTCAGTTACCAAATTCCAATTTCCAGTTCCCAGCTGAATTCCCAACATCGCAATGCATGCCACTCCAGAGGGACCCCCTGCCCACTGGGGTGGCTTTTGGAGTTCAGGGGGGGATTGCTAAAAGGGAATCACTGACACACACTCCCCTGTTGTGCCATGGAAATGCCTTACACTGCTATCCGGGGGTGGGGGGGTCTGAGGGATCTCTGATTCCAAGCCAACATAAAGAGGATTAGGCTGAAAGTGTTTTATGCAGAGGCAGGTCACTGCATGAATGCGTCCTTCAGTCTTCCAGATAAACCAACACTCTGTTTACTATGTCATCGGGATCCAACTGTTTAGAATAGGAAGAATTTTTGATTCATGTATGTATGTTCAGTGTTTATACATGCTGATATTAGGTATTAGTTATGTGAGGACTAGAAAGCCAGTGATTTGAGTGTTAGGGCTGGCTGGGGAAACACAATTTCATAATCCTACCTGTCTGGCCTTGGAAGAAGGACCAGATGGCACAAGAAAACCAGCTGTTTGTACCTTTGTTTAATGCAATTTCTTTCATGTACAGCTTCATACAGAGAAACTTCGATATGAATGGGACTATACACAGACACAGTCGACAACTGCTTCTGTGATCATGGTGGCTGTATGCTGTCTCTACATGTAAGGTTTTCATAACCATGGGGCAGGGGCCGGAGCACATAGTCAGACCGGTGGGTTGCCTGCCCCCTGGGTGTTCCTTCACATGCGCAAAGTGTGCACGTGACCCAAGCTGCACATCTGATGTCAGACACAAGGGGGGTGGGGTGGGGCCAGTGCTGAAAATGGGGCTGTCACAGCACCAGCAGAGTTTTATTTCCCCTGTTAGTGGTTGGTGGAATTGCTGGAAGGGAGCTCCTTGGACTCAGCACTGAGCCCCCTTGCGTTTGACATTGGGGGAGGGGCCAGTGCCGGGTGGGGGATCCCTCCCTTGAAATGCTGGCAGGAGAGGGGAGGGGAGTGTCTTGCTCTCCCAGCCGTCGAGTGCTTTGCTCACCAGTTGGGTGTGGGAGGGGGCAAGGAGGTGCCCTGGCTAAGGGAGGGAGAGCCTGGGGGGATGCCCAGACCCTTGGGGCTTGGGGACAGTTGTCTCCTCTTGCTCAGTGGTCACTATACCTCTGCCATGGGGCTTCCAAGTATATTTTATTTTATTGTAATACATTTATATTCTGTCTGTCTTCTATCATGGAACTCAAGGCAGTGTACATGGGTTTCACAGTGATCATCTATCTGGATACTGGTGAGACACAGAGCTGCTTAACTACAGCGAGGTGACTTAATGTGGTCTCAGACCATGCCCTGGGACCCAAACCTACTGTTGTAGGTTGCCTCTAGTTAGATGACCTCTTATCCAGTTCTGTCTTAGTCTTAAGCTATGTCCATGATAATACAATCTCCCACGCAAGATAAGGTTGAGGTTGAACAATACCATGACTGAAATTTAAATTGGCTTCCAGTAGAAAGTGATGATGAAAGTTTGATTACACCAAGTCCTCTATATTATGATTTATGCAAAAGAGGTTTTAGTGGCCTTAAGCACCTTTGCTTAAGGATTTCATAATTTTAATTACAATTTTTACTTTAATTGTAAATGTGTTAGTGTGACTGTATTAGCATAGCAAAAGCTGAGACATTTCGACCATACCTCACTTGTAAAGCATAATCAACAACTGTAACAATTACTTTGATGTATTCAAGCAAACTTAAAAGGGGAAACTACAGTAATGAGTTTTGAGATCACAGAGGCATGAATAAAACCCTAATGTGTTCAGCCAATGGCTGCCAAACTCATCAGTTTGAAATCTGGTCACCTTGAAAGTTGTCCCATCTTGAAGGTTTCACCTTTCAAATTTTGTCACTTCTATTTGATTCTCAGACTGTTCTTTAATGGATCAGTATCAAGTTGCTAATTAGATACATTGTAATATGTCTAATATTTTTCCACGCTTGGTCCCAAATATCCATAACTAAATTCAGACAGATAATACATGCAATAAGACCTGGAATGTGTGTATTCATCACCTAAAGACACAAGATCCAAAATGGTGCCACCTCATGTAGGACTCAAAAACACTGGTGAACCCATTCCTGCAAGATTTGCTTCACCACAGATGATCACTAAAATCTGTGACCATTTCAGTTGTGTCTGTTCTTCTTATAATAGGGATCCTGTATCTTGTTCATCTCAGTTGTGTTCCTGATGAAGCATGTATACTGGACTGTCAGTGTGGGTCCCAACACCAATACTCAGTATGGGATAGGGATCTTCATTTGGCCAGGGCCCTTGTCATTTAGAGGATAAGCAGTCTGCCCCTGACTCCAGCCCTGCCCCCTCCAATTTAACAGTGCTTCCTAACTGCACTAGAGAAGGAGCTGTGCAGCCCCCAGGGACATTATTCTGGGTGCCACTGAGGGCTTCTTGGAGAAGGGGCCCCTTACCCAGTGCAATGGCGCAGTTAATTGGGAAGTGTTGCTTGCTTGTTCCACTCATTGCATTGGTACTTCATTGTTCTGTATGTGGGGCCACTGTACTTAGCCTAAGTGGTGGTGTCATTATAAGGGTGAGGAAAGACTGATATTGAGGTCCCTAGAGGAATGAAGCAACAGACACTAGCAATGAGTCATGTGGCTGGATGGGATGAAAGGGGTTCGGCAAAGTTAAAAAGGCATCCTGGGTCATGATTAAGGCTGTCACCTGAATTGACACTTGTGCCCCTTCTTCTGACCAGCTGGTCAGTGCATTGCCTTAGGTATGTGGTTATTCCCAGCTTTTTTGCCTTCAAGACCATGGCCAGAAATGGAGGAAAGGCCTCTTGTACAGGCGTGAACCTGTGCTGTTTCACTGAGATACAGCCCCACACTGTGCCCTCTCAGGTTTGTCTGTGTGGCCATGTGCCCTCTCAGGTTTGTCTGTACTGGGCATGAGGCTAGGGAAGGAAAGGACAGAGTTATTGGAGGACTACTGCCACACTGGTTTGAACACAATACTAGTGATTATGACTAGTAGTCTGTTCCTGTGACTGTGTGGGAGGCAAGAGTTTTAGAACTGCTCCCCTTAGGGCGGCCCTTCCAAGAGGCAAGGTAAGGCAGTTGCCTCAGACAGTAGATTATTGGGGCACTAGTGAGATGGCAAGCTACCCTTCTGTCCTCTACTTTTTAAAAGGATTGAACCACTAGATAGCTCTTGGTGCTGGTCCCTCCAAGCTTGTGGTTTCTTCTCTTCCTGTATCTCTGGATCTCTTCCTTGTACGCATAGCACTCTCCTTTATGAGTTCCCCTCCCTGAGGCATCAAGGTGTCTGTGTTGTTTGGAGTGTCTGGGTGAGGGCATCCTCTTATGCGTACCTCACTCCCACTTGACTGTGGAGCTACCTGGGTGCAGTGGTTGGACTGGCACTCTTTCTTTCCTTGTCTGGCCCTGGCTGTTTGCCTGGTAAAAGGATGACTGCACACAGGTCATTTGGCAGGAGAGTCAAACCCCTGTTTTGAGTGAGCCATGAGGCTGCTGCAGCCCCCAGCACATGCGGTGATGAAGGGGATGTGCCAAGTGGGTACCCATTGGAATATGTCTGTATAGGGGCCATTCAGATGAACAGCTGTCATGCCATAAAGTGATGTGCTGGGAGGACGTCCTGACAGAGACACTCTTAGCACACCTCTGAGCATTGTATTGTGCAAGATGGACCTTGGTGTTTGTACTATAGATATTTGTCATGTTGCTGCTGTCTGCTGTACCATGCTGGCCTGTAGTGAGACAGGGGCTGTGTGTTCTCTTTCTGGCTGCCTGGTTGTTTACTGAATGTGGAATAGTGTGTGCACCAGGTTGTGTGATACCTTGTTCCTGAGGGCAGGACTTAAACCAGTGGGCTGATATAGCAAGGATTTAGGCTAGATATTAGGCAGTATTTCCTAATTGCAAGAGCTGTTTGACAGTGGAACAGTCTGCCTCATGCAGTGGTGGGCTCTCCTTCACTGGAAGCTTTCAAACAGTGCCTGGACTCTGTCAGAGATGCTATAGCGGTTTCCTGCAATGATCAGGAGGTAGGGTTCAAAGACCTCCAAAATTCTATGGTTCTGTTGGGGCATATGGCTTCTGCTGTGCTTTAATTAGTGCTTTCCCTGCATGGCTAATAACATTTTGGTGAGCAAACTCAAAGATTTTGATAGATTTCATGAGAACTCTGCTGTGTGTGTGTCCACATAAGCTTTTGTTTCTACAGCTATTGATGTTATGATGTTACCATTGCATCTGAGCATAGGAGCAGAACTATGCTTGAGTTGCATTAGCCACTAGATATATTAGGACTATAGAACCATGGGTTTCAATGATATTTAAGTATGCCTTTCTCTGGTTGTGTTCTTAAACATTTGTGTCCATTATATGCAACTACTGTACTAAAATCTGTCCATGCTAGATCTTAAGATTTTGCATTGTACCTATATAGCATATTGATATATTTTAGTATACATATGGGCAGTCCTCGGCATAAGAGGGTTGTGATTCTGTAATAGTAGCAGCAGTAACAAAACAGTACTTGTACTAGAGACAGTAAAGGTAATGTGTGCCGTCAAGTTGATTTTGACTCTTGGTGCCCACAGAGCCCTGTGGTTGTCTTTGGTAGAATGCAGGAGAGGTTTACCATTGCCTCCTTCCACACAGTATGAGATGATGCCTTTCAGCATCTTCCTATATCACGGCTGCCCAATATAGGTGTTTCCCATCGTCTGAGAAACATAAAAGACAGTAATCTGTTACAAATCACAGTTATCCTATGTTAAGGGCTCTATAATGATACATCAACCTGAGTATTTATTTGCTGTAATCAAATATTTAAAACCTGAGTTCTGGAAGTAAAGAGTGCTGCACTCTGTACACATTTCTGCTTCTTTTGGGCTAAGGGTGTTCCTTTTTATCCCTCAGAGACCCTATGTATGTGTGACAGGTCAAAATTGCCCAGTGCACACCTTTGGCCATCTCTGCATATCCAGACAGGCAAAGCCACATCTGTGGAATTCCTGCCACCTGCACAGTTATAAGCAGAAGGCCTCTGCCAATTTTAAAAGGTGACCAACTTTGTTTTATATCATTTCTTTTTCATCAAGGTGTTTGGAAAGGGAAAACTCAGCAAATATGGAGTTGGCTGCTTAAGTGAAGCACAAAATCTTCTTTAATTCATTCATAGATTACCATCAATGTATATGGTCCTTTACTGAATAGCATAAGCAAAAATGACAAGGCCTTACAACAAGGAATTTTCAGAATAGTAATTCAGAATTTTCAGAATAGTAATTCAGCCCTAAGCAGGATCTTGGAACATTAGGCCGAAACAAAACAAAAAACCCAGATCCCCCTAAAATGTGTGTTTTAGATCAAATGAGACAGAAACATGTTTTATATTCTGAATAGAATACACTATTCCTTGTTTTCAAAAGAAGAGGCAAGTATTAGAAATGAGTTATGATAGAGAACCAGTTTAGCCAAGCAACAAAAGATCATTCTACAGCTTTACAAAGCATGACTCATTGTTATGACAGCATCTGAAACTAGATTATAGTAAATCAAATAAGTTAAAAGCCTCCACCAACAGAATGAGAAATGCTGCAGAATGACAAATTAGTGAGAAGATTTTTTTTTAAAAAAATCTATAAATGTGAGAAAAGTGTGTTTTCAGATTGTGTGTACATGTGTGGATATTGGCACATATGCGTAATTACAGGCAGGATGGATCTGGTTGCCACTGCATTTTTTCCAGTTCCGTGAACCTAAGTAATATACAGGACTGGCCAAGCTGAGTCTCTCTAGCTGCTGTTGGACTACAACTCCCATCATCCCTTGTAATTAATTTCAACTGTATGTGATGGGAGTTGTGATCCAGCAATAGCTAGAAACACTGTGCTTGACCCACCCCTCTTAGCATCTGGTTTGGTTTCAAAATGAAACAAGAACCAGATAAATTAGTGTAGATGCTAGGAAGCATCCAGATTAAGTTAGTCCTAAGTCTAATTAGAATTGTGTCTCACTTTAGACTTAATTAGACTAAGTCTAATTAAAAATTGTGTCTAACTTTGTTATTGATTTCAGTATGCTTAGATGCAA
This sequence comes from Hemicordylus capensis, assembly GCF_027244095.1. NCBI lineage: Eukaryota > Metazoa > Chordata > Lepidosauria > Squamata > Cordylidae > Hemicordylus > Hemicordylus capensis. The sequence goes on from NC_069660.1 coordinate 269,870,761, forward strand.
CTAACTAGTTGGATGCTGCAATTACCTCTGTGCATATATAACTGAAGAGTTGGCTTTAAAAAGATTAAATTAGATGAAGTTTTTAAGCAAGCTTGTGAAGAAGCAGAAGATGACGCATAGGGACATAGGAAGCTGCTATATAGTTAGACCATAGGTCCATCTAGCTCAGTATTGTCTACACAGACTGGCAGCAGCTTCCCCAAGGTTGCAGGCAGGAATCTCTCTCAGCCCCATCTTGGAGATGTCAGGGAAGGAACTTGGAACCTTCTGCTCTTCCCAGAGCGGCTCCATCCCCTGAGGAGAATATCTTACAGTGCTCACATATCAAAACTCCCTTTCATATGCAACCAGGGTGGACCCTGCTAAGCTAAGGGGACAAGTCATGCCTGCTACCACAAGACGAATCCACAGTTAATAAAATCTGAAACCTGCCACCAATCGGGAGCAGGGGAGCATTTGAGATACCATCTTACAAACTGAAATAAGTGCAAAATTACGAGTGTAATAATTTACCAGGACAATAATTCATGGGGCCTGTCTATGATCTATATTCATTCTTCCTTCTTTCTAGTTTTTCTTAATTGAGAAATCTGTGAAAATATGTGATGTCCCTGCTAAGAGTATGTGCTCTACAAGCTCCAATCACTTCAATAGAGATGTATGTGAATGTCCTTAGGCCAAACATACTGTTCAAATGTAAACCAATTTAAAACTGTTCATGAGATTACTTTTTGCAAGGAATCTTCGCAAAGGTATCATTCTGAAAACCTTTATCATAAAAGAATCAACAGACTCTGGCCTTGAATCAGCCTAACCCAAGAGAGGCTGTAGAGAGACTGATTTAATATTTTAATTAGTGCTCGGTGTTCAAGCATCATTCAGGATGTTTGAATGATGAAGCATCAGGTTACCAGAAAAAAATTAAGTGTTGCCATGGAAATGTATCGTAAGCTGCTTATTTACTTACCATAGCTATTAATTTTGTCCATCATTAACAATAAGACACGGTTAACAACCCTTTCCTGAACACTAGGGTAGGCTAGGAAGGGAGGAAGCGGCCAAATTCTCTCTGGTCAATTCCGATCCTTTGTGATCTCTTTGAGGGCTGTGACTGAACAACAAACAGTGCTCAACAGCTTTGCTTTCAGCAGTCTGTGATTTTGAGATGTTATAAAAAGGGAACTCTGTTCATCTGCCCACTGTCCCACAAAGCAAAGTAAGTCTCTGGTACCAACTTGTAAAGTCAATAGTCAATCTTGGCTGAGGGACTGGAGCTATTCCATAAATGCCACCCCAACGCTCTGCTAGCTACTAACTTGCCTCTTAGTTATGTGGACATTTATTTATTTACTCACTTTTATATTCCGCTCTACCTTCAAGGAGCCCAGGTTATGTTTATCCTTACAACAACCCTGTGAGGTAGGTTAGGCTGAGAGATAAGTGGCTGGCCCAGAGTCACCCAGTGAGCTTCATGGCTAAATGTATTTGCGGGGGTTCCGTTCCCACCTATTTCCACAGATAGCAAAACTCCTAATAAAGAGACCTTAACCCTATGGGGACTTGGGGTTAGGTTCCTAAGCACACTGAGTGTGCTGAAAATCATAAGAAAAAGCAATGGGGAGGAGACATCAGCACTTCTAAATCCTTCAGTTGTTTTTTGTTTTGTCTGTTTGTTTGCAGAAAAGAGCCACAAAATGGATCAGCACAAAAAAACGATGGCAGGAAATGTCAAAATAACCCTATTTTTGCCCAATGAATAAAGAAACTGGGTCCCTATGACCCAATCGCAGACATGCAAAACCATGGGTGCTGGGACCATGGATAACGAGGGCCACCTGTATACTGCCTTATACTGAATTAGACATTGGTCCAACTAGTCCAATAATGACTGCTCTGACTGGCAGTGGTTCTCAGGACCTCAGGCAGAGATCTTGTTCAGTCATAGGAAACTGCCATATACTGAGTCAGCCCATTGGTCTGTCTAGCTCAGTATTGTCTTCACAGACCAGCAGCGGCTTCTCCAAAGTTGCAGGCAGGAATCTCTCTTGGCCCTATCTTGGAGATGCCAGGGAGGGAACTTGGAACCTTCTGCTCTTCCCAGAGCGGCTCTATCCCCTGAGGGGAATATCCTACAGTGTGCACACTTCTAGTCTCCCATTCATATGCAACCAGCGCAGACCCTGCTTAGCTAAAGGAACAAGTCATGCTTGCTACTATAAGACCAGCTCTCCTCTCCTAAGTCCTGTTACCTGAGATTTTTAACTGGCATGAGCTTTCATAAGCTAAAACCTAGTTACATAATGCAAGTGGTGGTATATTGTACATCTATCTGGTATAGTAAATTTGAACCTTGGATATTTCACATGCAAAGCAGGTTGTCTGCTGCCAAGCTATGGTTTTTTACCACTGCTGTCACCTTGTCGTTTGAGGCTGGCTCAACTGCATCACTTGCTTATTGCCTGTTAACTTCTGCCATTCTGGTTGACCCTTCCTGTCTCATACCTGTGAGTAGTGATGTGCTCGGACCGGTCCGGAGGCCATTCGGCCTTGGGGCAGTTTGGCGGTTCGGGCGCTGGGGTGGGGGTCCCTTTAAGGGCGGTGGGAGGGTGTACCTACCCCTCCCTCCACTTGTCCCCCGCTGGCGCGTGTCCGTTTAACAAGCATTTGGGGTGGCAGGATACCTCCCTGCTGCCCCTTCCGGCAGCAAAAGGCTTCAGGTAGCCTTTTGCATGTGTGCACGTTGCGCGCGCACGTCGCAAAGATGCTTGCCAAATGCTTGCTAAACGGAGCTTTCTAAATTGCCCTGGCGGGGGACAAGTGGAGGGAGGGGTAGGTACACCCTCTCCCCACCCTTAAAGGGACCCCCACCCCAGTGCCGGACCGCAGCTCGGTGGTTCCGTGCACATCCCTACCTGTGAGCTCCTGTGGTGTATGCTACATCTGACAGTTGTAGGCTGTAGCCTATGAAAACTTATGCTGCAGTATGTTACTTAGCATTCAAGTTCCACAGGACTTCCTCTTCCTACTTCACAGAGTCACTGTAAATATGACTGAAAGGTACATAGGAGCCCAGTGGCATTGCATATGGTTAGATAGCACATTCATTCATTACCAGGTGTTGTTCTTTTCTGTTCATTTACTCCACAGCTATGGTCCCAGGTTCAGCTTCACCTTAACCTTGGAAGCAAAAACATAAGTTATTCTCACTTGGTAATTCAGCACATGATGACTCACAACTGAATGCATGTACTGATTCTATTGTGTATGAGGTGATACAAGGTAATATGGAAGTTCTGTCTGTGTTGTTTGCATCCCATATATGCTTCACCTTAACCTTGACATTTCCATGGAAAATATTTAATAGGGTAAAAGATGGTTTTAATATGAGGTATTTCAAAGGAAAGCAGAGAATGAGAGTGTGTGTGGAGGAATTAGCAGCCTGCTTGCTTTGGATTGATATGACATTTATCTTCACAAGTGATGTTGTCAGGTGTCATGAATGAATGAGCAAAGATCAATATTAAGTTCTCTGTATACTTAGGTATTTAGGCTGCCTTCTTTTCCTGTTTGCCATAAAAGGTCAGGAAGGCATTTCATAGCAATGCTGAATATAAAATATGAAAAGGCAGAATCTTTGTGACTTATGACTTTGCAATTATTATGGCTGTGATAAAGCTGCTAATGATATTTGTATTCACTGCTGAAAAGATAAGTGAGTTTTGTAATACCCTTTTATTCCTCATTCTGTCCATACGTGTTTAAATGAATTACCTGTTCTAAGAAGAAATACTAGATAAATGTGATTAAAACCTTTTTGGTTTTATTTCCTTGTTGTTGTTGATTGACTGAGGGCAGTCCTTGCTAAAGCCTCAGAGGACTGGACTTAGTTTCTTCTTTGTTCCTTCAAAATAAGAAAGAAAAGGCTAATCAGATTAACAGTTATAATTAAAGTGTTTGAAAACTATTTTGCGTCCTTAAAATACATTCTTTTTCTCATTCACACATAAAAATATTCTTTAGGAACTAGTAAGCTGTGTATTGCAAGTCAGATTATTGGTCCATCTTGCTCAATACTAACCCAATTCAGACATTCAGTTGTACAGATATACAGATGTCTGTGCACTTGTGCAGACTTGTGTTTCTGTGAATTACTGTGGCTGCATTCATTTTAGAAGTGAACTTGGGTACAGACCCCTCAGATGCATGGTACACATAGAAGTGTATTGCTGTATCTCTGCTCAACATAACATGTACCTGACAATATATGAATAACTGTATAATATATGAATAGGGCGATTGTCTACCCTGGTTGGCAGCAGCTCTCCAGGATTTCAGACAGGGGTCTTTCCCAAACCGATTTGCAGATGCTGCCAGGGATTGAACCTCAGACTTTCTGCGTGCAAAACATGTACTCTGTGACTGGTCTATGGCCTTCCCAATTATCTTTCAAATAAACATATATTTGCTAAAATGAACGATTAAAAACAAGAACACCACAAACAACCCATTGAGAATGGTGTTCTGTAGTACATATTTTATCAGCGCCTTTCCAAGTGAGCTATGAATTAGGAGTTAGCTTAAGTGTACAGTTGTTACTCAACTGCTGTGGAAGATTCATAATATTTTGTCAAAATAGTAGTTTCCATGCAGAAATATCAAATTGCCGCAGTGCTCTGCTTTATTCTGCTTTAGGGAGCATATCAATAAAGCTGTTGGGCAATACCTGTGGCCAGTACAGTAATAACTTCTCCCTTAACTCTTGTTCCCTATTATACACTTTTTAAAAATGCTGTTAGATTTTCTTACTGCTTTAGAGACAGACAGTGATATCTCACAACACAGCAGCACCACTTCAGCTCTTTAACAAACCAGCAAGTGCCACATACCAGCAAGGTTATCTGCTGTTGCAAAGTCCCACCATCTTGAAAAACCCTCTGTGTTTACCTGAATCCAAGACTAGTCCCCTCCACCCCCAAGTTCTTTGATCTTGGAATCCAGGAGTGATCTTAAATTCAGAGTCCCCTTCCTTTTAGGTTACTAAGGGTATAACCTGTCTTTAAACTCTATTTTTTTTAAGGGGCTTATCTCAAAGTTGCCTTATATTTGGGTAAATACAGCATTTTTAAAATTAAGGCTTCTGAAGGCTGGGGCTCCCCCTTCTGTAGTTCTGTAGTGCTTCTCTTTTAATGTAAAAAATAACAATCTAAAAACAAAAAACACATGCAGCAAACACAAGTATAACTACCTGCAATTAAGCTGCTACCCTCTCAGTAAAACTGTGTTAGGAAGAATGCCTTCATTTGTTACTTGGGGGTTGGTTGTTGTACTATTAGCTCTGGTTTTGAGCTATTCAGAGTACAATATATTTATACTAAGAGATAAAATCTGAGAGGGTTTTAAAAAGTCTAAAGCCTCCAAGCGCTGCAGATAGGTATCTACACTTAAAGAGCCTTTAGGAACTGGCTAGGCACTAGAAGAGTTTGTAGGACGTTCTTAGCCTTACTTAGATATGGTGATTGCTGTAGGAGTTTTCTGTAGCAAGTTATTAGTAAAAAGCATTCATTTGATTAGACAGTTTGTTTCACTGGATTAATATTACATCTTCTGTACCTTAATCCTTGGGTAAATAGTGCGGAAAATTTCCTTAAGTAATAGGATACAATAGAACTTAATAATAACCCAGAGACATAAACGTACCCGCACAAGCTCATTCATTCATTTCTTCATTCACATACTAGCCCATCTAGAATGCTACTGTATTCAAGGTAAAAGACTGAGATTTAGACAGATTTCATAGTTATTTAAAAACAACACCTTGTTCCTGTTGAATTCATAATTCAGGCTACTATGCCACACTAGGGCTCCTATAAAATGTATGCAATATCTGTAAGCATAATATAGTACTAACAAAGGAGCATCTTTCTCTCTTGAAACCTTCTGTTTTTGTTATTACATTATTAATTTGTTGTACTGTTCTACAGAATACTAAGACATTATTCTCCCCCTCCTTCTGCTTCAGGAATGGAGAAACCTATCTGAAGAAGACCCAACCTGACCTCTTACCCAAATTCATCCTTCTGAAGACTCTGGCTTTGCTGCTGCATCCTTTTCAGGATGGCCGAAAAGGCTACCCCAGGAATGAACAAAAAGTCTTCAAGGTCTACTCAGTCCCTTCCACCAGAACCAGTGGAGATAATCAGGAGCAAAGCATGTTCAAGGAGAGTCAAAATCAATGTAGGTGGGCTTAACCATGAAGTTCTATGGAGGACTTTAGATAGACTTCCACGGACACGATTAGGGAAGCTCAGAGACTGCAATACTAATGAAACTTTACTAGAAGTATGTGATGACTATAATCTCAATGAGAATGAATATTTCTTCGATCGACACCCTGGTGCTTTCACCTCCATTTTGAATTTCTACAGGACGGGGAAGCTCCACATGATGGAGGAAATGTGTGCCCTCTCTTTTGGCCAAGAGCTAGATTACTGGGGGATTGATGAAATCTATTTAGAGTCTTGTTGCCAGGCGAGATACCATCAGAAGAAAGAGCAAATGAATGAAGAACTAAGGAGAGAGGCAGAGACAATGAGAGAAAGGGAAGGGGAAGAGTTTGATAATACCTGCTGTCCAGATAAAAGGAAAAAACTCTGGGACTTGCTGGAAAAACCCAACTCCTCAGTGGCTGCAAAGGTAGGACAAAAGACAATATGAATGGAAAATCCTTTAGAATACTGGTTTGTGTTATTCATACCACAAAAAGTATCAGTGAGATTTACGTATGATAAATATTGTAGGTGTAGATGTACACATCGTCAGTGTCTTTCCTTTCTTGTTTTGTTGTGTGGGAGAAAGGTGGAGGTTCAGTCCAAAGGGCTATGTGAGGCTTTTCCTTCCAACTGGTGTACATCAAGCAAGCACCTAAATGGGGGAGGGCTATCAGAGTAGCCTAAAGTGTCAGATAATGAAAAAAATACAAAGTACACAAATACTTTGCTTTCATGGGCCTGAGGGTCTCTGGATCCTGCTAACATTAATCATCCAATGTTCAGTGCATCAGAACATGTTTTTTTCGGCTTGTTGAGAAGTGACAGGTGAATAAAGTCTCACCTCTAACTTTAAGTAGCTTGTACAGTATTAAGATTTCTATAAGCATTAGTAAGTTTAGTATTCAGCCAGTCACAGAAATGGGTGTAATCATGCTTATGGCATTCACTTCTACAGACAAACACAGTTAGCATGAAGAAATAATCTAGGAGGGTGAGTAACGCACAGGATTCTCCCCAGGGGCAGGCTTTCAGAGCCTCTTGTTACTCTGTAAGAATGTACGGCATATTTAGTTGGAATGTCTGAGTAGGGCTAGTGTTTCATTGAAAATCTTAAACTAATCTGTATCCTGTTAGTAGACTAGCCTTTTCCAAATAGCTTGGCAAATGACAATACTCATAACTGATTGACAGAGGCACTTCTTGAAAATGAAAATATCAAGGCACTTTTTGAAAATGAAGGCCAAGCATCTATATATTTAATTCTCCGGGGTGTGCCTTGGAATGTGTGTCCCAGCACACAGCTGATTGGCTGGGCGGCGGAGGTGCCTGATTGGCTGAGGCACACCCAGGAGGATTGGTTTCCGCGGCGGCAGGCTGGCCATGGACGCCAGAGGCAGCAGCAGGCCCAGACCAGCCACAGAGGCAAGGCCCAGGAGGGGGAAAAGAAAGTGGGGGGGCAGAAGTGGCGGTGGGGAGGAGAGGCGTCTGGGCCTGGCACGGGCCGGCCGTGGTTAGGAAGCGGAGACTGGGGCAGAAGGTGGGGGAAGAGGTAACTGCCGGCCCCAAAGAGCACACAGATGCTCTGTGCGAGGTCGGCTAGTTTAATTAAAAATGAGTTAGTCTCTTACTTGCTTTGTGCATTTGTAACTTTGGGCTTCTAGACTGAACACATCCCATAGCAGAAGGACATGGGACTCCCATTTATATTTGTTGTTTCTGTGTGTGGAGGCATAGAGCCAACCAATTATGCAGATGGCACATGTAATTTAAACATTAAATATGCCATCTGCATGACCCTTTAAATGTCCATATCCTCGGCAGGAAGTCCCATGAAGCACAAGGTGGTGGTGCTGGGATGGTGCAGGACAATTTCAGAGGGTAGAGGAGGAGGGGTGAGAAAATAAAAGGAGATAATAAAACAGGATTACTTGAAACAGAGAGCTCTGCTGGAGCAGCAGATTCAAGAAGCAGGCTTCTAGGGAGCTTTACGGGCTGATACCATCAAGAGTCTGAATAAAGTGGATGGTTTATATAGAAACAGGAAGATCCTCCTCATGGAATTTTATTTATTTATTTAGTATATTTATTTAGTACATTTATGTACTGCCCCATACAAAAAAGTCCCTGGGCGGTTCACAATTAGCTTAGTCCTGATACATGGTTTGCACCTGCACTTGCTTACTGCACTTCCTAGGTAGGGCAATTGCAATGGAAAACTTCGGCAGCCAGATAGACCTTCTTCTGTCAGTTTTGGATGTTAACCCAAACCTAGCACCATAGTTGCTCTTAGGGATGATTGGGGAGGGCCTCCCACAGGGTCCAAGTAGGAGGCATTGGATCACCCAAGATCTTATGTTCTTCCCACAGGATCAGCTGTGGTTGTTCCTCCAGAGCTGAGGTCATGCAAGATCAGGGGCTAATGTGGAGTCAACTTCCCTGGGATCATGGGTCATAAATGGACATTTCTTTGGGATCCAAGTTTGGCAGGGTCTTGACAGAACTACAGCGTATCTGTACCAGGTTCACAGGAAGATGTTTTATTCTCTTGATAAACTAGCCTCAGTTAATGAATGCATTGCATATATAATGTGTGAAAGCTCTAAATATATTTGTTTCTGTGTGGGAAATCAACAAAAACCATATTGAATGGGAAATGTATCTTATTTTTGTGCTTTTTCTGTGAGATTTGCAAAAGGGCATCACACATCGTGTCTATGATGAGATGCTAAAATTCAGATGTGAGGACCTCTCACTCATCACATTGTGGGAGGGACTCCATTGTGCCAAGAATGAGAAGAGGAGGTGGGCTGGGGGGAGAAAAATGATATAGCATCAACAAATTGGAACCGAAGAAAGGGGGTGTGCCCAAAGGTGCTAATAGGTTTTTGTAAATTAATGTATTTGATATTGTCTGACACACTTTGAGCACGAGAGATTCCTCTTCAGAGGCAACTTCAATAAATAACATTAATCAAAGTGTCTTCTGCAGAGAAATAAGTAAGCAGAAGATACTTTCATTAATGTTACTTGCTTAAGTTGCCTCTGAAGAAGAGAAACTCATGCTTGAAACATGTAGGGCAATATTGAATAAATTAATTTATAATAACTTGGCACCTTGGGGAACTTCCCCCACTTTTTCTTCAGAATTACACTGTGCCCCACTTCAGGAGAAACACAGAAACATAAGCATGAGTTGTTGCCCCAGTTGCTGTCACTTTCTATTATGTAGGAGAACATCCAGAATAAGATAGCCGTTACTAAGTTCCATTAAAATTAATGGGACTTGAGTTAGTTACGATTAAATTATGTCATTGAAATCAATGACATTTAGGCATGACTAAGGTCTGTATGCTGCCCCTAATGTCTGAAGTCTCTCTTTGGTTATAAATGGACACAGTTAAATTTTGTTACAAAGAGTGTTTTGAAATATGTTACCTACAAAAATGCTGCTCACTGTTGAACCTTAGTTCAGAACCATCTTACTCTAGCCCCCTATAATCTTTAATACACCACCCTGAAAGGAATGTATTGTAGAGTCTTTCTTAAATTTGAAAGTGTCCCTATGTTATGGCTCCCATTTGAAGCACTTCTGAATTATAACCCTAGAATGCTATCCTGTTTCAGTAGTTCAGTGCCTTCATGCATCTAATTCCTGGTATATTATTTGCAAGCAACAGGTGCCAGGGTTGATCTTTGTAGTGCATTATTCTGCCTGTGTTTGCTCTGTCTATTCAAACAGAAATTGAAATTGCTGTCTTTGCTGACTCAGAATCCCTACAGCCGTCTGTTACTAACTAACTATGTGCTCAAGATCCCAGAGACTAGTCTGGAGGAGGTGGGGCATGCCATTGAGCTGATATACTGAATCCCTATAGAACAAGGTCTGGATCAAAATCTCTCAGCAACATGGGCAGTTCGCTGATCCAAAAGCTATTGGTGTTCAGGGTTGCTTGCCTTCTGTCTCCCAAGGAGAGCGATGGCTTTGAATATAGTAAGTGTTGCTTGGAAATGCTGAGATAGTTTCTTTAAACGACTGTCATTAATACTCCAGCTTTGGGAAATGTATATATGGTCTGCCATTTACACAATTGAAGAGAAATCTATTCCATAAGCTTATATCAGTTTTATATATCACTTTATAGAAATTTTTAAATATATAATGTAATTGTCATGGTTTTGCCCAAATAATCCTGGGAATGGTAGTTTGATGAGGGTGCCGACAGAGCCTTAACCCCCTCTCACAGAACCAAGATTTCCAGAGTTCACTGTGGGGAGCAAATAATTGTTAAATCAGTTAAAACCTTCAACGCAGATACAGTTGTCCAACCGTTTGAACAGAGAAGCCAGATATTGGCTGGCGAGTGAAGCACAATAAGATACCAGCTTCCTTACTATCTATAATGCTATAGTGAGGGGAGGCAGCAGCATGTATGCATTTTATGCACAAATCCAAGAAAGTGCATCAACTGCAGCTAAATTTTAAATTTGTCCATGGCAAACTAGTGTGACATATAAGCTACAACAGAACTAGTGTGTAGCTTATATGTCTAAAATTAACTTGGCCTAGAACATTGGAATGAAATGTTAAGGGGTAATTCTGAAACACCTTCGCCAGCACAAGAGCTATTGTTACCAAGAGCTAGCACTAAAATGCAGCAGATATGGAATAAAAATTGTTACCCAGAGATCCTATGGATGAGCTTAGGCTGCAGCAGTCCAAATAAAGGCTTACACTTCATCAGCTGAAGTGTGGTCCTTTGCCTGGCAAGCAGGATAGAGCCAGGCAACACTTACAAGTCTTGCCAGGCAACACTTACTTTTTGCTGAGTACAGTACTAGAGATGGCTAGCATACATTTGCCCTATACCCTATGACTCATATGGACCAAAGAGCAGAGGTGGGGAGGCTCCACTACAGTGCTACTGCACTGGTAATTGGGGTTAGGATTGGGCTTTACTTAGGAACATAGGAAGTTGCCTTATACCAAGTCAGACCATTGGGCCATCTAGCTCAGTATTGTCTACACAGACTGGCAGCGGCTTCTCCAAGGTTGCAGGCAGGAATCTGTTTCAGCCCTATCTTGGAGATGGCAGGGAGGGAGGGAATGTGGAACCTTGTGCATGCAGATGCTCTTCTCAGAGCAGCCCCATCTCCTAAGGGGAAGATCTTACAGTGCTCACATGTAGTTCATTCAAATGCAAACCAGGGTGGATCCTGCTTAGCAAAGGGGTCAATTCATGCTTACTACTACAAGACCAACTCTCCTCCCTTCCACCATGAGGGAAAGTGATGCTGTCGGTCTATAGTATTAGGACCTGCACAACAGATCCTAT